>NW_008795316.1:170217-214909 GCF_000699145.1 Aptenodytes forsteri
GGGCCTCTTCCGGAGCCGCGTTTGATTGCGGCTCTCGGGCCGGGGTCCTGGGGTGGTCTTCAGGGCTGGGCGGGCCGCGGCGCCCGGAGCAAGCGGGACGTCTGCCGCCTCCCTTGGAGTAGGCGTGGAGCGGGGGGAGCGGCAAGCATCGCTCCCGCGGGCGCCCAGCACTGCGGGCGTCCCGTGCGTTTCCTTACCAGGTGCAGGGGAGGAGTAGGTGTTACTTAAAGCTTTAGGTTTAGACGTGCTATCTTTATTGGTCATAACAAAAACTAGTTAGAATATGGAGAGGCCACACCGAATGTATTTTTCTGAAGGAGCCACTGGCATGTGAGAACATACAATGAGAATCTCGTATAGTACCTCCATAAATTGTCTCTGCAAGTTATTTTTCTTCTTTAATGTTGGAATCAAGCCATGCGTTTATGTTCTTTCAGGAGTTTTCTCTGGTTGGAACTTGGTCTTTATGATAGAGAAGTTCATCACACATGATACACGAAACTGCTGTAGCTGAGACCAAGGAGTGAAGCTCTTACTCAGAGCACAGAACTCTAGCTACTTCAGCAGTTCTTTGGCTCTGTGTTATCTTGGTTCAGTTGTCATCATACTGTCTCCCACAGAACAGCATCTAGTCTAAGATCTCTGGCAAGGTTTGCAATATCTTACATAACATGTCCTATGGTTTCTTGAAAAATGCTTTCTGCACATCTGTAGCAATACTGCCTTCCAGCATAGCATGCCAGTGCATCAGTAAAACCGTTTCCTGTGGTAGGAAGCTTATATACAAGGGAGAATAGACTGTAACAAGAGCTGCTCCAGGATTAAGGGTGCAGGCTGAGAATTGTTGCCAGACTTGCTTCTTCAGGCTTCTTGCAGTAGCCCTCATACTTACCAGTTATCATGCTCTGATACATTCAAAAAGGACTTTGTGCAAATCTGTGATGGCTTTCATTCACAGGGAGGGCAAGGGTTATTTCTGCACTTTTGCATAGTGTATGTTCAGTGAGCGCAGTGCTGAGCCCAACTTAAATCACAGGGAACAGGACAGAAACATAAAGAGCTGAGGATATCTGAACTACGTTGGTAGTTAACTGAAGAGTTAACCTGAGGAAAATGTGGGGGTTTTTATTGGGTCTGCTCTGCTCTCTATGTTCATGGTCAAGTAGCAGGGGTTTTTTGGGGTTTTTTTAATGTAGTGGAAGATAGTTAACTTCAGGATTTTTTCTTTGATTCTTTAGCTCTGTCAACTTCCTTGGATATTGGGCTGAGTAACTGGAGCTTCCTATACGTCACTGTCTCCCTGTGAGTACAAACACCATCTTCCCTGGGAGCCCTCTGGTGGGGTTTAGAAAGTGCTCTGTCAGGGTCAGTTTCTTGAATGGGTGTATGGCTTTGTGGGGTTGGCACGCAGGGTCTATGGTGGCTTGGTGGGGTTGGCATGCAGGGTCTATGGTGGCTTGGTGGTAGCAACGTAGAAGTGGGTGATCTGGTTCCTAATAGTACTTTGCTGGGAAGGACTACGTTGGAGGAGACTGACAGTGTGTTTTGGTCCTTACAGCTACACGATGACCAAATCCTCTGCCATTCTCTTCATCCTGCTTTTTTCACTGCTTTTCAAGCTGGAGGAAGTGGTAAGGGTCCCAATCAATGCTTTAGGGAGGGAGAAGGTCAGGCCTAGGGAAATAGGCAGTACATGTACAAGAAACATGTAAGTAGAGGAAGAATGCAATTATGTGGATGTATCTGAAAGAGAGGAGGTGTCTCTTTGTTCAGCTTCAGGAGTCTGTAGTGACTTTGTGTTTGCTCTCATCTAGAGGGTGGCATTGCTGCTGGTGGTTCTGCTCATCGCTGGGGGGCTCTTCATGTTCACCTACAAGTCCACACAGTTCAACGCACAGGGGTTCGTGCTGGTGCTGTGTGCCTCTTTCCTTGGGGGTATTCGCTGGACTCTCACGCAGATACTTATGCAGAAGGCTGACCTGGGTATGTAGGGTGTTAGGAAGTGGGTGGTGATGCTGGTAACGGGGAGGAGAATAAGGAGGTGGTAGCCCTTGCTGCAGAAACAAAGCATCTTGTGTAAGGGACAGTGTTTGAAACCTGGGCAGGGGTTAGCTGTTGATGGGTAATGAAGGTGGCTTGGCCTCTGCAGCAGCACAGGCGTGGGCATTACAAATAAGGTGTATGTCTAGGAATGGTACTAATAAAGGCTCTAGGAGCTATGTTATTCCCTGGCTTGTTGCTACCTGGTCTGTTATTGATTCTCCTCTTTCAGGGCTCCAGAACCCCATTGATATCATGTTTCACCTGCAGCCGCTCATGTTCCTGGGGCTCTTCCCACTCTTTGCGGTGTTTGAGGGTGCGTGAGTGAATTAGAGAAAGCAGGGGTAGCTTTATAGAGTGGTTGGGGAGATTGCTTAGCAGTTGTTTGTTTGAGATGATTCACTGAGATAAGTGAACAGCGATGAACTTTACAAAGTAGTTAGAAACCTGGAATTATAAGGACCCAGATATACCTTATGCTGGCAGAACATTAAAGAGTGCATAGGAATAGTGGCCTGCCACACTTGTGGAAGTAAGGGCTATAAAGAACTGGCTCCACATCCTGATATTGGACTGTGAGCAGCCCACCCCCATCTTGTTGTAAGGAGTCCTGGGAGTTGGGAAAGGTACTCTGCTACTCACTGTCTTGTTCCTAGGCCTGCCTTTGTCCATATCAGAGAAGCTCTTCCATTTCCACGAAGCAGGAATGCTGTTCTCTCTGGTAGGGAAGCTGTTCTTGGGTGGAATTCTTGCCTTTGGTCTAGGCTTTTCTGAGTTCCTCTTGGTTTCCAGAACATCTAGCCTCACCCTTTCCATTGCTGGCATTTTTAAGGTAAGGCATGGTTCCTGTACTAATACTAGAAGGCAAGTACTGAGTCATCCCTAATGGGCCTCATGTGGTCAGAACTTCCTTAGAGCCTTAGAAATCATCTCCTGTTATTTTCGTTCTCCTTGCACAGGAGCTTGATGCTTTGCCTTGCAGTCTCTGCAGTGAAGTCCCTTGGTCCCTGACATCAAGGGACAGAGACTAGTGGCTGTTTTATAAACAATACTATTAAGGTCCAAAGTTTGGTGGGATCTGGGATAGACTAAAACACGTGGGCCTCATGAGCAATGGATGGTGCAGGAGGGAGGAGGGGTAAGAAGGGCATGCTCTTGCATCAGACCTGGATATGAACAAACCACTGATTTGAGCTATCTCTTTAACCTAGTTTGGCACATTCTCCCCTCCTTTGAGGAATCCAGCGCACACACTTTTGAGCTGAATGGTGACATGTGAAATTTGTCTGATCCAGAAGTCACAGGATTCCCATGTAGCCAAGCTATGCAGTCAGAGGACTTAAAATCCCACATCCCAGTTTAACAGGTCGTTCTGTTTCTAGAAACTGTTTTTAGAACTCTCTGCACATGGAAGAATGTGCTGATGGAAATTAGCAGCCTGGCATCTTGATCTAGGCTTAGGCTGTAAAATGTCTCATGCATATCTCCTCAGGTCCTGCCCTGCCACTTGTCATGTTTTTTGTTTCCACAGGAAATCTGCATTTTATTCCTCGCCACACATTTGCTGGGAGACCGCCTCAGTCTTTTGAACTGGCTGGGCTTTGCTGTCTGCCTGTCAGGAATCTCCCTTCATGTCATTCTCAAAGCCATGAATTCCAAAGGTGATTCTGTTTTAAATCCCTTTCTATTTCTCTGTAGGCATTCTTGTAGTGTCACTAGGAGCTGTGTCTATTTCCAGCTCCTTGCCAACACCAGGTTTGATGGGTACTCTAGCGAGTTTGTCACTAAATGGCTGTCTGCATGCAGGTGAAAAAGCACTGAAGCTACACAAAGAGGCCAGCTCCGACCCTGACCTGGAGCTGCTTCTGCGCCACACTGAACATGGTGAGAAGGAGGAAGAGGATGTTGAAACCCCACAACAACACTGACTGAACATGAAACACAAAGCCCCCGCTCTGTTCTTACCAAACCTGCCTGACAGCTATCTAGGAGGAAGGTCCAAGAGCCTCTGTCTGTGACCACTCAAGGAAGAGCCAGGGCCTAGTGAGAAAGTCGTGCTGTTCTACTACAGTGTGGATCTGTAGATGCTACACAAGAAAGAGGCAATACCCCTTTCACAGAGAGCAAACCTGGAAGACGAGCCCTGGTTAAGTGGAAGTAGAACGGTGTGGTGAGACTGGGAAATGCTATAGAAAGCTTATTAGGGAATCGTGAAGGCTGTATATTGAGAGTATAGACCATGAACTGTAGAATGAGCATGGACATTTGTGGACTGCAGGCTGAGTGGTTCAGGGATGATTTGAGAGTTGTTTAGGCTTTGGCTTCAAAAGAGAAGGTAGATACACCTTCCCATACTTTCTTTATGGTTCTACTAAGTAGGAACTCCTATCTTGGTGGGAGCAGATGACTATATATAAATCCGTAGACTTGTCCCAGTGAGAAGGAGCCTTTGAGCCTGGTGACCTCCGTGTTCTGTGTGCATAGTAAGGAGAAAATTAAATGCTGGTATTTGGGAACAATTGAACATAGCCAAATGATGTTGGTTGGAGGAAGGACTGAAGTTGCATGAGTACTTCTGGCCCTACAGGCCAAGGGGAGAGAGAGCAGTATCACAGAAGACCTAGCCTGAGCAATAAGCTTATCAGAAAGTATGTGGGTATTTGAGGGGGGGATTTTTTGTTTTTTAAATAAACTGTTTTTCTGATTCCCTTTTGTCTGCACATTATGCACCTATGCTTCATTAAGCAGAGGTCATTTGTCTACTGAACTCCTTTCCTTTTAGAGCCACACTGACCTTGCTACTGCATGCCGAACTATTTTTGAGGCCTGGCACACAGAATACTTGCCCGTGAACAGGATCCTTGATCTTTAGGGCTAGGGGGATCTTCCTGCAACCTGTCATATTTGTGCCAGCCAAGAGAGCATACTGACTTGTCTGCCTTCATGGGTGAACAAGACACCGTATTGTAAGAAGACTTCTAGTATTGTGGCTTTTTGTAGGAATCTTATCTCTCTGCCCCGTTGGATTGGATCAGTTTGTGCTGCAGCCTTGTCCAGGAAAGGGGAATGGTGCAGAATTTAAGATGTGTCTTTTTCCTTTCTGCTAAGCCACAAGTGGTGTTGGGCAGGTGGCTGTTTTTTTGCATGGCAGAATTTTCACCTCTTTGAAAGTTTTGTTCAGTGCTAGCTTTTGGAGTTTTTGGAGTGGAAATAACTTGAGAGAGCTTCCCAAAGGGATAACAGTGCAATCTTTCTCCTGAGAGGAGCTGGGTATTAAAGAGAACTTCTCATGTTCTGTTTGAGAACCTGAACCATTTTGACTAGACTGTCCCTCTGTTGATCCTGCTTCATAGTTTTCAGATACGAAGTCTTTCTTGATTACTTTAATCAAGAGTATGTCCTGCAAAAAACTGAATCACAGAATCATAGAATACCAGGTCAGAAGGGACCACAAGGATTATCTGGTCCAACCTTTCTTGGCAAAAGCACAGTCTAGACAAGATGGCCCAGCACCCTGTCCAGCTGAATCTTAGAAGTGTCCTATGTTGGGGAATCCACCACTTCCCTGGGGAGATTATTCCAACTGGTTCTGAAGAAGAAAACTTTTGTTAATAATGATCATCTTTAATGATGTTCTAATAGACACTGGTAACTTGCTTCGGAGCAGACAGCAGGTGGTGCAACTACCTCATGTAAAGCTACTGACCAGCAGTTCCAGGCCAGGCTGGCACACCAAGAGATCTTGTGCATCAACTAGGATGCCTGGAGCTGAGAATGGCTTGGTCTGTCCCTAGCTGGATTTTCCAATAGCTGGGACTTGTGATGCTTCCAACAGGATTCACCCTGTTTACCCTACTGATAGGTGTAAACCACAAGCACTAAGTACTCTGTACTTGATGTGGGGCAGTGATGCTTTCTGCACATGATCTGTGTTTAGCAATACCACAGCTGCGCTTTGCATTTCACTTTCCACTCTCCTAGAACTGAACCTCGGGCATCCTTCTGCTGTGTAACTCTCAGACTGGGATTTCAGGTCCCTGTAAATCCAAGGTACAACAAAGTTGTTCACAGGCCAGGATTTGCACCACATATGGTGCTTGAAGATGAAATTTGATTGTGCCAATGTAAGCGCTTGTGAACTGTAGAACCCTGGAGTCTGTTGCTTCACATCTCGTTTCCTCTTTAAGATAGAGGGAATGCCATAGAACCTCGTGTCCACACTTAGCATTTCTGATCTAGACACAACTTTTTGGCGACAGATAGGAGGACACTGTCATTCACTCCAGTGAAGTGTGCTCAGAACAACTTTTGGAACAAGCAGTTAGTTCTGCACCTTTCCTGGAAGGTTGCCAGCTGCTTGCTTCCAGCGAGGCTAGGTAGATGTCTGTTTCCTTGTTCAGTAAAATTTTGTTCTTTTCAGAGATAAAGATAAGAGAAACCTGGAAATAAGAACATAAAAGTGTCTACTGCTTCATGATTTTGCCACAGCATATGGTACAGGTCAGTCCAGTTTGCTTGTGAAACTGGCATCATTCATCTGTCTTGGAAAGAATCCTATTCTAATTCCTTCTAGTATCCAGATAGGAATGGCAGAGGATCTCTGTCCTATTCCTGCCCATGAATTTAAAAAGCCCTTATGCAGACCTTGGTGATAATTAATACTTAATTTCTTCTTGAGATTCAGTGGAGGAAGAAGTTTTCTCCCAAGCCTCATAAATCCAGGTAGGGATCTTGTGGTGCAAGGAGGTTCATGGTAGGGCATGTTCTGCAGGTGCTTCTGTGACCACACAGCAAGGAGGCCCTAATCCAGCTCATGCTGAAGTACTGCTGCTGCTTTTCTGGGTCTGCAGAGCTAGGAAGGGAAAGGTTTTTCACTCAATGGCAGGTTGGGACTTGCTGAAGGATTCCTGCCTGGGACTCTAATTCACAAGGTCCTCTGCTTCTGGGAAAGCACTGCTGTTTTACAGTCTTTATATGACTTTTCCCTGTGCAGTTCTCTCTGCAGGAACCTCACTGGGGTAGAGTTGACTATGCTATGACTGCTTGTGTGCATAACAGGCAGGATCCATATTTTTGCCACTCCTCTCTCCCTTCATCCTTCCAAAACTTGACTTAATACGTCCCAGCTTCTTTTAGAAGTAGCCCAGGAATGCTTCTTAGCTCCCAGTAAGCACCCAGTAGCTCCTGTGGGACCTCTTCTTTAAAATGTCTTGTCTGGCAGGACTGCTGGCAGCAGCAGTGCTGTCACCAATCTGAAGGCTTTACCTGGGACTCTGCCTTTATCCCCAAAATGCAATCTGAAGGTCAGGACTAGAGCAGACCCAGTATCAAACAAATCAAATGTTAATTAGACTGTGTGTAAATGTGGTTCTTTCTGACCAAGCACCTACTGTGTCCTGGACCGAAGAAATGACATGGCTGAACAGCTAGCTGTGTCACCAATATCCCTCTTACTCCTGATGCAATATGTGTAAAATGAAGGTGCTACAGCACCCTAGCAGATACCAATAGTCATGCTTAATACTTCTGCTCGGCATGGTAGATGCTTCTGCACAGGCTTATGGAGCAGAGGTGACAGGACTTGGGAATCCCAGGAGAGAGAATGCTCTAAGGGTTTCCGAAAACTGCAGTGATGCTTCCCATCTTCTCAATTCCACCTTTTACTTTATCTTTTCAGAGCTTAAGAGCTTAAGAGCTTGCAGGGACAGGGACTTTGGGTCATTGCCTTTGCACTTAGAGTCAGGATTTTAAATTATGATGTGCTTGTTGTGGTTTAACCTCAGCCGGCAACTGAGCACCACGCAGCCACTCGCTCACTCCCTCCCCCCACCCCAGTGGGATGGGGGAGAGAATCTGAAGAGTAAAACTGAGAAAATTCGTGGGTTGAGATAAAAACAGTTTAATAATTGAAATAAAATAAAAACAGTAATAATAATAAGAATATACAAAGCAAGTGATGCATGATGCAATTGCTCACCACCTGCCGACCGATGCTCAGCCAGTCCCTGAGCAGCGGCCCCCCTGGCCAGCTTTCCCCCAGTTTATGTACTGAGCATGACATCACATGGTATGGAATATCCCTTTGGCCAGTTGGGGTCAGCTGTCCTGGCTGTGCCCCCTCCCAGCTTCTTGTGCACCTCCAGCCTTCTCCATTGGTAGAGCATGGGAATTTTTTTATTCCTGAGGATTGTTTTCTGCATTCTTTTCATAAAAAGAAAGGAGAGAGAACATACACTGGCAATCTGATCTCCCTATTGTAGATGATTTAGGGGAAGAAAAATAGCAACTAGATCTCTGTATTGATGGATGTTTTAGCTTTTGTGGGGTATGTTTGTAAATTAGTGGTGCTGGGTACCAGGTTAATTGCTAGACGTAGGTGATGAGTTCAATAGCAGATGTTCAGGAATGTAGAAAGGATGGATAGTAGTCTGCATCAAATACCTCACGGTAAACTTCTCAGGCTGTAAGGGATACCATATGAGGAACTAGCAGTGAAGAGCTGTTCCTGCGAAACTGGCCGAGATACAAAACTTAGAATCAGCATATCCAAAGGATGTTTACACTCTGAATAACTGTTGTGTTTGGAAAATCTGTGGACAGATAGCCTGATGGGGAACCTGAAGAAGTTACGCTTTCCTGCATACCTGTGGGAGATTAACTTACTGTGTACATGGCTTTTCTACTGCTTTGAAAGTCCTTTTTTGTCTGTTTTATGCTAGAACTACTCCTACCATTCAGATGAAATGGCACGTTGATTTAATAACATCATTTGGGATAGCATGTTCCCTGCTGGCCAAAGCTCCAGAATGTTAGAATCACACGGTCTAGATTCAGTCAGGCTTGCTAGAATAAGGTGGGAAGGGGCAGCTGTTTCACAGCATCTTCAGGACTCATTTGTGGCATGGAAAAATTTGCATGATAACTCATCAGAGAGAGAAGGCACAAGCCCCTGGATGGGCATAATTGGAAAATGCAATTTCTTCTTGAGCCCTGATAGTTTTGGGAGTCTTCTAGTGCTAGGAGTCTTCAAGTCACCTTGCATATGATTTAGCCACTGAATCTCTGTTCCTTTAGCTTCTACTTGAACAGCTACATCAAGAATTGTATGACAAGCAGAGGTCCATCTGTGTACTAGCCTTGAGTCAAGTCTCTGTGAGGTGAAGGCTCATGGGCCAGCCCCAGCGTGCTACAAAGAGGTGAGAATAGACACTGGTAACCCTTCAGCACCTCATTCCACAAGTGACCAAAGCAGGAATGCTAACAAAACCATGTGCCCAGCAGGAATGCTTAAACGTATGTGCCCAGTTATGCATTAAAGACATGGTCCTGCCCTTTGGTTGAAGACAGGATCTTCTTGGAGACCTATCGGGAACCATGCAGCTTGACCAATTTTGAGGGTCTACTGAGGCCTCTCTGCTGCAGCTGGGGGTTCTTTTAGCATCTGTGCATCAGCGTGTTCGTCTGAGCAGCAGTCCTGGATCTAAATTGCTTTCTGTAGCCTGGAGCATTCCTGCTGAGATCTATGTGCGCCTACCTTCAGGGTGCTGTCATGCGCTCCCAGCCATGTGTGCAGGGGTAGCTGTAGACCTGTAATTTAAGAATGGAAATGCACCTCCTTCACTGGAGTTTCAGAGCTCCAGCATAGAATTTTTAATTTAAAAACAGTGTAGTGTTGGGTATAAATGTCATTGCTGCAGGTGCCTGACTGGGGTTAGCAAACAATAAGCAGTGAGCAGCTCTGCTTAAGTCTCTTCGTCTTCCTGCCATTAACTGACCAAACGGGGTCTTTTGCACTCTAAACTGTTGTTGAGTGCTTGGTGTTGTCTGGGAAACGTAGAAGGAAAATGGAAGGATCCTATTGTTTGTGGGTTTATCTTGCTTTTGTAACAGCTTCTGGTGAGAGCCTAAACTTTGCAAGGGAGGGAGCACAGTGTGTATATTCCTCACTCCCCACACCCCCTGTGCCAGTGTTGCTGTTCTTGGTCCAAGATCTGCTTGCTCTGCTTTTTTTCACCCACATCCACTGTCTCTGTCTGCTCTGCGTCACTCCTTCAGCACTGGCAGGAGCACCATGATGGAGGATGGGCAAATCCTGTGATTTGTAGTGAGTGGAACTTGCCACTCTCAGTGACCCGAGAGCAGTTCTCCATCACAAATTTCCAGGTTCTGATTAGAGGAGATGCAGAGGTGAGGCATAGAGATGACAAAATGGGGAAGCAGTGTTGGTACTTTGGGGAAATGGACAAAGATTGACTTTAAAGCAGTGAGGCACAGCCGTTCTGTTGGCCAGAGCTGTCTTTCTCAGCTCCCTTCCCCAATCCATTGTACCTCTGAGCCTTCCAGAAGCACTTCCATTCCCTACATTTGGAAAAGCAACAAGTTAGGGATAGAGTGTCTGTGATGAATGCTTTCCTATCACTTTTTGACCTTCCCTGCTGCTTGTTCCACTCTGCTTTTACTTTCACTGACTGCTGTGTCTGCAAGGCTCCTCTGTACTCCAGAGCTTCACCAGGCCTCGGCTATGTTGGCTCTGAGGCTCACCTGGTGAGGACTTCTAGTGGAGAGTGTCATATGGCGCAGGGCAGAACACTGTTGTTGGCTGCTTTAGTATTCACTCTCAGCAAGAAATGTTTTAGAAACAAAGTGGAAGCACTGGCTGTATGGAGAGCTGCAGGAGAGCCCATTTGAATCCACCATGAAGCTGATACGGATGCTCTTCCGTTTGAAGGGCCTGATGCTCTCCTGAGTGCCCTCTTCCTGGGACTCTGGCTCCCTGAGAGCCTGAGAAGTCTTGGTACTCCAGCTCTGCCCTGGAGCTCTCAGAGCAAATCTTGATTGCTGGTTAAGTTTACCTGATTTTGCAGGCTCAGCTAGTGCAAGCAGTGACTTTAGTGTAGGGGATCAGTGAGCAAAGTAAAAAGGCTTTGGCAGGAGCCCATGCAGGAACTGGCAAGAAGGAAGGGGTAAAAGCTTTGTGATTCTTTGGGAAAATGGCAGTGTTCCTCTCAAGGCAACTCCACTGGGGCATGGTGCGGGGCTCCTTTCTGTCCATGTATTCCCTGGCTCCCCTCCCCAGAAGCCTCAGGGGTTGAGGGTATGGGTCCTAGGTGAGAGCTCACTACCTACCTCCTAGGGTCAATTCCTGGAATAGGTCTTTAAAGGAAGTTGGTGGGCCTCATCCTCACTTTTGCTGAAATTGTAGTCCTGCCTTCAAGCTGAGTCACCCTGCACCTGGATGTGGTCTCGCTCAGGAGCAGGACTAGGGTGCGCTGGGTGGCTTCTAGGGAATATGGCAGAGTTGTGGGCAAGCTCAGGAGGGGTGGGGTGGGATGGGACTGTATGCTGGTGCAGGCTAGTGCAGCAGAGTGTTAAAGCAGCAGCACAGCTTGTCTGTTGAACACTGTCCATCTCACTTGAATGGGCACTAACGTTTAATGAAAGGAAGAAAGAACCCCTGCCCACCCTCTTTCATATAAGGAAAAAACCCTACTGTGCATTGAAAATGCCAGAAACAGAAAAAGAGGCAAGGATGAAGGACTTAAAGGAGGAGACAGGAGTGCTGCAAGCAGTGGCACAAAGAAAATGAGAGGGCACAATCTTGTAGTGATAGCAGTGAAGTGCAGACTCTAGGCATGAAGAGGTAGGGTTGGAGTCTACTGAGGAGACAGGATGGTAGTAGGGAGTGGGAGCTGGGAGTACCAGTAGGATCCTGTTTGCCTCTGGAAATAAGCCTGGGTGGCTGTGCAGCTCTTTGGCCTTGTACAGAGGTAGTCAAGGCCTCTTGTCGTTGCTGAAGCTGTTTCAGACTTGGATCGATGCAGTGGGCTTGGGATTGGAAACACTGGGTAAACCTAGCCCTGTGTGCAGGCACAGGGCTGTGAGGTCTCCTGCCTTTAAGAGGTCCCTTTGCCTGTGCCACAGAGTGGTCTCTGCAGTCTTCTGAGAGGAGTGATGAAGCTCATTGGTCGTGCAGACTGTTTTCTGATGAGCCCCAAGTCAGGGGCCGCTTTAGGGAATGGGAGAGGTAGTCTTCTGTACAGTCAATCATTGCGTGACACAGTTTGGTTCTGCCCCCCTTCCTGAAAGGAAGAGTGTGAAGGCTGAACATGCTGGAACCACTCCTGAGTACTGCAGTGTTGGGGAGACCTGCATGTGCATGCAGCAGCACAGACACACGAACCCCTTTGCTGGGGAGAGCACACACACCTAAGTTCATGCTGTGCAAGCCTTCCCCCGTCTGTGTGGGCCCACGTGCATGCACTGACACACAGCCATACACAGGAAATAGAGGACTGTGACTGAATATTGATGGTGTTTGAACTAGTTAACTGGCGGAAGCAAAGCTGAATGAATTTCAGAGGTGCTGCACTCCTTCCGCAAACTCTGTTCTTGCCTGTAAGACCAGGTGTTTACAGTGTGCTGATTTTGCCCCCCTACCCATTCCCCTGGGAGACCTCTTCGTTTGAAGAACAGATGCTTGGCTTCCTGCTGAAATTTCAATACAGTAAAAAACATCCTGAGTGCAAGGAGAAAGTGTCCCTGCAAACCCTTCTGCGCTCCTCCAGTGCTCTGCCCAGCAGACAAGGTATCATCAGCAAGCTTACTGTGGGAAAGCCAGCCTGGCTCCAAAACACACAGGAGTAGCAAGGCAGAGCAGCAACACACGGCCTGGTGCCCAGCAGTAGGGCTGCCTCAAGCTGTGCTTCATTTCTTGTTTCAGCTGAGTATCTCTGTAGTTTTCATTACGTGGTTTGTGGTTGGTGCTTAGTGAGGTGGTGAAAGGGGAGCTCGGGGTGCAGATGGCTGGAAGGCTGGTTACCACCCCACCTAGGGCTGTAAAGGGCTCACGTTCGTCTGCAATCTTTGCAGTGGCAAATAATTGCCCTTAACTCTATACCCCTGCTTCTGCACTAAGGCTCTTTTTTTTTTTCATCATTGGGGTATGCAGGTTTTGATGTTCACAGCCTTGGGCCTCTGCAGTCCAAGGAAGTTGAAAGAACCTTTGCTCCTAGTCTGCACCCTGTGCTTGGAAATAACTCACTTTTCTGGAGTCATGCTAACCTGAGAGGTTTTGTGCCCTGCAGTTGCTTGGGGAGTCATATTTTGGGGGGTGAACTGTTTGTCTTGCTTTGCATTGGGAAAGGTGATGCAGCCAAAACTGAGCTGCGTCTGGGACTCAGGAGAGTGGTGGTGTTTGTGGTGGTATTTCCTGCTAAGGGACCAGCTGTGCTGAGTGCAGTTAAGCCTCCTGTAAGGAGTGTGCTCTTCCAACAGGACAGGTAGCTGTGCCACTCACCTCCCTTCTCCCAAAAGGTCTTCTTGTTGCCAGGAGCCAAGGATGTCTGAATGCCTGGCTGGGCCTTTGTTGCCAGCCTGGCCTCCCAGGGGAGCAGTCTGTACCTGCCCTTCGTCTGGACCTTGCCAGGAGCAGAGGCTGCTGCCAGCTTCTGGCTGCTTGCCCAGTGAAAAGTAGCAGAATTGACCATGTGATTGTTAATGAAAATCACAAGCAGGAAGATGCAGCCAAGCCCTGTAATTGCACTAATTGGAGCCATTGTCATGAATGTGCTAAGAGCCGCTCTCCTGGTCTCAGCCTAGTAATTCTTCTAACTTCATGTTTCAGCACCTCCTCCACCACCCTGCACAAGGCAGACCCACCTGCCATGTGGACATAATTCACTGTATAAAGGGAGTGGGAAGGTGGTGTGTCCCTTGTCCTGTGGAGCTGCTGCTTTGTTTCTAGATGTTGAAGGTCTTCAGTGGAACTCCCCAGGGAGAATGAAGTGGAGCTGGTGCCAGGTGTTGGAGACTGCGTGCTGCACAGCACTTTGCTTGCAGCCTTGAATTCTCCCTCTGTGTCAGAAGGCAAGATGGACCAGCCTTGGGCAAGCAGGAGCTTCCTGGACTCTGAAAGTATGGAGTGGGGAAGCAAGTGTTCAGCTGCCCTGAATGGCAGGGTCTGGGGGGGCAGGAAAGTGTGTTGGGAGGGGACCGTGTAGCTGATTCAGGCAGCTGACATTTTGCCTCATCCTGCCTTGTGAGTTTGAAGCTAAGAGATTCTTTCTCGTCCTATGTTGAATTAGAGATCACAGGATAATTCAGGTGGGAAGGGACCTCAGCAGTTCTCTACGCAGGCAGGGTCAACTATGAGATCAGACCAGGTTGCTCAGGACTTCATCCAGGCAGGTCTTGATAACCTCCAAGGTGGAAGACTGCGTAGCCTCTCTGGACCCCTGCTTCAATGCTTGACTGTCCTCATGAGGAAGAGGTTTTTCCTTATCTAGTCTGAACATGTCTTTATAGTTACGCCCATTGTCTCTCATCCTCCCAGCACCACTGATAAGAGCCTGGCTCTGTCTTCTCAAATAAGGTACTGACAGATTGCTATGAGGTCCCCCTGAAATCATTTCTTCTCCAAGCTGAACAAGCCTCCCTCCTTCTGTCTTTCCTTACAGGACAAGTGCTTCAAGCCCTGAGTACCTTGGTGGTCCTTTACTGAACTACCACTAATTTGTCCATGTCTTTCCTGTATTGGGGGTGGAAACTGCGTGCAGTATTACTTCATGGGGACTAACAAGTACTGGTATAAAGGGATAGTCACTTCCCTTGATCTACTGGCTGTGTTCCTCTAATACAGTGTAGGACGCTCCTCGCTGCCTTTACTGCCAGTGCACACAATGTTCAATGTGCTGTCTTACCAAGATGCCCAGGTTCTTTTCAGATGAAGAGTGGGAGTGCCAAGGGTGGTCCTGGAGGCACTTGGGCAGAGCCCTAGGGTGCCCCAGTACATGTTTCAGTCTACTGCCTTGGCACAAACACTGCAGGGTGTTTCCCCCAGAGGAGGAACTGCAGCCTGCTCGTGAACCTTCAGTGATACCATCCAAGCCCCAAGTGCTGGAGTTTGGTAACCACAGAGAGTCTCAGCTTTGAGGTAGGTCAGGAATGAAGATCCTGGGCTCTAGAAACCAGGTTGTGGGGAAAAACAGGGACTGGAGATCCCAATGATCTTTTCAGATAAGAGTGGGAGTGCCAAGGGTGGTCCTGGAGGCACTTGGGCAGAGCCCTAGGGTGCCCCAGTACATGTTTCAGTCTACTGCCTTGGCACAAACACTGCAGGGGTGTTTCCCCCAGAGGAGGAACTGCAGCCTGCTCGTGAACCTTCAGTGATACCATCCAAGCCCCAAGTGCTGGAGTTTGGTAACCACAGAGAGTCTCAGCTTTGAGGTAGGTCAGGAATGAAGATCCTGGGCTCTAGAAACCAGGTTGTGGGGAAAAACAGGGACTGGAGATCCCAATGATCTTGAAGGCTTTAAGTCCCCTAGGGAGGACAGAAAATGGGCATGGTTTTAGAAAATTCATGCAGTTTTGGAGGATTTGACTTGCAATTTTTGGTAAGTTAGGGCTGGCGACATTGGAGCCAGGACTGAAACAGGAGGGCTTGGCTGCAAGACCATACAGTGCACTGCTCTGTCACTGTGCTAACAGGGCTGATGGTTGTCCAGACTGTGAGACAGGCGCAGGCTGGTCTTGCTAGTAAGCTTTGCAGGCAAGGACTGCTCCCAAGTTTTGGGTTTTGTACAGGTCCTGAACCTCTTCTTAGCCTCTGCATATCCTATGGAGATAGATACTGCTTCTGCCCAGCACTCTCTCTGCCAGAGTAATTTCCTGTGGGAGAATGAATTCTGCAAACCCAACGTAACTTCTTCCCTGGGACACAGGTCTTTTGGCTTCCTTCTGACGCTGCTAAAGTTCTCCCCACATGCCCCGTCTCGCCCCGGCCACCTGTCCTTAACCTGCCAGTGCCTCCCTCAGTGGTCGCAGCATCTGACCCCATATCTGCAGGGTGGGGTTGGATTCCTCTTGTAGCTCTGATACTCCTGTACATTTGTTCTCTTTGATTCATTCGGCAGCCTCACTCTTCCAGTCATACTTGGATCAGAGGCTGCAGCTGCACTCCCCAGCCAGTGGTGCAGCCAGGGGAGGCAATTATGCACTGGCAGTCAGATGGACTTTGGTGTGGGCAGTAGGGACAGTGCAATGAGAAAAGAGCATATGTGGGGAGAGGACTTGGGGGAATATTCTTGATATCTCTCCTTGCACCAGCCTCACAGGAAGGGAGGCATTGCTACAGCCAGGGGTGACCCTGGCCAAGCCAGCAGCCATCCTATGTAGTAGTGCTGCCTGTTGTGGGTTTGGGCAGAGGCAGGCCCAAACTGGGAAGCACTGACGTTCCTGGGTCTGTCCCCAGGTGCCAGGTGAGACCAGTGGCTGCTAGTAAACCTGGGATGCCTGCGGTTGTTCCTGCTGCAGTCCAGTCACATGGGGACATCGTGCAGAGAAGCTCCCTGTTTCTTGCAGGCATCAAGGATGCCTCCTTACGCAGTACTGTCTGTAGTTTGTGCCTGCAGTTTCATAGATTTTTAAGGCCTGAAGTGACCATGCATTTATCTAAGGCCCCTGTGTAACTCCAAGTAAGAAATACCATTATTCTGTTTTTCCTGTAATGAACCCAGTGTCTCTCAGCTGATGTATCTTCCGTGACAGGGTGGAGGATGCGAGAAGGCAGAGCAGATGGCACTTCTCAGGTAGCATGGCCCAGTGCCGTGTTTCCTATTTACACTTTGCTTGACTACAGGCTCCAGCCTCCTTTATTAGCAAAGCTAAAGAGCTCTTTCACACAAAGTATTTTTTCTGTGTGAAGTGCTTATAATCAAATAACTTCTCAGGCTCCCTTTTTGGTGAGATAACAGACTGAACTCTTTCATTCTGTCACTGGCAAGTGTTTTCTCCAGCCTCCAAACCACATTTGTAATTATTCTGCGCATCCTCCATTTTTTCAAAATCCTTTTAGAGATGTGGGCACCATATTTGACTCGCAGCACTGTGCAGGGAGGAACCTTGCCAGCCTGCTCTCACTCGTTGCTCCCCATCCATGTCTCTGAGCTTGCTACCCGCACATCCCCTACTGAGGGTGTACAGGAGGCAAAGGGTGCTCTGTGTAGAGCAAAAAGGACTCTGATGTGGTCCCATGAAAGACTAATTTCCCCTCTACTTGATGCTGGCCAAGGTAGGTCAACCCTCTTGTCATCACCCACTGAGTTTCTCCCAAGGCACTGTCCCTCCAGGTCAGCAGTTACTGGAGGATAAAAGACCAAGGATTTATGAAAGGCAGGTCCTGCTTGACTAACCTGATCTCCTTCTGTGACAAGGTGACCTGCTTAGTGGATGAGGGAATGGCTGTAGATGTTGTCTATCTAAACTTTAGTAAAGCCTTTGACAGCGTTTCCCACAGCATTCTCCTGGAGAAACTGCTCATGGCTTGGACGGGCGTACTCTTCGCTGGGTAAAAAACTGGCTGTATGCCTGGGCCCAAAGAGTTGTGGTAAATGGAGTTAAATCCAATTGGTGGCCAGTCACAAGTGGTGTTCCCCAGGGCTCAGTACTGGGGCCAGTTCTGTTCTAAACTAAAGTGTTTCTGATCAATAATGCAGTTTGAATGGTACCAAGGATTTGTAAAGAAATGTACTGATAAAAGAGTAAGCTCATTAGGAGTTTGAGTCAGCTTCTACTATGCTAAAGGACAGGGGTTTTTCATGCGAAGAGTTGTTGTACTTCCATCATATGGCCAGTGGACTCTGTCCTCCAAGTAGTTAGGCACTGAATTAATTAATATTTCCTGGAATGAGACTTGGTCCCCAAATGCCTTCAGAAGATGGCTACTTTAACTGCAACAAGAAGTTTCAGATACCCCAATTAACAAGAGACCTGGGGTTAAAGCTCATTTATCAAATCTTACAATGTTACAAAAGTCTGAGTTGCAAACAGCTTGTTTTAATAGATAAAGGAGAAGCGAAGACTTCTCAGGAGGCCAGATTTGATCCCAGGCTAGCTCAGATGGGTTGCACCCTTGTAAAACCAGTACACCAGCAAGGTGCATCAGGGTCAGAGCCTGGAATTCACTGAAACATTTTTTTTATTGAAAGAAGAGAAATGACCTTATCGCTCTCTACAACTACCTGAAAGGAGGTTGTAGCGAGGTGGGGGTCGGTCTCTTCTCCCAAGTAACAAGCGATAGGACGAGAGGAAATGGCCTCAAGTTGCGCCAGGGGACGTTTAGATCGGATATTAGGAAAACTTTCTTTACCGAGAGGGTTGTCAAGCATTGGAACAGGCTGCCCAGGGAAGTGGTGGAGTCACTGGAGGTATTTAAAAGATGTGTAGATGTGGTGCTTAGGGACATGGTTTAGTGGTGGTCTTGGCAGGGCTAGGTTAACGGTTGGACTTGATCTTAAAGGTCTTTTCCAACCTAAACGATTCTATGATTACCCTTCTTTGCAGCAAGGGCACATTGCTAGCTCACATGAATATGCAGGGGGTATGCAGCTAGAGGGCATGAGTGCAAGAACTTGCCCTGTCTAGCACTGCAAGACGGTTTGCGGGGGCACAGAGGTGTCCTACAAGACCCACACAAGCATAAGTAGCCCCACCATCTCATCTTTTGCTTTCCAGCCTAGCAGAGCTGGGTAATTGCTTTATCTATCAGAGCTCCTTGCATTAACAGGCAGTAATTGGCACCTGTGTTAAAGAGCCTGGTTTCAATTACTGCTGAATGCAGCTCAAACTCCAGAGCTGGGAGATTACATGGGGGAGGAGCGGTAATGCTCATGTTTACTCTCTGTCTTTCCACCAGGTGTTCCTCTTCCCCCAGGGATGAAGCATTTTTTGCATTTCTTGCTCGTGCCTTGAATCTGCAAAACCACCAGCAAGGGCTGCATAGGAAGCAGAACTGTGTGCCTCTCAGGAGCACAGAGAACAGGCATACCTGGCTCAACTCTATTCTTCCTCACATGGATGTTTCTTACAGAAGCCTCTACTACAAATCCTACACTGAATGGTGCGGTAGCAAGGTGTGGGCACGAATTGGTCTTTGTAGATGGTGGTGTTCCCCCAGCCCCATGCAATAACAATCCTGGGAGCTTTCCCAGACTCTCCCCTCAGCTATACATCTCTCTGGCTTCCACTGCATCAGCACTCCCCTCTGCGCTGGGCCCAGCCCCCTTCTGCTGCCATTCATCATTTCTGATCCAATATATTACAGTACCGTTAAAATGCACAGGGAATTGTTTTCTGTATTTTACAGCCATGAGCCCTTAAATTTCCATTTGTTTAGTGGGTGATGAATGTACAGTTGTGGTTGGTGCTGGAGCCATGCGGAGAGGTGAGAGAGCTCTGACTACAGAGCGACTAGTGCTCCCTCCCACAAGCTTTGCACCAGGGACCTTATCAGTTTGAGTGGCAACAGCTGTCCAGGGCTCCCCTTTCCAACAAAACTCCCTGGTTCAGTTCATAACAGGGGTCAAGGGAGGGGTTTGGAGGGGCTAAATCAGAACATTCGGGCTTTATTCCTGCCCTGTGGGGAGAGTTCTATGTCTGATGTCTGGGAGGGGGGAGGAGCTGCTGTGTGGGATGCCAGGGCAATCGGTTGTGCTACAGAAGCAGGGCTGGGAGTCTCAGGCCCTTCAGCTGCCTGAAGGACTGATTAAGATGGTGGGTAGGAGCCCTAACATCAGGAAACAGGGATAAATGGAGATCCTCAGCACAGAGTGAGGGCAGTGGAATGAGGAAGAGGGCTGGGATGGGTGGCGGAAGCGCAGAGGGCTGGCTACAGGTATCTGGGGAAAAACTGTGCTGGCATCAAAGGAATGCTGTAGCTTAGTGGCCTCCCAGTGGTGGGAGAAGTCCTGCTTGATGCTGGAAGTTAGGTGGCTCTTGTAAGATAGCTATTGCTAATAGTGAGGTCCAGGACTGCTGGGAGCAGGCACCAACCATCCTTGGGGAGGCTGGCCCTGAGCAACCCCAGCATACAGCGATGGGGGAAGACACAACATGTTTGAGATGGCAGCTGTTGCCCAGTGCTGAGAACGGCCCTCCTAAAGACAGTGAGGTTATTTACCACTGATCTGTATGTGTTTCTGTGCCAGTCGGTCCCTCTTCAGCCAATGCACTCTTTGCTGCATCTGTGCTGCTTTTGCCTTTCTTTTCGCCAGTAACCTGGAGGCAAAGGCTTCACCTGCACCATAATGCTTAAATGGTGGAGATGTGGGGCACATGGTGGGCATGTGGGGGGCATGGCCATCACTGCATAGTTTGCTTCCTTCTTTCTCTTTGTGCCTGTGTTCTTGCAAATGTAGTTTTAAGTCAGTCTTGCAGCACTTTGGACCTGTCTAATGGTTTTAACACTGGATGTAAGCTTTGCTGCATGACTTTAGTCCCACAGTTGAGTCTCAGAGTCCTGCCCTGAGCAATAATAAATTCCTGATCTAAGCTGCTCTGCCTGCACTGCTGATGCATTTCAGTTTTTCCCCTCTTCCCTGTCTCTTCAGGCTGCAGGCCACTGGGAAAAGCCTGTGAGAGGCCCCCAGCTCTGTTCTCCTGCTCCGGGGCACAGTGTAGCAGCCATTCTGCTGCCCTGTACCTCCAGTGCTTGCATTAAGTGGCAGGAGTAGGCACAGAAGGAGTTAAACAGTGCTGGAAAAATTGGTATTTAATCCATTGCTGTCCCTTCTAGCAAACCTAGATGGGAAAATGCCTCCCTGTTGGAAATAGTGCCTCTCGGAAATGGAAATGCAGGATGGCTGGGGATTAGGGTGCCTATCGCTGGAAATGGGTTTCTTATCGTCTCTCTGAGCTGAATTGGTGGGACAGCCTCTGAAAATTGAATTGCCTTCCCTGTTTCTGTCTCTGCCATTGCATTCCTCCTGTGCTCTAGCTTTGTACCTGCCTTCCCAGCCTCTGGCCTTCCTTGTCTCCATCCTCAGCAGAGCAGGGGCTGCCTCCGAGAGGGTGCATGTTGGTGGAGAGGGACTGTCCCAGCTGGAAGGTGGGCAGGACTGGCTACATCTGGGAAGATTCATCCTTCGGATTCTCAAGGCCAGGAGGATGTAGTCCCTCTTTCCAAGCTTCCCTCTAACCTTGCGAGGACAGTGGTGGCCTGAAGGTGTGAAGTGATCAGAAGACATCAGGCACAACTGGAAATGAGAGCTGGTGATGAGGAGCTGGGGGCAGGGCAGGGGAGAGGCAGAGGGGAAGATGAGAGTAGCTGGAACAGATCAAGGAGAGACCAGGTTAAACACATCAGAGCAGGAATGAGAATTACTCTCTGTGACACTAGGAGCAGCCTGAACCCTGGGTCTTTGCTGTGCCAGGTGGAGGCATCTCTCTCCCATCAGTGCTCAGGCTCTGTCCTGGGATGGCCAAGGTGGCTCTTTCAGTTCCTCCTCAGAGTCTCTGTTCGTGGTTTGAAACATCCCACACCACAAGCACCAGCCAGCTATACCCAGCGCTGAGTTGGCCCCAGGTGTCTGTCCCCACAGAGCCTGGGTGGTTTACCGCTCCCCAGGCCCAGAGCAGGTTAGGCTGAATGCAGACTGAACACTTTCTCACTCTGCGGACTGCAGACCACAGCCAGGGGTGTGGGTGTGCTGGTTGTGGGTGTCCAGGCGTAGTGCCAGGGATTTCTTTTAAGGTTTTTGTTTCCAGGTTTTGGTTTGGGGATAATTCTGTTTTACTGAGCTGTATTTTACCATAGGTTGCCAGTGCCTGATTTCATCCTTGTCTCTGTCACAGTATGGTTTTTTGGAGCAATTTCCCGTATCTGTTAAGAGTTAGGTGTGAGCCATAAGCACAAGAGGTGCTGAGTGTACAGCTGTCAGTGGCTTTTCAGTGCACCAACTTGCAGTCGTGGTGCTGCTCCAACGCATGGTTGCTGCCCTTGAGTCTTTGTCTGCCAGAACACGCTGAGTTTGAAAATAAAAAATACTTAGAACTAATTGGGGAGTTTTTTGCTGCTCTTATAGAGCTACCATCCATGCTTAATGGAATCTGACGCAGAACCCTCTTTCAGAATAGCCCCTCTGCACTGAGCTGGAACACACAAAGTAATTGCTGGCCATCAGGGCAAAGCCCTAGCCAAGGGCCTGGTTCCTCTTGCAAGAGCAGGCTGTGCTCAGGTTGCAGAGGCTTGCTGTCTGCCCTGCGAAAGAGTAGAAGTGCTCCCTTCTTACTAGGGTGCTGTTCTTGCCCTCTGCTGAAGGACTGACTCAAATTGCTGACAAATAATGGGAAAAAGGTTACTTTTAATCATACAAGTGCTTCCTTACATGCTATGGGGCAACTGCAGCCAGGTCTAGCTGCATCAGAGGGGCGGGGAGCCTTTACCTCTGCAGCAAAGGAAATTATGGACAAAGGCATTAGGTTATTTGAGGATCCTGTTAAAGAGCTAATTCCTGGAGTGGGATGCAGATTTGCTCATTGATCCCTAGAAGCATCCACACTTGCATGGGAGGACATACCGGTTTGTTATGCGTGATGCAGGCTCAACCTGAAGTGGTGGCCTGGAAAGCAGGGACAGGGATGGGAGCAGACTAGTGGCAGCCACAGAGCAATCCTTAATGCACTTTCAGAAGGTTTCTTTGTTTCCAGCCCTGCATGCTTCTGCCCCATGGCCCTGTGCCTGGGGAATGGAGCCATGGAGTTATCCCAGGAGTATTTTGCAAGGGGGTTGTTTCCCCAGCTCTTGGTCCACTGCCTAGTTCCTTAGTGTCCAGGTCCACCTGCACCCTGACACAGGAGCGGTCTTGGTGGGGTCCAGCACAGAGCTGCCCAGGGTCACCCAGCTGGGCACAGCTGTGCCTGGCCTGGATGTGTGTTTCGTTCTATGGGGCCATCACAGCCCCCTGGGTGTGGTCATGTTTTTAAACAGTTTATCCAAAGCAACTTCTATTTCATTTTGGGCTAAAACTGATAAATCAAGGTGACTTTGGGGAGAGAAATAATTCCTTTTGCAGGATTTGCATAATCCTGGCTGGTGATATGATAATGGTGTTTGTTAAAGACAGAACACAATGAATTAATACTGTTAAGTGGCTGCTGCAAAATGCAAAGCAGGTAATTTACTGTGGGTGCAAGGAAGAGCATGAGTACAGCAGGCATGGCTGGGGGGGGGGGGGGGGGAAGAAAAAAAGACCATGAGTACAAGGCATGGCTGTGGTAGCGTCAGGCACAAGACACTTGTTGCCACAGGCACAGCCAGGGTATAGCACAGAATCAGCAACAGTTACCCCTTGTGCTCTGCTTGGCCGTGGCTAGAGGCTGTGCTGAGCTTGTCCGGGGGAGGATTACCTGTTTCAGCCCCTTTCCCTGCTGTCTCTGGGGTTGGGACCTGCTTTGTCCCCCAGATCGTTCTGGAGAGTCAGCCTCACAGGGCCAGTCCCTGCTGGAGGAGGGACAAGGGAGCTGAGAGTGACATGCATCATGCTGGTGCTGAAGGGACCTCTGGGCACAGAGGTGCCCTGGGGGGGTTGCAGTGGTGAGGAGATGGGCCCTGGCACTGCACTTCATGCCACATTGACCACCCCCAGCAGCCAAGTGGCTTTGATGCCATTCAGCCCCTAAGAAGTTTTCTTCCCCCTGCAAAGAGTGAAGGCCCTGTGGTTGGTAAGCCAGCCTGGAGACCTGCTGGCTCTAGCCCCAGTCCTCACCTTGTACAGCCAGGCTCAGCAGAGGGAATGGTGCTGCAGGACAAGCAAGGAGGAAGAGTTGGTATGAGGCAGAGATGGAGAGAGAAGCTTGGGAAAGGTGCACTGGTGCCTCACTCGTTCCCTGGGCTGGTGCTGCAGTTCCAAAGCCATCCTTGCCTGCCAGACCCCACTGGAATCCTAATGCACCGTTTATCTCTGCAGCTCCACAGCTCTATCCGAGGGAGATGCTGTGCGGAAAGCAGAGCAAGATTTCAAGCTAATTGGATTCTGTGTCTCCGTGGTTTCCAGTGTAGGCAGGCGACAGGGATTAGTGCAGTGTTTCTGAGGAATAGAGGAGAGCGAGGATGACCTGCATAGGGATTTCCTCCTGCAGAGCCCCTGCTGCTAGCTTCAGCAAAGGACTTTTTTTAGACAGGCTGTCAAGGTGGAAGGGCCCAAAGCAGTGTGTCCCCACTCTGGCAGCATCACTGTCCAAATAGCTTGTGCTCTCCCTAAATCTTTGAGCCAGGTGCAGTCCTCTTCGCAGGGAAGGAAACGGCTCAAAGACCTCCTGAGCCTGAGCAAGCCTGACAATGTTCTGGTCTCTCCTGCTAACTCCATGTGGGGGGACCAGACAGGGAAATCAAAGAATGGGTGGCTCCTGCACGCAACCAGCCAGCTGCCTGAGTTTGCTCCACTTACCCTCCCCACTTCCCTTCCCAGGCCTAGCTGCTGGCTGGGAGCAGCGCATGTTTGAACCTTCTTCCTTCCCCCAAGTTCCTAGCCTTGTTTTGGAGCCTGTCAGGGCAGGAGCAGGATTCACCTCATTAACACAGATTTATTCCTGTATAAACATTTCATTCCTTTAATTGCAAAGCAGTCATACTGCAGGCAGCAGTGGTAATGGCTCCATTTGCACTGGGTGTTGAGACAGTGCACCAGGTGTGTGAGCCTGCAGCACAGTATGCATGGCACGCAGCTGAGTGCACACACAGTTATGATATGCCATGGTGTCTACATGTAGAAGTGTGTGCTGTGCGATGCAGGATCAGCCAGTCTGGATAAGTGTGTGGCCCTGAGCACCATGCTATCCCAGCAGGTCTGTGGTGTCCCTAGTTCTGTGGTAGGGCTGGAGTATTGCCCTCACTGTGCAGAGGAAGGGCAGAGGCCCAGAGGTGCCAAGACCCTGACTCTACAAGCAGTGGTAACAGAACATTGAATGGGCCCATGTGTCAGCAGTCTCTTTGCCCTGTGCCCGCACTGTGACATGCACACAGACATAATCACCTTGCTGTGCACCCTGAAAGCTGCCAGGGTCCTGGGTGTCCAGTGTCTCTGCTGTGCTGAGGGACAGCCCTCGGGCACCTGGATGGTGGGATGGAGTCCTGAGGCAGCAAGGGAGAGGCAAGGTCTTCTCAGGGCCTCTTGGCCTCTCTGGGGCAATGGGGTATGCCTGTGGTCACCATTTCATGGCTCCTGGCATGACAGTACATATTTTGGGCTCCCTGATCTGTTACCTGTGGAAAAGCATGTTCCCCAGGTCCCATTGCCTTGCCAGATTTGGTGCTTGCTCAGACAGCACAGACTGAGCCATGCAGAAAGCTGAGGGTGGAGAGAGAGTCTGAGCCTTCCTGTCTGGTCTAAGCCAAACCGAGGGGAGATGCTTCCACCACTAGGGTCAGGGACTGATCCCCCGAGGAGATCTGGGATGTGGCCTGTTCCTGTCTTTGTCACTTACTCCCCAAAACACTACCAAAATGCCACCATCTTCCAAAAGCTCCCTGGCAGCCTCTTCCTGGCAATAGAGCGGCTCTGGGGCCCCGCTCAGCCAGGGATTGGTGCAGGAGGATGCACCCAGTCAACGGTCTCTGCTGGGCTCTAAATGCAGGGGTGGCACCTACTTGCCAACCTGCTGCTGCAGTTCACGGTCTCTGTTCTTGCACATGCTCATCCAAATGTTAATTTTTATGGATGCCTTTATAAATCTTGTGGCTTTCCCCTGTCCACAGGCTACATAGATTTCATCTTGTTGAGAGGTGACACTTCTGGCCTTTGGTACCAGGCTATCAATTTAATACTCTCAGAGTAATAAAAAACACAGGACCATATTAACTCGCGATTAATCTTCTCCTTCCTGTAACTCTTTCTGTGCCATCTGATATCCTAGGATGCTGAATAAGTGCCTCAGCTGCTGGCAGAGCCACAGGCTTGGGACAGCAACATCCAAAGCCAGCCTCCCAGCTGGAACAACTACATGGTTTCCGAATTGTGAGCTGCTCTTCTCCTGCTTGCCAAGAAGATGGAGGTTCGTGCCCACCTCTCTGTGAGACCTGGCAGTCTGGAGAAATGCTTGTATCCCACCTCTGAGGCCCTTCCATGTGTTCTAAACAGGGGACACCTCCAAGTCTGCCAGCCACACAGCGTATTGATTTGCCAGGCTGAAAGGAAAGGCATTTCTCTGCTTGCTGTGAGACAGCCTTGCTGCTGATGAGCCTGGAAGAACATGTTTAGGTCATTCCATCAATGTAAAGGTTAAAAGTTTAGCTGCAGCTATTGAAAACAAAGCAACAGCAGCAGCAGCAACAGCAAAAGAATTGGATGCCTTATGAATGTCTAGATTTAAGATCTGCATCTAAGCACCTACCAGGTACAGTGCACTGAGGTCCTCACTGGACAGTGCCCTGTGTCGAGAGTACTGCCTTTCAGCACTTTTTCACCTGTGGGCAGCTATGCAACAGCTCAGCCCCACTTCACCCCAGTTGACGGCTGTGCAAAATGGATGTTTGGACTCAAATTTTTGCCTGGGGATTTTGAAGAAGCGCCTGATGTTTTAAAGCATGTCCATGCAATTTCTGCTCTCTCTGCTGATTAAAAGGGCCTCTTTATGTTGTAACCTTACTTTCAGCCACTCAACCTCTGTGAGAATGCCAGTGACCTGCTCTAAGAGTTATTTGAATATAGGTCTTTTGTTGAGTAAATATGGACCTGGAAGAGTAATTTTTTTCTACCCTGCACATCTCCTGTTTCAGTAAATCAGTAGATTTTTTCATACATTTAACTTGTTTTGCAAAAAACACTTTGTAAGTTTACATTTTCACATCATAAAGCAGGTTGCCTTTTGGACAGCATGGCTCACAGATTTCATGACTTCATAACAATTTCCAATATGCATATTATTAAAAGAAAAAACTAAAACCTCATCATGATGCAAAATGTTTAACAGTCCCGTAATGCCTGAATTCCCTCTTCCTGTCACATTTGTGGGCATGTCACAGCAACTGTCCTGCTGCCAGGCCATTGTTTCTGGAGTCTGGCCTCACCCTTTGCACTCCCGTGCCTAGAAGATATGCAGAGTCCAAGGGAAACACCAGGAAACACTTCTTTCAAGATACAGGCAGAGGTCCTGTTCCATGTGTATTCCTCCCTGCACAGTGTCTCTCTGTGTGCCTTTTCTCATCACCCTGTCTCCCCAGGGTTGGAGCTGTTCCAGGCTCTTGCTGGCATGGTCTGCCTGTGATAGGGCCCTTTGTGCTTCAGCTGTGCTCCAGTCACACCCTGCCAGATAAGGGAGCTGCAGGGGCCTTTGCCTGCTCAGGAAGGTTTGTTCAGTTTGTAGTCCTGTCTGCAGCATCCAGAGAAGCACCATGTGCTCGGAGCCCCCTCCTCCATGCCCAAGGCCAGTTCTTTGCTCCATGCAGGAGGCAATGGCTCCTGGCAGCACCTGTGTGAGAGCTGGTGAGGGGCTATGCTGAAGAGGTCTAGGTGCTATGGCTGCCCTGCACTGGCAGCCCTGCAGTGGCAGCTGGCACCTCCTTGGGGACAGTGCCAGGTGCTGTCACTCTAGTGCAGGGTGTTGGCATTAGGTGCTGGTCTGTGCAAACTGCTCTGTATACCGTCACCCTTTTTCTATTGGTCTCTGGCAGCTGCTGCCCCTGTTAGATGAGTGTATGATCCGCTACAATCCACAACCAGCTGGCCCCAGCGATGAGAGAAGCACAGCAGACTGATCCATTGGGGGGACTTCATCAAAAGGCTCAGTGGGGAGCAGCCATGTGACTGCTGGCTCATAAACTGAGCTCCAGTGTGATGCGTTGGCCCCCCCATGCTGCTGTGCATCAGCCCAGCCACAGGATGCAGCCAAATGAGGTGGCTCTGGGGTGCAGGCACCCAGTGAGCACCCAGGTCCCAGTTGAGCTGTCACCTGAGTAGCAGCAGTAGATGGATGTGGAAAGCCTTTAAATTCAGCACATGATCAATACTAAACTGATCTTCTGGAGTCTCTTATAAGATTACCCCAGCCTCATGCATCCAATTGTAAAAAAATCACTCAGCACACTAGGGAGATATGAGAAATGCTGCAGACCCCATTTAGGATGCACAGAGCCAGAATAAGTGACTTCACAATTGTTTCTTGCAGTAAATAATAAATCCACTTTACATTTGGTTTTATTGCTACCCCCATGCCCCTGCCTTGGTTCCTTTCTATCAGTTTCCCTCTCTTGTCCTGAAATTCCCATGCTGGGTAGTTTCTGTCATCGTGATTCCCTACCACACACACGTGTGTGCTTGTACACACACACAGACACAAATCTGTCCCGGTCCAACTTTTACTGATTGCTGTACCAGGGAGACCAGTGCTGGGGTAGAAACAATGCTGTTTCACTGCTCAGCGTCAGCAGAACTGAGCTGGGCTTTGCCACCTTGGTCTCTGGCCCAGTGTTGCTTTCACATGGTGCCAGCATGCAGAACTGTTTGGAATGCATTAATGATGCTAATAGTATTTCTATACTAATTAGTAATTCCATTTGAACAAACTCTCTCTTTATGACACAAATTATCAGCTGGCCAGGTGCAGAGTGGGGGCTGCAGCTGACACACAGAGAGCGGCAGTGGAGGGATAGAAAGCTACTCTGGCATGGGACCAGGCTGTGGCAGGCACTCCTCACCTGGTGCCCACCCAGAAGCCCTGGGCTTCCCCGTGCAAGTCAGAGCCAGGAGGGACAAGGCAGCAGCTGGCTGGGACCCGGTATGTGGGGCCTGACGCATCTGGGCTAGGGTGTCTGGTGTGCTCTGCCCTGATCACACACACTTAAACAGTGTGGACTCTTGTGGGCTTGCTGAACCAAACGGCTCGTATGTCAATGCAGGTTGCTACAGCTGCTAAAAACGGGTTGACGGGAGTCCCTGCCGTGGGATGAAGCTTGTCTGGCCCTGTCAGCTGGCAAGGCTGTTATGTGCATCTCTGAAGGCCTTGGCAGAACACTAGCTCCTGGGGCATCCTGCTTCTGGATAGTTTTGTGGAAAAGACCGAGTACAAATTGGCATTTGTCTCTTTGAGCTGAAAATTGTTGGAGTCTGGGAGAGTGTCAGGAAGAGCATCATACCTGCTTGCCCTGTCCCTGTTCTGCTCCAGGCAGTTGCTCCTGGCCACTCTGGAGACACAACATGGGCTAGAAGGACTCTTGGGCCAGACTTTTGCTGCTCCCTGTGGAAACCATTTTGTGTCTGGAGCCCTGCAGACACCTTCCTGGGAGTGCTCTCATTTGCACAGGTGGGTGCTGTGAGGCTCTGATCCCACCTCTGGTTCTGTCCACCTCTGATCACCATGAAGGGCAGGAGAGTTGAGATCATGGTGGCTGTGGTCTGACCCAAACTGCATCTTCAGGAGTAGATCCTCCTTTTCAGGTGTTGCCCAGCCATCTCCACTGGCTTTTTTAACACTCCTTCCAGCAAGGCAGCAGGTCACCTTTCGGAGAGAAATGATCCCAGCATCAATATGGTATTTTGCATGCTGTCCCCTTGGGATCTATAAGTATAAGCCAAATCAGAGTTATTCTAATCCTCTGCTTTGAGAGGTGTCGGCACGATCCCACCATCTGGGAGGCAGTGGCTGCTCTGGCTGTTTTGGCTCCAGGCCAGAATCCCTGAAATGCCTTGGGCATTTCTTGAATTGCCCCTCAGGGGCACCTACTGGGCCCTGGGCTGTTGAGGGCTACCGTGCCTCAGGCACAAGCTGCTTTGCCAGTTTCTGGCCACTACTGCTCCTTGCACAGGAATCTGTCTGTTAATGGGTTGCCCCTCTGTGAGGTGTGAGTCCAAGGCCCCCAGTGCCTTGAGCATGCAGAGCATTGCACTCCCAGCAGCTCAGGGTAGGCACGTGCACATCATGGGCGGCGTCCCCAGGAGTGACCTCTAAGCTGTGCAAAGGGAGTCTCCACCTGACCGTGGCCTGAAGTTGCCTGTTATGTCACATCAGCAAAGCCTGGTCCCTAATCTGGGATCCTAACCAGGGCGGGGAGGGTAAGGAGGTGCATGCACAGCCGTGTTGGCCCCCCACCACTCTGCTGGCTGCCAGCAAATGAAGGGGGATGGAGGAGCACAGGGCAGGCACCCGGCATCTCTGCTGTCTCTGGGGCCAGTCCCTGGAGCAGAGCACTGTGGATACCCCTGCAGATGACAGGTGGCGGCACTCAGCACCTCTGGAGCCATCCTCAAGGCTCTGAGTTTGCTTTCCATTCAAGGCGTGTGCCTCGGCTCGACCTCACATACTTCCTGTGGGTTTAGGCATGCAGTGCCCATGAGGCTGGCTGCTGACAGTCCCCCTGTGCCACCAGACAGCAGCCTGTGGGTCTGGGGCTGCGCACGGCTGCATCAGGCTGAGCTGACAGGCCTGGTGTGAAATAAGATGAATGGGCTGAAGTTGGTGAAAACGATTCTAATTTATAATCTGCTGCTTTGTGGAGCTCCCCAATTAATTCTCTCTAGATACATAAGTAGGCCACGTTTGCTTTGCTTCAAATGTAATAAACATTACACTCTGTCCCCTGCTTTTGGTGCTGGTTCCTGTCAGAGCATTAGTCCCTATAGCTAATTCCTCACACCTGTCTCCCAGGCTCCTGGGACTTAGGCTGAGCATGGGACGGAAATGCCAGGCTCCAGGAAACTTGTGGCACAGAGAGATAAATCGCTGATCAAAGGGCTAGTGCACAGTGCCTCTGAATATTTAGTCGCAGGCAAGGCAGCCCAGCCCACTCGGGGAAAGGACTTTGTTCCTGACGAGTTGTTTGCCTGGCTCTGCTCTGCAGCAGCGAGCAGCTGGGGTGGGATGGGGTGCTGGGATCTGTACTCCCTCAGGCCACAAAGCACTAGCAAAGGGTGGGGTCAGTGGGGTGTAACACCAGTGGGGAGACTGTTTTTGCAGCTCTGCTGGGGTCTGGATGTCAGCATAGGGCTGCTGCAGAAGAAAAGTCTCTCCAACTGGTGCAGAAGTGGCACCTGCAGCCATCTTCAGGGTAAGGGTGCTGCCTGCCTCAGCATCATGCACTCCTTGCTGCTGCTCCTGCCCTTCCCTGGTGCTGCAGGGCAGGAGTTGAGCACGGCCTCTGCCATGGAGCCAGACCAGGAACTGCAGCCTTGTTGCACAGATCTCCTGAAAAAGCCAGGAAGAGGTGGGGAGGGTCTCAGCAGGTAGGGGGGAGCCTGCCTGGGACATTCATGGCCCTAAAGTGTCAAGATGCCCAAAGAAAGGCCTGTACTGCCTCTACAGCCAAGGACAGTACCTCCCAAGAGTTTGGGCACTGCTGGCCCAGGAACTGCTAGTACCTTTGTCAGGTGAAAATAGAGGTGATGGGCAGTCCCTTGTTCCTTCAAAGGCCCCCTATGCATGTAAAAATAGAACCAATTTTGCAATGCCTTGCTGATCCCTCTCATCTCCTTCCTTACCTGCAGGGGGATGGAGGTTGATTCCGGATTTGCTGATAACAAGGGTGCAGAGAGGTTTGCATGAGAAAAAGCCAAGTGCTGGACCTTGGGCTTTATTTTTTGATTGTTTTGTGACAGACCACAATCTTCACTCTCTCTGCCTTGTTTTCTGCCTCCTTCCCCAGTACAATCATTGTGGTCTCTTCACCTACCTAACAAGTCTAGCCCATCTCACAGGCACTGAGTGTGAGAATGGGTTGAAAAGCCCAGGTTTTGTCTTTGCCATCACATCTACCCTCCATCTAAATTGCAAGACTGCCAGGACTGAGGCAGCAAGTTCTGATGCAGAAGCATGCATAAACTTTTGCTGAACTGGTGACCCTCCTGTTTGTCCTGTTGCCTGTGACTTCCATGGTCCCCAGGCATCAGGAGACCTTTTCTAGGCCTTCCTCTCCTTTCCACACCCAGGAAACATCCTCCATCCTTGCTTACTTGCCCCAGCCTGCTCAGGACCCTGGCCTTGCTCTGGTGCTGTGTTGGTTCAGCAGGTGAAGAAGCGTAGAGCTGCTTTACTTGTTGAGATGCCTTTGGTGGAGGGTGAATGAATTGGAATCAGTGTGTGCTGGGTGAAGGTGCCCACTTCCATCTGGTTTGATGCAATGATGGATTATTGATTGCTGTGCAGAAAAGTGGGGGCAGCTTACTTGGCACTGTGTTTTCACCATCTCTAGAGGAAAGAGAACTTTAAAAATCAGTTTAGAATGTAGATTAAAAGTAAATTTCAGCACTCCTGCCATTAACAGCCAGGCCTTGCTCTTCTCTCTCACCTTGCTCTTCTCTCTTTACCCCTTGCATCCACAGCTTCTCTGCTGGCATCTCAGTGCAAGTGAAGCACTTGCCTGGCCTTGGGCTCCCATCCTGCCCTGGGTGGTCCAGAGCCAGCCACTCCATGTCCTTCAGTCCGCCTTAGGGCAGGGACAAATTCCTTGAGCCCTGGTAGGGAAGAGGTGCTGGCTTCTCACTCTGCGCCACAGCACCCAGTTCTGTGCTTGCCGTAGGCACGAGGAGCCTGGCTCAGTATTTGCAAAGTGTCTGACCGCACCAAGGGTATGCACTTCCCACCTACCCTTATGCCATGGGTGTGAGCATTCACTCTGCACTCCCTGGGGAGGTTCTAGCAGGAGGAGCTGTGTTGGGGACTCTCAAGGACAGAGATGCCAGCCTGGCCTTGGGGCACGTGCCCCTGCTTTTCCTGGAGCCCCAGACACTGGCACTTGTGTGCCCCATGCAGGCCTGCCAGGGAGAGCAGCCAAGCAGCAGCTGTTATCAGGCTCACACAGACCTTCCCATCTGGCTGCTCTTCTGAGGAGTGATCCTGGCTGCAGGTGCTGGGCAGCCTTCACTGGGAGGTGCAGCCAAGGCAGGAGGTGCAGTTGCACTGTCTGCAGAGTCTTGGTGAGTAACAGTCTCAGCCTGCCCCCTCCAAGTCAGGTTGGTGCAACCCCGGCAGTGCCTGCAGCCACTTTTCTCATCTCAGATACACAGATGGGAGCTGATAGGGAGCCCTGGGATTTGAGTCGGCTCAGGCAGCTTGAGCTATGTTGCAAGAGGCTGGAAACACAAAGCTCAGCCTGGGTCTGGGTCCAGAGCATTGGGGATGGAGAGCCAGTGGGCTGCAACAAGAGGATGCACAAGGCCCTTGAGACTCTGAAGCCACCACTTCTCCCAACTGCTGTGAGGCGCAGTCCTCTCTTGAGTCCTCCCCTCTACCCTGCGGAGGGCTGCCAGGGCACTGAACACCTGGGATCAGGGATCTGCTGGCAGACATGATCAAGTGTCTGCATTGCTGCTTTCTGTCTGTCCTCTCCACAGCTGTTTGCGATGTGCCACTGGCAGCAGGTGAAGGTGAAGGGAGAGCTGCCCACCTGCCTGGAAGGAGCTCAGACTGAAGACCTTCCCTGTGGTGTTGTCAAGCTCTGTGACTGCAGAGCCACTGAGACTGAGCCAGGACATTGTCATCTCTCCTGTGTCTCCTGAAGGTATCGCCAGAGTTTCTGGGAAGGGCTGAGCTAGTGGGTGCCCACCGCCCTGTTGTGAAACCCTCTTGCTTTTGAGTAGCCTGGCCTGAGGCAGAGGTGTGGGGCTTGGGCTCGCTGTGGTGTGGAGATTGAGCTGGGCTGCAGCGGTGCCACTGGCTGCAGATGCTTCTGCATGGCACAGGGCAAAGCAGTGGTACCCTCAGGTGCGTGCTGCTTGCTCTGTCCCTGACATATGGGGAGGGGTGCTGGCTCCTGGGGAGCTGTGCCAGGACATGTTTCCAGGCCTGAGATGGGAGCGTTTCTCCCTGATCGATGCAGTTTGTTTCAGAGGTGATGGAGCACTCACTGCAGGAGCAGACCGAAGCTGGTGGGCACAGGGGCAGCCAGGCTGGTGAAGCAAGACATTTTAAATGCTTTTCATTCTAGCTCTCTGCAGCCTGTGCCTTGCCAGGAGCTGCTCTCTGTTTTCAGTTAGCTTTGTAACTGCGTTAGATCCCAGTAAACAAGAGCTTTCCAAGTATGTTGCAGGAGCCAAGGCAGCTGTGGGCATCTTGGTCATGTCCCTGGGGATAGGGCTGCTGGGTGCTGCTGGCACAGTGACACAGCTGCTCCACACCTTGGCTTTGGGGATCCCCAACACCTTCTCTGGGCAGACTGAGCCAGGGGTCTGGCTGCGGAGAGGGAGAGGGCAGTCCCCTGACTGCCCCCTTGGAGAGCAGGACTCTGCTCTCAGCCTGGGTTGGACACTCTTAGCACAGCTCTACTCTCTCTGCGTGTGTTTCCTGCTCTTTTCTCACTCCATCTACACCACAGAGAGAGAACAAAGGATCGTGAGGAGTTAGAAGAGGTAACAGAGCTGAGCACCCAGGACCACCAAGCCCCACCAGCCTTAGCCTCAGGTTCCCTCATCTTTTGTGGTACCCCCTTATGCTCAGAGAGCTTCCAGTGTCAGACCCTGCTTGCACCGAGCTTCCCCATCCTGGCCTGGCTCCTGTCCTGAATGTATTTTTACATTTTATGACTCTCAGAGGTTTTTAAATTTAATGGGTTCTTTTTTTTCTTTCTTCCTTCTTATCACCTGAGCTGGATCCTCTCTGAGCTGCTGCCAGCTCCAGGGATTACAAGTGAATAATTTAGGTCTGATGGTGCATTTGAAGTTTAAGAGAAGGAAGTGGCATGTGTAGCCTGCTCCTCATGCCTGCCCCAGGGCCATGGTGCAGGCTGTTGCTGTTTCTCCAAAGGCAATTTCAAGGATTCCCTAAGGAGCCACACTCTGAACATTGCATGGCCCTACTCGGGCATGGCCTTCCAGATCCTGGCAGCCTGGAGACCAAGGCTCCTAGAACACCACAGGGGCAATGGGCTTGTTTTCGCCCAGCTGCCCTTACAGGCTGCTGCTCTGCAAGGAGGCAGCTCCCCAGCACCAGCACTGGAGGATCGCTGTGTGCTCCATAGACTGAACCACAGCACCATGCCTGTGTGAGGGACTCGGGGCCTTGCCAGCCCAGGGCCAGGAGGGGTTAAATGCCAAACCAGTGTGTGTGTCTTGGCATCTCTGAAGCATAGTGAAGAAGGCAATGGGCAAACATGACCTGCTGGAGAGCTGACTTATGGGCCAGCTGCTGCTGGGTGAAAGGAGATGCCTCTAGGGTCACCAGGCTGTTGTCTCCAGATACTGGTGGAGGAAGGATGGACTTGCAGTGTGCTGAACAATGGCAATGCAGAGCTTTTGGCTGGCTTGCTCATCTTTGCTGAGTGCAGAGCACACCATTGCTTGACTCTCCCAGGGTGCATTGAACTCCACAGGAAGTGGAACTTCCTGCGTGCATTGAACTCCAGAAGCAGATGAGACTTCCCTCCCCATGTCCCAGGGGGTATGTGCTGCCATCAGTGGTCTCTCTGGTCTGTGCTTGCACAATGTCAAGTGTTGCTAGTTCTCAGGACATGGAGCACAGAAAGATACTCTGGGAAATTATTTTTACCCCCTTGAAATTCACTGTTCAGAAAGCTAAGTCACTTTTGTCAGGGTGGGTTCAGTAGCAGCCCCAATGGAGGCAATCTTTTCCTCATACATATACTTCTCTTTGCAAGGTGGCTCTGACAAAATTTAAGTATGAACTTTAGTGGTTTCCAGGAGTTCTTGGAAGAACTAAAAAGCATATCACAGGGTCCAGTGTTAAATCCTTCCCTGCTGGGATGCAGTAGAGAATGGAAACTGTCAGGCAGTTTGAGATCCACTTAACAGCAATTAGTGCAGATGAAAGAAGCACTAACGAGAAGGCCCCAGTCTCTGTGCCTCAGGTGGGAGGAGGAAAGGAATGTGTAAGAGAAAATGTAAACATGACAAAATGTGGCTGTGTATCCCACAAAACAATGAATCATTTTAACATTTCCAATCCTTTTCATGCAAGCAGAAACAGTCAATCAATATGTGACAGAATTAAAGACCTGCAGTAAAACCTTGGAGCTGAGGATCTGTGAGAACTGTGAACACAGATTAATCTGTGGAATTCTGCATACAGCATAAAAGGAAAGGCAAATGTATGTACAAGAGCCAGAAGCTTCAACAGCGGAAGTCTGCTGGGCAAGAGGACTCCTCTCCGAACGCAGAGGAGCACCCATTGGAGAGGAGAAACCATCACTGGCAACGAATATGGAGCACCTACAGAAAGTAGGAGTATTTCCCAGAAAACTCCAAGTTACAACAAATGTGGCCCTAAACCATATCCTTGTAAAAGCCTGCAAAATGTGATTCAGAATGCGTGTTCATAAAAGCTGCAGCCATAACCATGGCTGTGGAGGATTTTCGGCCAGTAAGAGCGTCTCATAGACTTTACCCTGTGAAGTGGTGAAAACAGTCAAAAGATGCCATTCTTTGATTCTATGCCACAGCTAACTTCAAGACAAAGACAATTTCAAGGTAGGTTAGCAGGATGGTATCCCTGGAAAAAGGAAAGGCAGGCGTACAACAGCTAAACAGGTGAATACTTAGTTATGTGCACAAAGGGTGTGATGGACTATGAATCTACTCTAAAAATACCTATACTGGGCCATTTGAAAAGTAGTAGGGAAGACACAATTGCACAGTTTAGAAATACTAACATTTTTAGAAAGTTAGGATCATTCTCTGGATCCTGGTAACTGAGTGAGCAGAGGAGCTCAACATGATGCACTTAGAACATGTCTTTTGGGAGGTTCAGATTTCTGCAGTTGCACTTTGGAAAAGCTATAGAAGCTTATCATATACGCAGAGAAGCCTGCTACTGGCAACAGCAGAACAATAAATGGCACAAGGAAAGCATAACTTTAAAGAGAACGCAGTATAACAGGGGCTGCCAGGGCGATGAAGGAAGCTGGGGGATTGACTGGATATGCACATATATTGTCTGTTAAAAGCAGTGGATCTAATAGTGGTGGTGGCCGAGCAGGATTTGAGTCAGAGGGGACTGGGCATGATGAAAGATAAGCAGAGCTGGGTCTGATGCTGCACCTTCCAGATGTAGGCACTGGGTAGGGCTTCCTTTCCCTCTGGTGTAGGGGGGCTTTGCTGGTCCCTCCCAACCACATTATGGTGGTCTTCCCAATCCAAAGCGCATATCCTTCAGAGTGCTGGACTCAACACTAGTGTACTCCAGAAGTGGTCAGATCACTCTGCCTTTCTGGGATGTGAGTCCAAAGACCATCCTAGTACCAGAAATAAACAACTATTTTCCAGCTTACATCCTCTCCACAGCTTTTTGCAGCCAGTTTGTGGCTTTCAGTGCACCACAGTTCTCCTACCATTGTTATGGGAGGATTATGATTGCTTTCAGCCCTGTTTCTCTCTGCTCTTGGCTGGTGTCAGGGCCACAGAAGAGTGTGTGTGAGTCTGTGTGTGTGAGAGAGAGTAAGTGTGTGTGCATGTGTGTTTACTAGGGAGAGAATGACAAAAGGAGGCTATATCATGCTCCTCCTGCCACTTAGCCCTGTCCTAAGCTTTCCATCTAGCTGGGACCCTTGGATGCAGCCCAGACCTGATAGCCCGAACCTCTGCCTTTCCTCCATTTTCTTTGCTCGTTTGTTGTATTGCATTTCTAGGGCATAGCTTCAGTTATCCACTCTCTTGCAACACCTAGGTGGTGAGCCATGCATCTAGCTGTAGGTCTTGGGAGCAAACAACTTGGAATGAATGCCTGTGACACTGACAGAAGGATATTGTGGGAACACGTCCCACAGTAGGGGGTCATTCTCCCTGGCTCACCTCTCAGTCACACTGTCTGCCTGCCCACTAGCAGAGCCTAACGCTTGCCATTAGGCTTTCTTCAGGCCATAGTCTGGGACTGGACCAGCAAGGCAAATGCTGGATGACTGCTACAAATAACTGCCCCAACCATTAATTTTTATGGGCTGTGGGGCAGCATTTCACGCTGGGCACAACCAGCAGTGGAGATGAAAGCTCGAAGCCAAATAGACATCACAGAGCCAGTACAAATGCTATTTATCAAAGAAATGCCTGGATTGCAGAGGAAGCAGAAAGGTGCATCTTGAAAGGAACCTTTAACACCTGTGAGTGAAAAGCAACAAGGGCTGGGAAGCAAGGGGAGCTGCCAGAGGCAACAGATAATGGAGCTGGTCCTGGGGTGAGCTGGCAGCCGGGAGCATGTGGCTGGGAGCCAAAGGGTAAGTTGCACTGCTTCATCGGTAGCCATAAAAGCAAGAGCTGAGCGAAGGGGCTGCCCAAGCTGAGCTGAGAGGCAAGAAAGTGCTTCTGGGGAAGGGGATATCCCCAGGCTCCCATGGGGAACTGCTGTTCTTTACTATGGTCTGTGCGGAGAAACTAATAACCATGCACTCCTGTCAGCAGGGTATGTTGCATTTCTGCACCCTTCAGCACTGGAGCAGGGACTCCAGCTCCCACCTCGTGGTCCAGATGCAGTGCCTCAGCTGCTGAGCTCATCTGAGCAGACTCCCCATCCATCCCTTCCCAGTGTGTCAGCACAGCCACTCCAGGCTAGGCTCTGAGCCCTCCTTCCCCCATCACTGCAAATAGGCCTGCCCCATGCAAGGGCAAGTTTCTAGCTTCCAACAGCTGATCAGTCCCTTTCTTCCAGCCGTACATACTCTGGCTAGGCTTAGGATACTTATGGGGGTGAGCACCACACAGGCCACTGTTACCTTCTTCTGCAACACCTCCCTAGCCTCAGGCCTAGCATTTTCCCTCGCTAGCCCCTCGACTGCACAGCAGCCTGCCCTGTCATGCCAGCCTCTCAGGTACTGCATGTGCATGCCTGTCCCCAGCCCTGGAGTCACTCTGAGCAGCAGAATCTGCTGCATTAGGTCGATTTCAAGAGCCCCTCCAGGTCAGTTAGCAATTACCTGCACCAGATATGCACTTGGAAAGGAGCTTCTGATCTCTTCAATGCACTCGTTTTCCTCTTTCAATTTCAAATTCGCCTCACTGAAAATAGGCACTTCAGCCTCTTTTACAGACCACGGTAAATTAGGATTTCGACCAGTTCTGTCAGTTTTGCTGATACAGATGTTTTTCCCTACAGAGGCGATGCCATGGCCAATCTGAGGTGTGTCCAGACCCCCTCCATTCAAACTCTTCCGGCTGAGCCTGCAGGTGATGTCATGGTACACAAGAGTATTTCTGCACAGACCGCTGGCCCTAGTGTGTGCTGAGGAGCGTCTCCCAGGATGGGCACCCTAGTGCCAAAGCTCTTGTTATCAATTCAGACTGGTGTCCCGTGTTGTTGAGATGTGGCCAGTGAGCAAAGGCATTCCCTCCCTTAAAGAGTCAGCTGCAGTGCAAGTTTCCCATACTCCAATCTTGTCCTGGAAGGAAAAGGACTGGAAAGAAGGAAAGCTAGTGTCTTTGCATCTGTCCTTATCCTTGTGCTGAAACCTGACTGCCAACAACTTGTCACAAAGATGTTTTCTACAGTGACATACTTCATGCTGGGCTCTTCCAACATAGCACTGGTCACACTGTGGGAATGCTCCAGCTGGTTCGTTCTGCTGCTCAGCTGAGAAAGACACATTCTCCTGCTAGTGCCTGAGGACATGCTCCCAAGGGAAGGGAGCTGCACTGCAGTGTTGCAGCTGGCGCATCTGCGGCAGTCTCTGGGGCCAGTGCAGAGCCATCCCCTAGCACTCCCCTCCACAGGCTCAGCTGGGCCAGCTGTCTGCATGCAGGCCACAGGCTGCTGGGGAAGGGGTCTGACAGTTTGCTGCTAGCCTCTTCACAGGGGTCCTGGAGCCTGATGTGGTCACATGATGCCCTATCCCAAACCAGTGGTTCAGTGCTCAGAGGCAGAAGCAATTTTACATAAAGTTCAATTAAATATTTGCTTTATAATTGCGCAACAAATTATTCATAAAGGCACTGGAATCTAATCACGAGGCTGACACCGTGGAGTCTGCAAATGACACAGTACTTGGGGAGAATAAAGATGGGGGGGAGCTGCCAGGCTCTGGTGACAGGCAGTGCCTAAATGTGTGGGACAGTGGTAATGCTCCCAGGAAAAGACTTGAAGCAGCACCAAAGAGCCTCAGCAAGGCAGGGCCGTTTGGCTGGCAGGAGTAAGTGGGGTGCCATGTGAGAAATGGCTCTGGGTGATAGACTGGGGGGTTTGGCCCATGTGTGCCCAACAAACTTAGGGCAGCGCTGGGCTGTGCCCCTCCCAACCATGTTATGTCAGCTCTGGCTTTGTGTGGGTACGCTCTGTGGTGTGTTAAGGAGTGGCCCCAACTCTGCAGGACCTGCATGAGCACAGAATTGCTGCCTTCAGCTCTTGCCCCTATCTCCAGCAGGAATCACAGTGCTGGGCCTTTTAGTGGGTGCAGAGGCCTCTCCCCTAGCCGTGGGGTATGAAGAAAGTCATGTGGTGCAACCAGCCTGTGGGGTCCATCTTTCTAGACCTGTGCCAGAGCAGCATCCAGGAAAAGGCAGGAGGCAATACGGGCATGTAATGTGGCATCCCACATTGCAGCCCCCAGGGGACAGGCAGTGTGAAGCAAGGACACACTGCTTGCAAGAGGTGGCTGCTAAGCACAGCAGGAGCAAATGTGACCACCCAGGGACCCTCTGCAGGGAGTTTGGCAGGGGGACTTGCTTGCATGCAGCCTTCATGGCATCCTGAGCTGCAGCTCTGGGAGCAAAGCCCTCTCTGCCAGTCCTAACGCCCAGTGTTCAGCTCCTTTCAGGGTGATCTTGGAGGGCAGCAGACTGAATCCCACACTCCATGAAGAGCGAATCTGCTGGGACTGAGCTATGTGAATCTCTGTTCTGCTGAGGTGAGGCGGGGTGAAGTCAGAGAATGAAAACAGGTCTGCTGGGCGGATGCTGAGCCCAGCTGCCACTGCAGCCAGATATTGCTTTGCCTAGTCAAGCACCCATCCATCCCAGATTCTGTCCCCTGCTGTCATCCTGGGCAGTGGGCTGCAGACTGCCCCTGTCCTGCCAGGGAGAAGCCCTGCAGGGCACCCCGCATTAGGTAGGCTCTGACTGACAGGAGAACTGGATCCTGGACAGAGAACTGGACTCGAGATGGATTGCCTGCCAGCCAAATGTGGACATTAGACAGGGAGTTAGATTAATGGGAGCTGGCTCTGCCAACAGAGAGGTGAGTCACAGAGCTTGTCCTGTGCTGAATCCATTTCTCCAATAGGAAAGAAGTAGGAGGATTTAGCGAGATTAATCTCTCGTAGAGTTGTGAGAATAGCCAGGATTCATGGGCTTCTCAGCAACAAATTTCCAAGTAAGCAGACAGCACTTTGACTTGCTCCATGAGACACAGCACAGATCTGTACTGGTAACTCTGGAATTCCCTGCCACTGGTCACAGGTAAGATGATTGACCATACTTCCGAGCTCACACATGAACCCTGCAAAGCACAGGCTGCACAGAAGCACCAAAAAAGCAGTGGCTCGAAAGTACTTCTTCCCTGAATTTTCCTGAAGTCATTGTCTGCAGCTGCTCTACCCCAAACAATGCTGGACCCTGCACAGAACACATGAGAAAGTGGTAAGACAGAACTCCTTTTGGCAGCTGAGAGGGGTTGGTGACACATCACCTGGGAGAGCTTGCCAGGTCTCTGCCATCTTTGCATGAAGGAGGAGCAGGGAGCAGGACTGGACAAGAGCCAGAGCATCTTTCCTGGTGTGATCAACTCTTCCCTCTGGCTAGCAGTTTGTGATACAGCAGGAATGACAAACCTGGCGGGAGCTGCTAGTGAAGAGGGGAGGGAGAGCAGGTTGGTCATGGCTACTTTTTGGCAGGAGGTGGTGGGGAGCTCTTGGGCACCCCTGTGTCTGCCCCTCCCAGCACTGAACTCACCACGGAGGAGGATGAGGCCGGGAAGAGGAAATCTTGGTAAATAGTTTTTATGCTGTGTTTACAGGAACTGTGGAGAGAGAACCTCAGTGCTAGTGAACCAGGGAGATTTTCTTGGAGAAGGCAAATTTCCACCCCATGTTGGGAGTCCTGTTTCTTTCTGATATTTCTTTAGTTGTTCATGTCATGGCTCTTCAGTCTGAGCAGTTTTACAAATGTGTTGTGGAGATGAAAGCGCCAGGAAAGCTGCTCAGTATCAAGTTGGAAAAGCTTTTAACTTTCAACTCCTTACAGACAAAGGCACACAGAGTAAGGGGGGAAGGAGTGCAAAGACTGGGAAAAAGGAAGAGGAAGGAGCAAAAAAAAGATAAGGAGAATAGATGAGTGAAAGGGACAGAGGAGAGAAGACAAATCACAACAAGAAAAGGAACAAGTCACTAGCAGAAAGAAAGGGAGAGATAGGGAGAGAACAAAGCAAAGGGGCCTGGAGCTCAATGAGATGGGGAGAATATATCAGAATAAGGGAAGAATGCTGCAGGTAGAGGAGAGCTAAGAAATACAAAAGAGCTATTTGAATGCTGGGATAAAGCAATGATGGGAATAAGAGTAAAGGAGAAGCCAAATGAAGACTAGATTCCCATGGAGATTAAGGGGATGGCAGCAAAGTCAAAGGATAACCCATCCATCCTTCTGTCACTGAGAATACAAGACATGACATGAAAGTGACATGTCGACTTTTGAGAGAGGCTGCGGGACAGAGCTGTGGAGGCTGCATTCAGTATTCGCACGTGTGGGGAGCCACGCTCCCAAAGGGAGTGATCATGTCACAGGTGGTCCTTGTTCTCCTGCTTTGCATCCTCTGTCATCCCTTCCCCACAGTGCATGGGGCGGCTCCTGGCCTGTGCTACTGTGTGACCTGGGCATACTCTGAAGCATTGCTGATTTCAGGTCTCACAGAAGGACTGTCATAACATGCCTCATTACAGTGCTCTCTGGGGCTTGTTTGGGAGCTAGGCTGGGACAGGCCTGGCTGACCTTATCAGCACCCTGCAGGGCAGCAGCAAGAGGGCATAGAATCATAGAATAGTTTGGGTGGGAAGGGACCTTTAAAGGTCATCTAGTCCACCCCTCCCCTGCAATGAGCAGGGACATCCTCAACTATACCAGGCATGGAGCAGCTGTGACACAGGGAAGGGGGCGATGGCAGGAAAGACAAACCTTCCCTGGCTCCAGGGTAAGGGGGTCTTAGCAAAAACAGATTGGAAAAGGGCACCACAACTACAGACAAGGGCTGGAACCGTCTCCACCCAGTATCACGCCAGCTTATTGGATGCTTTCTGCCAGGTGGGCTCAGCTCCATCTGCACCGTCACTGCACTGTGAGAGGCAGCCTCTTGGCTGTCCCAGGGAAAGGATCTGGGTGTTCCCAGTGCCTGTGTCAATGTTGGCACAAAAGCCTAGCAGCTGTCCTAGGGCTAGATTGGCATTGAGCAAGGTCTCTGTTTGCAGACAGTGTTAGCGGTGGAGCAGCTGTGCTCCAGGCTTTGCTCCTTTCCCTACAAGAGCATCAGGCACAAGTGGGATCTACTTTGGCAGCAGTGCTTGCAGCTGGGAGGTTTCTCGCTCTCACAATGCAATTGAGGACATTTCTAGATGCTTCTGTGTCTGAAGGGACTGGTATGGAGCATTTCCTAGGTCTTCTTCAGGGCCCCATTGGCCTTTGAGGGTGGGAGTCATGCAGTAGTATGAGGATGGGAAGCCTTGTGCCAGCCAATGCAAAGGTGAGGAGGACAGCTGCCTGGGCCTGCTGCTGGATCTGTGCCCTGCTCATCTCTTGGTCCTGGAAAGGAGGAGTCACTCCTCCTGGATTCATGCTGTGGTTATAAACCGCTCTCTTTTGCTTTCCATCCACCTCTCCCTGACCTGCAGGCCAGGTTTGTGGATAATCTGCCGTTGGGTTGCCACTGTTTCTTGGCTGGTATTGGCCAAGCAGAGGATTTGTTTGCCTTGTGCAAGGCGCTGCACACATGGAGCAACAGGGCATTCACTTCTCTGGTGTTCCCTCCTGTTCGTTCCAGGGCCAAACTCCAAGGCCCAATACCAGAGATTGCTGTGGAAGCAGGAGAGCATTTTCTCCAGGTAAGATGTGAGACCCTGGACAGTGGAGACTGGAGAATGTCCTACTGGGAGCTGTTTGCCTGAGTTGTGGCTAAACCCTGACTTGCATGATCAGATTTATCTGTCTCAAAATGATATTGCAGCCTCACCAGCCTTGAGTTTCTTCCCTGCTTGTACCTTCCACCTGTGATCATGCCCAGAGTGGTCTGTAAACTTGGCCCCCTGCTGTGGATCCTGCTGGCATGTGACTACTGCAGGCAGCAAGCTGTGCAGCTGTTGCTGCCATGGTTCAAGCAGGGCTCTGGAGGAGGCACCTGAGACCTGAGGTGGGTGCTGAGGATGCCCATGGCCATCCAGGTGCACATCAGGAAGGGGTCTGTCCCAGCCCCTGTGGTGCCCAGAGCCTACCCGTCATGCTCAGAGCCCCTACCGCAGCCCCTGCCAAGTTGTCACTGGGCCATCGGGATCTGGTCCTATTCAAGGGCTGGGGAAGGGTGGACCGGGGTCTTCCTGACCTGCTGGATGCCCCAGCACCCCGGCCCAGTGCTGTGCTCCCATGCACAGAGATTGTGCATTCTCAGCCCCAGGCATCGCCTGGCATTGGTGCTCGCAGTGGCCGGGCCTGCCTGAGCCGGGGGAGGCAAGGTCTGCTCCCTGCGACCAGCACCGCGCCTCGCTCCCTGCGTCTAGGGTGGCCCTGGCCGCTCCCGACGGTCCCCGGGCAAGCAAGGTGCCGGGGTCAGCGGAGGCGACGCGGGTGCCCGGGGCGGGGGCACTGTAGGGCTGCTGGCACCGCAAGGCGGGGGAGAGGGCCCGCGTTGCAGGCAGCGCCTCCCCGCTCTCCCAGGGGGCCCCGGGGCTGGGGCCGGGAGTGTCCCGAGAGCAGGGGTGGGGCAGGCCCTGGAGCCGGGTCCCGAGGTACGGAGCGGGCTGGTCTCCGCGGCGGCGGCCCCCGGGCCG
>NW_008795316.1:215444-246411 GCF_000699145.1 Aptenodytes forsteri
AGGTGAGTGCGGGCTCGGCCCTGCCCCCGGCCGCCCCGGGGCCGCGGGCTGTGACCGTTGGGGCGCTTCAGTGTTGGAGGGCAGGTGAAGCCGGAGATTTTATGCCCGTTTGGGCATCGCTGCCGGGGTGCTTAGCGTGTGGTACCCGGGGCTCCAGCACCGGCTCTGTCAGCAGCAGGGTTTCGGCATACGCTTCAATTAAAGCGCTCGGGTGCTTAAAGAGCTGCAGTTCTTTTTTAAACCGGTGGTATCTTAAAACATCATCTTTGGGCTCCTTCCTACCCAAGAGCTATCTACCCGTTTTTCTTACTGAGACAAGAGCCCTTCGTGCTAGTTACCACAGGGTCTTTGCTCGGGGATGTTTGTGAATGTGCAGCTGCGATGCCTGAGGAGTCCTGCCCGAGTCCTTTTAGCAGGCAGGGTAACATCTCTTTACAGAGCCACATTTTTCTAACAACAAACTAAAAATAACTGTGCTAAAACTAGCACTTTCCTCATTTAAAATGTGGTTCCCAAATGGCTGTGCACAGGCCTTCTGGGAGCAAGTGCTGCAGCCACGTCTGCTCCTCCTGCGTGCCCAGCTACAGCAGCTTGTCCAGGCCCAGAGCTGCCAGTGCCAAGTGCATCTTGCTGAGCGTCCTGGGAGCACATCCTGTGGCAGCCAGGCTCCTGTGGTCACTCGTCATGCTGGCAGGGGAAGGAGGGATGCAGTAGATGTCTCTGTTCTCTTTTTTGTTTGATTTCTGACAGTTGTAACATCCCTTACAATCTGGGAAGATCTGTGTTGTCTTTTCTTCTAGCCTCATTTTATGCATGAACAAGACCAGGTACAGGGATGATGGTGTAGATAGCAGCAGGGAGAGGCAGGCTCAGAGTTCAGACATAACTTCGTAAGACAGTGCAGTGCATCTCAGGGAAGCCTTTGGACCTGAGAGGGCTAAGAAGGGTGGCTCCACCAGAGCTCTGGTTCTCCAGAGCCTGCTTGCATGGCCCGAGGAAATAAATGGGGAGATGTGCTTCTTTGTCCCTGCTACTATGCTGTTAAAAACCATGCGTTGCAACCACAGCCAATACCATAGTCTTGCACGCCACCAAGGAAATCTCAGATGATGACTGTTTCTTTGGGACCTGTTTCTATCTCTGATGAATATTCTCAGAGAATGGCTGAAGCCTGCAGTCTCTGTACTTGTAGGTCTTGTGCCCAGCTCAGACAGCGCCCGGGTTTTGCCAGGTTTTCCCTTGTGAGACTGGTGAATGCTCTCAACCTCTTTCATGAACACTGGGTAAGAAGTATTTGCAGCAAACAATTACCAGGGTTGGAGATCATGATCCTGGTACATCAGTTTTCAAATGCTGAAAATAAATTGCTTCTCTGGCTTTGGGTATCACATAGCAGGGGGAAATGGAAACAAGAGTCTGAAACGGTTTTCCTTTACTGATACTGTGTTTTGTTTGTGTTCGAGGCCAAAGGGTGGTTCTGCGGCTCATTCATGAAATCCCTGAAAATGTTGACAGCACTCTGAGTGCAGCACAGGGTAGAGCCCACTAAAATCTGAATAAGATGGCCCAGATTCTGTACTGACTTTTGTATCGTGTACACCTCTTTGCTCTAGTGAGGTGGGGGTCAGAGCAAGGGAGGCTTGGTCTCTGTATGAAATGCTGCTTGCTGAATAATACAATGTTGAAATTGGTGGGCTTGTGAAAGAAAAAGTATGTGCTGTTTCATAGGTAAAAAAAGCCAGCTTTGTTCCTGCCTAAAAAAAAAAAAAATGCCCTTTGCTTTTTGGTGCATTGACACTTCATAACATGATATGGTGATTTCATACCTAGGACAGAGAAGTGGCTACTGAAACAAGGTCAATTTTAAAACTCTTCTTCAAAAGAAGCTAGCTGGTCTCCAGAAAAAAAAAAAAGAAAAGGCTGTTGGGTTAAAAATAACAGTTAAAATCCCATTTTTTCCTAGGTCTGTATCAAATAATATGATATTTTCATGATTTAAAATGCAATAGCATATTTGAAAAATCTATAGTCCCTTGCTTGTGTGTAAGGATTCTCAGAATAGGGTCATAATTTACTGTTGTGTATATTGTCTGATCAGCTTTTTGGTTCTTTGCACTTTGAAAATGGTATTGAGCTAGCAGGCTTTTTTCCTAGCAAGTTTTACTTTCGTGCTCCTAATCACTAGCCCATAGTAGTAAAATTTGGTTGCAAATTTTGTGCAACCAAATTGTTGTGGGGGACTGTTTGTTTGTTTGTTTGTTTGAAAGCCCTTTTGCTACCCATGGACTTTATTTCGTTAGAAGGATTAGATTGTTCATGGAAGCTTTGAAACAAAATTGGACTTTAGGTGGGATTTGATCTGATGTTATTCCTTTAAAGTATAATTACATATTTTTCAAATAATTATTTTTATATTCTGAAAGCCCATATTTGAAAAGTAAAGAAAAACAGATTGAAGAAGAAATAGTGTGGTGATACTTGTGTTCTTTTGACATCAGGTCGCTAAACAGTATTTGTACGTAAGAATACAACCATGTATGAATTTGTGTTGTTATCTTTTAATCATGTGGTTATGCAACTGTGTTTGGGTTTACAAGCAATGACACTTCTCTGCAGATAAGTCCATACGTATCCTGAGGCACGGGCCATTTTGAGTGATCTGCTTTTTTGAAAAATTACATGTAAAGATTAGGTGGGTGTGAGTCCCAACAAGATTCCTTGCCTGAGGTGATAGGTGGACATCGTGTACAGTGCCTTGCTGTTCGCTGGATCTCTTTTGTCTCTACCACCAGTTTATTCCATGGCATTTTGTTGCAGGGAAGGGTGGCTGATGGGGAGGGATGTAACCAGCTTTGCCTCGGACCCTGTTTGTAGCCCTGAGAGCATCCTACCCTGCACCCTTGGCACTTGCCAGCTGTTTGTTTTCCAGCTAGCAGGGCTCCCCCCATTTTACCTTGTCCTTGGGTGATGTCTGTGTGCGGCTGTGCCCTGGGCTGCAGGTGAGGGTGCAAAGCTCTGCCCCTTGGATTTGGCTACTCTAGCATTTGCAGTGCTCACGCCTGCATGTTGCTGTGAGCCGTGTTGCTTGTGAAGCACAGTCCCTGCTCCACCCCAGTAGAAAAGCTGGGGCTTTGTGGCTGGGTTTAGGCAGCAAATTCCTGCCTATCAGCCTTCCCTGCTCCCATGCAGACCTGGTATATGGGGAGCTCATTTCAGGGGTTTGGACCAGGACTCACCCATTCACCTAGCATGGGTTGGGTGCCCACTATCTGCTCAGCCCTGTGGGGCATCTGTATCTGCAGTTGCATCCAGTTTGTGGGTTGGTTTCTGCTTCAGAGAGCTGTGGAGGGGCTCTCTGTTCCTGCCGGTAGCCACTGCAGAGACCCATCCTCCCGGTTCACAATTTCTTTTTCATTTAATCATCACTTTCTATTATTTGCAAATTCCGTAAAAGGAATACAGCACATTACAGTAATTTTCAATCTTATCCTTTGCAACAACCCTATTTACAGAGACTAGTCCAGACTTTACTTTAGTCTGGCTCTGTGTTTCCTTCATGTTTCTTTCTTTTCATTGTCTTTTGTGCTGTGGCTAAGGAGAGATAGTTCTGTGTTATCCTGTTGGGGAAGGGTTGTTGGATGGCACTTTAGTGCTGGTTCTACAGCGCAATGTCTGGGTAGCAAAAGTGGATGTCTTCTTCAGCAGTCTGTGCCTTCCCTAATCCCACAAGGCTGGCCAGGACGCCTGCAGAGGGTGTAGGTTCTTTCTTTTCCTACGGAAGCTGTGGGTTTTCTTCTTGGTGATGCTGTTCCTCTGATACTCTTGCAGTGTGGTTTGAGTTCTCCCTGCAGATGGATGTCTCCGGCTCTTTGACAGCATTACAGCACCTTCTCTTTTTTCCTTTGAGGGCCTGTGGGACACCGTAGGCAGTGGCATGTGGTAGGTGGCAGCCGGGCGTGGAGCACGCTGCAGCTGCAGAGGTCCCTTTGCTGTTAACATTACCTGGTGCACATAAGGCAAACGGGGATACACGACACTATTAGGAGGTGGGAGCATGAGGAGAGACTGTTCACAGTGCATGGGTTGGTCTGGGGCTGCCTGTGCCGCAGTGGGCTGGGCATGGCTTTTATCTTCAAACTTTGGGTTTCAGAGTGCCTGCTCTGCCGCCTCCTCGCTGAGCTGACCCAGCCTCTCTGCCAGTGCCCTGCTGCCCCCGCTCCAGTGTGGGGAAGTGCTGTGGTGATGAGTGTGGGCACTGGCAGCCCTGGTGCTGTCAGGCATTTCTCCCCAGAGGTCCTATAAGGCCTCTTTGAACAAAAGGTGGAGGACAAACCCTGCTAAGCTGAGGCCCCCGCACTGTTCTTGAGAATGGGGGTAGTTGTGCCCTTGGGCGTAGGAAAGGCAGACAGACCAAGGGTCAGGTTTGGACTGGATCATTCACTGCTGCTAAACCTACAAGCAGTGCTGAAAATCAAGGTGCTTTTCAGAAAGTATCTCCTTTCTGCTGGGTGCCCTATCTCGGGACAGCTCACTAAACACAAGTGAAGGTTATAATACTCATTGCAACCTAATGACATTTTTTCAGCAAATGGCAGCACTTCTCTGGATTCCCAGTCCTGCCCTGCTTCTCTTGTCTGTGGGAAGTCTGCACTTGCCTCCACTCTGTGTGCTGTGCCCCATTCTGCTGCCCTGCTTTTACTCACTTCCTTGCCCCTCACTCTGGCTCTGGCAGTGCCATCAATGAGCCTGGAAAAATAAGCCAAACAGAGCTCATTCAGTTTTGACTTTACTCAGTGCTACACTTCCTAATTTTGGATCTCTTGTGAGAGAGCTGTGCCTTAGCTCACACACTGCAGGACCGAGACTCTGGGCAAAGTGCCTGTGAACACTACTATCAAATTGTTGTGTGCAGGGTCTGCTCCACAAACGGATAGCAACCTTGCCTGTCTCACACGCTCTGTCACTGCTGTTGCCTGTGCTGAATTTGGCCCTGACTGCCTGATGATGGAAGCTGTAGGTGCGATGGAGGTGATGCTGGACCTGGTGCTTGTCAGCAACAGCCACAGATCCACAGCTGCCCTGTAGAATCGTTTAGCCAGCTGCTTACCAAGCAGAGCTGAGAGCATCTTGCCCCTGGTTTGGGAAGTGGTGTGTCAGGGCCAGCCACTGCATAGGGTGAAGTGGTCCTGTGCTCTGGCTACAGCGGCTGTGTGAACCTTGCTGATTGGGAAGTCCTTCCAGGGAATCATGAAAGCAGAACTGTTTGTCCAGCAACCTTTTGCAGATACCCCCTACCCCTCTTTGTTGCTCCTCCCTGCTACAGTACTCCAGAGAACACTGAGGGAAAGGAGACATGGAATCACTCATCTTTACTTGCTGGCATTGCCTCACTCACTATTGCTACTTCAGGTGGGTTTTTGTTAATCTCTTCCTAATTAACAGTAGCTGGTGGCATTAACAACTGCAGATGACTTGAAGCTTGAGGCCCTCAACTCACCTGAAGCTGTTGATGGCCAGAAGCTTTCTGCAGCCAATGATGGGATCTGAAGGGAGTCACCATAGAAACATTTTGGGCAATAAATGGAGCCTCAAAAGCTTTGAACTCCTTTTAGCAGAAGCCTATGCATGAATGTGGGCACAGGCAGGTAGTAGTGTGCACGTGGAGGGGGAAAGGTGTGTACACCTAGCAGAGCAAGGATGTGAGACATTTGGAAACAGCAGCTGTGGGAGCAAGCACAGGATTTAAACACTGCTTTGGTAAGCTAGCATTTCCCTGAGATTTTGATTGCAAAACTGAGTGAGAGCAGGAGTGTGTGATATGGTCCTGATACTGGTCTGGCAGGAGAGAGCTCATTCTTGCAGATGAGCTGTATCCAGTGCCTTACAGTACACAGCCCTTCCTGTGTGCTGCAGCCGCAGGCTTGTGGGGGCAGCCAGGGAAGCCTTGTCCCCCAGTGCTCTGCACAGCAGCACCTGGGAACTCAGCACAGCCTCTGCAGGTGGTACCTGTCTGTCTCCGATCCTCTTTCTTGACCGCTGCTGCCCTTCCTTATGGTTTGGCACTCAGGAGCTGTGTGCAGGCAGACCCCAGCTTATGGAGGGTCTGAGGTCCTATGCCCACCCGAGAGGAACTGGAGTGGGGTACCCTGGGGCATGCATCCTCCACCCCCAGGCCCTCTCCCAGGTCTGCTCCTCCCAGTGCCCCGCTGCTGCCTTCCCTGGCAGAGCCTGGATTTCCCTTGCTGGCTGTTCACTCACAGGTCACTTGGAGGCTGCAAGCTAGCTGGGGAGCCTGGGCTTCCTGATCGCAGGCTGTGGTACAGATTGCTGCTCTGGGCCTGAGTCCCCACATGGGCCAGAGTCAGGAAGGACAGATAAAGGTTTGGCTGCTCCAGAGGCTTAGAAACCCTTGTGGTCTGGCCATCCCAGGACAGAAGGGTGCTGGGAGCCCTGGGCCAGGCCCACGTTCAGGCAGCCTCTTTCTGCCATGGGACGGCTGTTCCCCCTGTGTGGCATGCCCTGTGCAAGACAGTAGCTTCTGTGTGTGCGTGGGGATGCTGCACTCCCTTCTCCAGTCCTGCTTCCTTGTATCTCTGTCACACTGGGATTATCTCCCTCTGCTCCTACTGCAGCTGCTTCCTGGAATCCCAAATCCCCAGAATGCTGTTTCTCCAGTAATCCTTGTCATTAAAAGTGGCTCCTAAGCTCAGAGCATCTCCTCCTCTCCACAGCCAGCACCCTGTCACCCTCTCTAGAGAGGAGCAGTTTGAGGTGGGCACGTACTAAAAGTGAGCAAATGAGCTTGTTAGCCTGGGACAGGACACTGTCCCCCCACCTGGTACCAAACTCCAGAGTTATCCTTGGCCTTGGATCCTTCTGGATTTTCACTAGTCTGTTTTTTAACAGTGTGAAAACATGTTTCCTCCCCTGTTGTTGCGGCCCTGACAAGGCACGTGACTGTTGGTGATGGTGTTGTGCATGTGTGGGAGAGGGAATTGTTTCCTCTGTCACTGGAGTCTAGAAGGTCAAGGACGTGCAGATGAGGGGTTCCTTCAGGAGCTGGACTTTACCAGTTTTCTGAGCTTGGCTGCCTTCCTGCTTATGAAATACAGCTGAACCTTTTGATAGCAGGCAGGTAGGAATAGCTGAGCATCAGCAGAGTCCTTAAGAAATTACATCCCTGCTTAAACTTTTAAAAGTCAGCTGAACACCCATTTGTTACAGCCCTCCTGGGCTGTTCCCCAATGGCATGATATTTTTTGCAGTAAAACTCCTGCTCCAGTAATACTGTCCAAAGGTAAGGCGCACCTTCGCTGGGCATCCTCACCTGCACCACAGTGCAGGAGATGGGGAATCTTCCCATACCAGATCTCAGACTTGCTGTGGTGGTGCCCACTGCTGAGGTGTGAGGTCAGCTCTGCCCGCTGGCTGGTGCGTGGCTGGGCTGGCCCCTAGGGCCTGGCCCTGAGCCCTCGGTGCCTGAAGCAGCTGCAGGCAGGCAGCAAGCAGGCAGTGGTCTGGCTTTTCCCTGACTTCTGGAGAGGAGAGAAGGCGTGGAGCTCCTCCTCGGGCCACGTGCCGGCAGAGGGAGCCATGCATCCTCGTTTCATATGCACAGCCTGACATGCCAATTAACGAATTAATTTGAAAGGTGCTGTGAGAGATGAGATTAGAACCAGGATCCTCCACTGGGCAATGGCTCAGCTAGTCTCACTGAGGTTAAGAAGTGACCATGTTCTTCCCAAATCCCTCCTCTCTGCGTTGCCACCCAAGTTCATCTCTCAGGTGAACCCTTGGGTGGGTTTGATCTGCCCCAGCTTCTGGTGGCTGTGCAAGACATGAACAGTCTCCGTGGCAGGTATGGTGGAAGTTGATGCCAGCACCTTGGTCAGCTGGGGGTGTGGGCAGTGGGCAAGCCACAGGCATGCAATGGACCAGGGCTGCAACTGTGAGCTTCCACAGACTGTGGGATGAGTGACCAGGGACTGTGGCTGACCCTGTAGATGCAGACATGACCTTGCTTTGCCTTGTCCAGGACTTGGCAATGGATTAGCTAAGGCAGACAAGAGCTTGTGAGCTGGAGCTGGGGTTGTGGAGTGTGACATTGTTAGTCCTGCCTAGAGGACTGACTGTTGTGCTGGCAGACGATGCTGCTCCCTTCCTTGGTACCACAAAATGATTGAGGCATGAAGTGAAATGCAAGCACTGAACCTTCCCTAGCTGGAGTAGCAACCACAGGTGAGCATTTATGGACTTTGTCCGAAAAAGCTGTTTACATTTTTGTGCAGTGGGAGATTCATGTCTGGCTGGGAAGGATGCTGGAACCATCAGTTCAGGCTTGAATTGGTTTTGCGTCTAGAGTGCTGACATGCTTTGGTGAGTTAAGAGATGGGTGGGGGTGCTTCACTGGGAGGTGATGGCAGCCGGATGAGCTGGTGGTGCTGGGCTGCTCCAGGACAGGAGATGTGAGCTCACATTGCAGGACTGAGAGACTCAAAGCATTGTGCAAGGAGAGTGGCAGCTTCTCACTGTGTCGTGGCTGCTGCTTTCTGGTTAATGAATTCGGAACAGCGTCAGTCTGACTTTCTCTGCTCTGGCAGTGAACGTGGCCAGCAGTGGTGCTGCTAAGTGTTTTGGGACTGTTGTGGGTTAACCCCAGTAAGTAGGTAAGCACCCACAGCTGCCTGCTTACTCCCTCCCCCACTTCCAAGTGGGACAAGGAAAGAGGAAAGGAAAAGTAAAGGCAAGAAAACTTGTGGGTCGAGATAAAAATGGTTTAATAAGTGAAGGAGAAGTGGAAGAAGAGAGGAAGAAAACAAAACAAGGGATGCAAAAGCAAACACTTACCACCTTCCATGGGTAGATCAATGCCCAGCCAGTTCCTGAGCAAAAGGTGGCTAACCCCCCTGAGCTCCCTCCTCTCCCTTTTTATTGCTGAACATGACATTAGATGACATGGGATATCTCTTTGGTTAGTTTGGGTCATCCGCCTGGTTGTGTCCCCTCCCAAGTTCTTGTGCACTCCCAGTCTATTTATTGGGGGGAGGAGGGGGGGAGAGCAGAGTGAGAGACAGAGAAGGCCTTGATGCTGTGGAAACACTTCAGCAATAGGTAAAACATTAATGTGTTATCAACATTATTTTGGTCACAAAACAAAACAAGCTGCTATGAAGTAAATTAACTCCATCCCAGCCAGACTCAGTACAGGGACTGTTAAACGCCTTTTATTGCATGCCCCTTTGGGGTGCCTGCACTGTAGGAAGGTGCCTGGTGCCCTTTGCAAAAGAGGCCTTGTTAGACCTGGGCAGCGCAGTGGGAGATGTGGCCTCTGCCCTGTGGATCTGATGGCAAAGGCACACTCAAACTGTCCTGGGCAGAGGCATGCCACTACCTGCGATGCTGCCGGGCATGCTTTCTGTTGTGAGAAGCTAGAGAGACAATTGAGTGCCAGAAAACAAGCCTCATGGAGCAGGGCTGCATGTGTGGAGTGAGCTTGCTAGCTCAGCTGGTGTAAATTAGCCTCAGTCCATCACAGTGGTGGAGCTGGCAGGACAGGATCTGACCTGTGACCACTCAGGGGGCTGTGGCTGCTGCTGAATAGCTCCCTTCAGTTCCTGGGCACAGGCTCCAGTCAGGTTTGGTTCTTCTAGGGAGGCCTTTTCCAAACTTTAGGCTGTCTCAGAACCAGAAAATCCTGCAGCTGAGTCTGTGTTGCTTGTATCAAGCACCGTCCTGGTTGTGAAAAGCTGTCTGCTGTGAAATAGAAATGAGAGGGAGGTACCATGAAGCACCAGGCTGGAAGGCCTTTTCTTTAGACCACAGCTGAGCTGGGCTTGGACAGAGGTAGGATGCAATGTCTGGTCCTGGCTTCCACAAGGCGGCATGTGCGTTTCCCCTGTGAGCTACCAAAGGCCAGTACCGAGACCCATCTCTATCTTTTTTATATCTAGTCCATCACTGTGCTATCTGGTGCCTCCCAAGTATATTTAGAAATAGTAATGACAGTTTTTCTTTCTCCTTTTCTAGCTGGCATGTGAAGTGTTTGATAAGTTTTTTGGACAGACGCAGTGCTTGTGTCTGGCTCAGTCCTAAACCTCTCAAAAGTTTGGTATCAGCCTTGCTCAGGGCAGCTGTGTCTTGTTATTCTGTTTTTGAATCACAGTGACTGCATATTCAGGTGTGAGTTTTGGTGTCAATTCACTGTGAGGTCTGATGGGAGAGGTGCGTGGCAAGAGATGTGTACAGCTCTGAGTCCAACATGGGGGAGAATGGCTTTTTGGCTGGACACTGCTTGGCTTTGGACACCCAGACTCTGCCTGAGGCTGCTGCCAGCCCAGCAGCCTGAGAAGGGTGGTTATTTGGAGGGGAGGACATGAAGGAGCACGTTTGTCTGCGTTGCAGTGCTCCCAGTTGACTTCAGCGTAGTTGGCTTCAGCCAGTCCAGTGTTTACCTCCTGTGGTGTTGGGAGTGATGGGGGTCTGGAGGCTGATGCGGCAGCATGCAGGGGAATAGCACAGCATGGCTGCAGTAAAGGTGCCTGTGCAATTCAGGATTTTGGCACTTTTACATCTGGCTGCTTGGGTTGGGGGTGGTGGGCTCTGAATGGACCTGTTCCTGCTTGGATGCACACTAGGGACTTTGGGGCTATGTGCATGAGTTCTAATGTGACTGTCATCAGATGAGCTGAAGAGCAGTCTGGAGAGGGAGGAGGAAGTGAAACAGCCCAGGGAATAAGGGGAGAGACAGCAAGGGTCTGCAATGTAGTGATATAGAGAGCAGGATGCAAATGGACCACGTGTGTGAGGATGACAAAGCCAGAGAAAGCCATGTTTGCGTGTGGGAAAGTGGGAGTGTGTCTGTACGTATGTGCTGCCAGTTCTTCCCCTCTCAAGCATGGAATGCTTTGGGGAAAGGGTGGGCGCTCCTGGTGAGGGTGCTCAGAGCCAACTTCTTTCCATTTTTTTGGCTGTGAAGATCTTTCACTGTCACCAGTACTGAGTGGCTGTTGGACTGTGTGCTGGATGGAGTGAATTAGGTCACAGGAGTCCTGCATGTGCACGGGGGCATTCTAGGGCAGGCCACTTGCTGAAGCAGTGAAAGGCTGCAAATGTGCAGTAGGTCTGAAGGACTCAGAGCTGCAAATGTCTGCACCTGCCCATGTGGGTTTCTGTGCCCGCTCTTCCATGCATGCATGCTCACGTGTTCCAGCATGATCCTACTTGCTCACGTGTATGCATCTCTCTCCTTGGCTCTATTCTTTCACGTGCACTTTGTCCATTTGCTTTTCTGTTCTCCCTGTTGCTACTGTAATCTCTCTCTCTCTCTCTTTCTCCCTTTGTTCCCTGGGCTGCTTTTCTGCCTCTTACTTCACCATATCCCTCTTTATTCCTTTTGATAATAATAACATTAGAACGTACATACAAGGCCCCAAGGTCCCTGCTTTGTGCAGATACATCAGGAAAGACCCTTCAAAGCCTGTGCGCTTGAGAGAGAAGATTCTCATAGTCTCACTATTGCCAGGACTGGCAGAGGCAGAGGGCCTGATTGTGAAATATGACCTGTGCAAAACCCCACACTGTGTCCATCCTGGAATGTCAGAAGTGAAGATGCCAGTCTTGTTTGATGGAGTTTTACACTAAAGCCCTGAACCCTTATGGCTGATTGAGGAATTGGCCAATTAATCTCCCTTTATCACTTGTGCTGAGCAGAGTCGTTCTCAGAGCTCCCAGTCTGTCCCTTCCTCATTGTGCCATTGGTTTGGTAGTGACATTAAAGTGAAGCTACTTGTAGATTCCGTTCTAGTCTGCTGTGTTCATGTGCTTCGAGCTTTCAGAAATGTTCTCCTTTTCAACTGCAGTTTGCACATTGCTGATGTTTCAACAGGATGCTGAAGTCTGGTGGTTGGAAAGCAGCATTTCTAGTGATACACTGAGGCTGTCTTGTTTTGCATATGTGGTTCCCACTACATTTCCTTTGCTGAAGGGTCCTATGTGACTGCTGGATGCTGGTCCACAGTCTGCAAATACAAGGCTGGAGGAGGAATAAAATTCTTTTTTTTTTTTTTCACCTGACAAAGTGGTTGTAGTTTCTTGCAGAGGGAAGGCTAGTACTGTATCTGCCTTGCAGAATCATATCCAGAAACCTAGGGTGTTCTTGTTTTGTCAAAAGGACATGGCTCTGCCTTACTAGTCCATCATGATATCAGTGATTCAGACTCTAGCTAGGGAAGGACTCTGAAATCAGGAGACAGATTTAACACTTTAATTTTTTTCCTCTTAAAGTCCTCCAAGAAACATGCATCCTGTCTATAGTGGTCTCTTTCAGCTTTGTTCAGCCACAGTCCACAGTTTTCTGATTCTTGCTTCCACTTTGGCGCTCTCATAGGTGAACCTTTTGTTATGCCTGTGTTGGTGCTTGTGTCCTGAATCTCCTTGCTGAGAACTGGATTTGGGAAAGAGCAAGCAGCAGGCAGTAAAACCAAAAGCCATCACCTGTTCCTGGAGTTTGCTGCTGTCTGCAGCCCTTTTGATTTATACACAGCAAAGGTCACTGAAGCAACAGGCCATCTTGGCGTACTTGCTTACCCTGTGTATTCTCTTTGAGCAGCATGACCTGTATGTGGTGTCATTACTCAAGAATAGTAAAATGAAACTGGGGGTGGGGTGTAGCAGCAGGACCCTCAGTTCTTGTCTCTCTGCAGTAAAGGGCAGAAAGAGCAGGGAGGCCATAAAGCCCATGCCAGCCTCTTCTTGGGCATTGTTGCCACTGTGGAGCCTTTTTGCTTGCACTTACATTGGTGCCTGTATTGGGACCGGCTGCCAGCAGAACCATCTCCTTGTCTTTTGGGCTTTGAAGGGTGTTTCCTGATGTATCTGCACAAAGGAGAAACTTGGTCTCTCTTCTGAACCACAGACCTGGGGGATGATGTCACTTGCTGACACAGCAGCAGCATTGGCAACTCTGCTTGGGTCCTAGGCATGAAGATTTTGGGAATCCAGACTGGGAGTGCCTGTATGTCAGTGCTGGCAGAAGACAGCAGAGCAGGGGGCTCCCAGAGCAGGTGGCCAAGGTCCCTCTTGATGAGGTGTCTAGTTCCATCCCAGGCTTACCACCCTTGGAGAGGGGAATGGGTGATTTGCCTTTCTCTGGTGTTAGCTGTTGCTGCCCTTAGATCTGCCCACGGCATTTAGAGCTCTCATCTGCTCTGGGCTGCTATGCACCTGCCTACAGCTCTCAGGAGAGCCCCTTAATAGCTGAAGGTGGAGGAGGAGTGTGATTCCTCCCTGGGCAAGGCATGCTAGTGAAAAATAAACTGGATCTGGCCAGGTAAAGTCTTTGAACAGCACCTATAAGTACTAACGGGGCTGCTCTGAGGTGGCTGCCTCCCCAAGGGTCTGTGTCCCTTTGGACTCAGCCAGGAGTTGTCCGCAATGCGGAGAGTGGCAGGCATCATTCTACTTGCAGGGGTATGTGAGAAATGTGATGGAGCTGGCAGAGCAGGGAAAGCCTGGGTCTGTCTGGCCAGTACAGGGCACACTCCCTGGGCAGACAGGACAGAAGTGGAGCAGGGCCTTGTCCTGTGTTGTAGCGTTTACTGGTGTGTGCTGGAAGAGCCAGGATCTGCCCCTCCTTAAGGGGAGGCGAGAGGACCAGCACTCCTCACCTCTGTGCGCAGGGGAAGGCAGTGGGGCTGGCGTGCCTCTCTTCAAGCTGTCCCATCGATCCTGGTCTGTAAACTCTTCTCCTCTTGCTAGTTAATATTAGTATTCAGTTTGTGGAATGGGCTATGCAATTAACACAAAGGTACAGTCATTCATTCTGACTGGAGGACTCATGGGATCAGATGTACTGGGGATAGGAAGCGGAGGCCTTCTACTGGGAGAGAATGTCACAGCACAGCGGACACAGAAATGAAAAGCTATTAATAATGATCCTGGAACTTCACTTCCATCAGCTGTTTATTTAAAGGTGCTCCGTATTCACAGCCTCCTGATTTATGTGGGCAATAACACTCAGTCCTGGGATCACTTTTTTAAGCAAGGCTAATGGGGTGAAACCATCATACTGTGACAGTAGAGATCAAGCTGGGAAAATGACACTGGAGAGAAAAATAAACTATCGCCTAGATTATCCAGGAGCTATGCTGGGCTGGGAGTTGGTGTGAGCTCCCTGCTCTTCCAGCATTTATTAAGGCTTTTACTTCCTTTTTTCTTGTTCTTTGTGAACAGAATTTACCAGGCATGGAAGGATATAAAAATTTGATTCTACCAGGCAGGATGCTAAAAGCTTCTGGTTTTGCATTAAAGTGAAGCTTTGTCTGTAGTGCAGCCATGTGTAGCTGTTCTGCTGCACAAGGCCCCAGGGGAGACAGCCTCCCCGTCCTTGTCTTCAGGGGTTCCCATCCTGACTCAGCCCCATTCCTGACGGACTGGTCCCTCCAAGGAAAGGGGTTCCTGCCCTCTTCTGTCCATTGCTTGGTTTTTGGTTGCACAGCTAGCAAAGGCTAGCTGTTGGGGCACCTCTGCCCTCAGCTGTGTGCCTGGAGGGATGAAGATGAACTGTTCAGGGCTGTGGCAAGGAGGGGGAGAAGGGGCCACTCTGCTCTGGAGGGAGGCCAGTTTCCATGCAGATTCTCTTCACTGGGCTGTTTGCTCTGGCAGTGTCAGTGAGGACTGCTTGGTGGAGCCATGAGCGCTGGGCCAGCACTGACCTGGCTGATGGATCTGGCAGAAACTCGTGATGTTTACCTCTTCCTGCAGCAGGGAGGTTGGGTTGCAGATGCAAGAAGTGCTTGGGGTGGGAGGAATGCGAGAGCACTGTGCCAGTTTCTTCTGAATCTGCTAAGTGAGCCCTTGGGGGACAATAGTTGGTTTCACCAGCTCCCTCTGGACATCTGGCAGTGTGCAGAAGGAGTGCCAAATGTTGGCCATCCAGAGTATACGTGACTTTGTGGTATCTGCAAGACAGTGAGCAGCTTTTGGCAAAACCTGCCTGTTTTTCCCTGGGGAAATGAAATAGCACTTACACTGCTGAGTTGTGGTGCTGGCAGTTGTGGTTTGTGTTGCTCTGGACAGGGTCTGACTCCTGGGACATGACTCCAAGTGCTGTGCATCATCAGAAGCTAGTAGTGGTGATGTAATTAGTAGAATGAAGCAAATGATTCCAAATAAGTAATGCATCTATCATTAATGATCGAATGCAAAATTTAGCCTATTGCTGTTGTCTACAAGTTGCCTACAAGGAGGTCGTAATCTTTTAGTCTGTTATAAGCTAAGAAAGCCTTTATCTATAGCTCATGGGTGAACGGTGTGCTGTGAGGATTGCTTCCTCAGAGACCTGGCCCATCTGCTCCAGCGTGTAGGTCCCCAGCCCAGCAAGAGGGTCAAATTCCTCCTGGTTGTGCTTTGTGAGGGGGAGGTGGGCTTTGCTTTGACTGAGTCTCTACCTGGGTGACTATCCAGAGGCCCTTTTGGGTCTGTGAAGCTCTGGTGCCCTTTCTCAAGAACACCTGCTCATTACTGGCCTGTTTCTGCTCAACGTGCAGCCTTAGGGACCCAAGGAGGGACCGAGCAAGGCTCTGATTGCCTGGGGCAGCCCTGAGGGATGTGCGGTGGCTCAGTTCTTGCTGTGCTCCTCTTGGAGACAGACTTTCAAATAGACTTGGCCAAAATGTGCTACCTGTGTAGGAGACTCAGCTACCAGGGATTTCTGCCAACTGTGGTGGATTTTTCTGAGCAATGCTGTATCCTAGCAAAGCATATTTGCTTCTTATGTGGGGGATGAGGCTGTGCAACATTCAGCTTCAGGTTCCTGAATTTCTGTGGTACCAAGATTCCTTCCTTTCTCCACAGTGTGTTTGCTCAGGAATTTCTGGAGAGTAGGAAGGTTTGGGGCTGGAGCCTCTTCTTCCACATGCCAGAAAAGCCTGTGTTTAGGCAGGACAGTATTGCTCAGGTGGTGGTTGATGGTGATGACAGTGCATTTGGGAGTGACATGTGCTGGTGTGGTGCTCTGGCTGCTGCACGGATGCTACAGGGGAAAGTCTGGTAGCGTGGGTGGCTGAGGAGTGCAGATGCAGAGCAGTGGATTTTGGCAGGATATTGTTGCAGAAATAATTTTCTTATCCACTATACTATCTTGTTTCTAATTCTTACTTAATGAGCTCCTCTGAAAATAAGAAAATCATTGTAACCATTTTCTTAAGTGTGAAAGATCAGGCTGAAATTGGCATTAAAGAGACTAATTACTCTCATTCTTCCACCTTTCTGACAGCTGTTTATTGCTGCACACCTTGTCCTGAGGTGCTGAGGAAGCCACTTGCCTCTTCAGGCTGCTTTCAGCCTAAGGTACCTGCAACAGAAAGTTGGTGCCTGCTTCTAATCTGGGCTGCGCACAACTTGATTGTCCTGTTATACTGGGAAAAAGTACTGCTAAAGCTGCAGGTGTGAGACCTGTGGTGCAACTCCCGCAGGTCTTGTCCTGCTTTTCATTGCTCTCTTGTCCTCCCTCGTGACCTCCCCACTTCAGTGTGGGTGATCCTATGCTGACTTGGTCTTAGTCTCAAAATGACAGTGCGCTGCCACAGGAGGAGACTTCCTTGGTCTCATGCGTTCTGTAAAGAGGGGTCACATGTCTCCTATCATGAGGACTGAGAGATTTCCAGGGACAGAGACCTTCCTGAAAACAACGTGTGCCTGCCATAGTATTTATTTAACCAGAGGATAGAGCTGAGCCTGACCTTGAACCCTGAGCAGCAAATTGAAGGAAGTTTCTTTGAACCCTTCTGGCTCAGTATAGTACCCCAAATATAGGAATTTGGGGAGACTTTCACAAGAGGTGGAAAGTTGCAGACAAGAAAGCTGTGAAGATCTTCAATTTTCCATTTAATCACACAATATTGAATGAGAAATAATTCATGCATCTGCCAAACATTTGCTTAAAAGAACTCAATTCCCTCCACGTTTGTCAAAGTGTAAGAATTCCATTTTGTGGTGGGTTTTTTTTTTTATTTTAATCTGTCCTTTAACTCCTATCCAGATGCCCACCTGTCTGGGCTATCAGCTTTGATTCCACTCGCCCTGTTTTGGGCAGTCCGGTGTTCATGCCTTTCCTTTCTTGTCACTTCTGCTGGCCTCCAGGGCCCAAAGAACTGGCAGTAGGAGGCAAGAAGGGGAGTGATGGTGGTTCCTGTGTGTCCTTGGGCTGTGCCATGGGGATCGGCTCTGGTGGTGGTGGTGGAGACTTGTGGGGGTTCTCTGCCCTGCTGTATGGGAGCATTTCTGGCTCCTCATGAGGTAGTGGGGCATAAAAGATCCGAGGCTGTTGGGAATGCAACTTCTGACTCTGTACAGGGCATTTGTAAGGGGATGACTTTCAGATGCAGCATCTATCCAGATCCTAAAATTAAAGACCTGCTCTGAGCTCTGGAGCTTTCTCTCACAGCAGGAGGAACTCTGTCCACCCACAGAGATGCTGTGATGGCTGCAGACATCTTCCCCATAACCAGCACCGCTCACCCTTGGCCTGTGGGGGCAAAGGATCTCTGATGCTCTGTTTGTCAGTGGTGCCAAGCCTAGGGCAAGGATGTGCAGGAAGCGTGGTGGCTGGGTCAATGTCCGTTGCTGCAGGCAGTGGGCAGGCAGGCATTGGAGGAGCAGCAATGTCACCTTGTCCTCCTGCCCAGCTAGAGATAGGGTCTCCTTCATGTGTTCTCTTTCAGCTTCACCTGGGTGTTAATGCCAGTTTGGCACTGACTTTCAGTTCCTGTTTGGCCAGTCCCCTGGCTCAGTCCAGTTCTTCAGAAGTTTCTTGCAATAGCCCTGACTAAGATAATCTCCTGTAATTTATGGATTTTGCTTCCTACATGGGGTCCCTTGTCATTTTCTGCCAGGTCACAACTGAAGTCGTTGCATGTTTTTTCCCTTTCAGTTTTTATATCAGATTTGGGCTTGTGGCAATGGGGCTTCTCTTTTTTGTTTGATTGGGTTTTTTTGTGTGTCTCCTTTTGTTTTTCCCCTCAGCTGTTGAGAACTCTGATTCTTCTGCCTCTGTTAATGATTCTGTTCACAAGCCTTTTTGGAAGCCAGACAGATACGTTGCATTTTCTTTCTCTGCTGAAGCATTTGGTGGGTCCTAGCATGCGCAGTGCTTAGCAGTGTACAGCTTTCCTATGCAAAGGAAAGACTAGCTGTGCCCTGTCAGATCTGAGTGCTCAAGTGCTTTGTTTTGCTTTTTTGCTAGCACATCAGGCAGTTTGTCAGGTTCACAGGAAAGAGTGACTCGCCTGCGATCCCTTGAATCATCCCTTGGGATCAGCCTTCTCTCTCCCATTGGGTCAGAGATGCCAGCACTCCTGATGCATGGGGCTCGGTGGGGTGGCAGCAGGAGTTTGCGCTGCAGGTGTTTTGCTCTATGCCAATGTCTGTGTGTCCAGCTGTACCAGTGCTGATGGGTGTACCCTGAGCTGCTGGATACCCAGGCTTTAGCACTGCATCGAATAGGCAGAGAGGGATGAAGAGGCCAGTGCCTGCTGGTGCTGTGTTGTCGCTTGGGTGTCAGAAGCTTCTGCCTCTGGAGCTGACTGGGGATTTGTGAGGCTAGGGAGACCTCCCCTCTGGGAAGCAGGAGGGAAACACCTTCTGCTACTGCTCCTTTGAAGCTGTGCTGAGTGTGCATGCATAACTGCAGCAAGCAGGATCCTGAGGGGAGCAACAGGAATGTCCAGGGAGCAGGAGGGACTGGTGTGGGGCTAGCAGAGCTGGTGTGTAATGGATGGGCAGTGCAAGCACTTGCAGTCCTTGTGCTGAATGGCGGGAAGGGACCTGGTGTGCTCAAGGGCTCGGCGGGTGAAATTCGGAAAGGCACAAATGGCATAGCAGAGCAGTGGCTGCTGTCTCTGGGGTCAAGCAGTTCCTAGGCTCTGGACATGGACAAAAATCCTCCCTGGGGCTGTGGTTTCTCCCATCTATCTGACTTGCCTCCTTGGCACTTAGAGGCAGAGCTTTTGCATGCTCAGCTGGGACAGCAGTTTGTCCTGGAGGCCAGTTGTTCTGTCTGGTTAGAGCCTCCTGAGAGCTGTGGCCAGCTGTGGCTCCTTGTCTGGGGATTGGTGCAGATGTGCTGGCCTTGCTGGTGCAGCTTGCTCTGCCCAATGTGACTAGCTGTGCTCCAGCCTGCAGATGTGTTAGGCTCAGAGCGGCTCTGTGCTTTCTGTTCCTTCTTGGCTTGGAGGTGGTTTCTCCCAGGCCTGGGCAGAGGGAATTGTGTATGTGTTCAGGGCCACAGGATGATGCCTTTGCTTCCACCTCCTCTCAGAGATTGTTTTTAAAGGTAAATTAAAAGTATTGTATTCACGTAGACAAGGCATGAAAATTCCATATTTGGAGAAGAATTGCTGCAGAGCGAGACCGTTATGGCTGTAAAACGCTCTTCCCTAAGGCAGACATTGAGATTTTCTTTGCAATTAAAATTTCTTTGAAACTTGGACCAAAGAAGATTTGGAGGAAAAAAATGTCCTGAACTTTGAAAATACTTTTTTCCAAACAATGCTTGTGTGAGAGCTTTAACAAATACTGTTCTTCCCAGTGTGTCTGATAGCAGAAAGTGACCGAACATGAGAAGTCAAAAGGTTGTGAATAGCTCCTGCTCTGACAGTTGCTGCACTCTTCTATTAGAATTTCTCAAGGCAGCATCAAAGGGGGTAATAATTAAACTTAAAGCAACTTAAAAAGAAGGGAGAAAATGGATGTTTAGTCATACAGTCCTGAGCATTGTGTAGGTAGAAATTCCTCTGGAAAAACAACTTTACCTGGACTGCGTGCAAGTTTATCTGAGAAGAAAAGCAGAGGAAGAAGTCTCCTGCTGGGAGAATAATTTCAAGAAAACAGAAAGAGGAAACCCAGAGATTCACTTCAAGAACAAGCATGACTAAACTTTTACTAAGTATAAGGGACTTTCTGCCCTGTTGTCAAAGTTGAGGTGAGGGTGACATTAGTGAGAAAACTTGATTTTATCATTATCTACCTGTCTTCTATGCTCTGTATCAGGGCTGAAGACTTGCTGAGAAGCAGATTGCTATCAAACATTGCTTTGCACAGTCTGTACCTGCGCTTGGGATATGTTCATCCAGTAACTGTGGTTACACAAGCCTTTCACTGCATAAGTAAAAATAAAAGTAATTTAAATACCCCCTTTCAAAAGCCTCTACAGTTTTGAATCCCTTGGCCACTTATCTCCAGCATTTGTACACACTGTGATGCTATGTGCCATCCAGATCAATATCTCTAGCTATCTCTCACTTGATTGTCAAAATGTGTTGAGATTCTGGAAAGGACACTGAATTAGAGAATGCCTTCTGCAGAATGTATTTCAGCAGAGGGATGCTGTTGAGGTTCCAGAGCTTGCCAGGGCAAAAGCCTGTCTAGCTGGCAGTTGCTCTCTGTGGCACCACAGTATTATGACACATTGTCCAGCTTTGCTTTATCTGAACGTTGGGCCTTAAATGCCACATCACTGACGGGATCTGCTATGGAATGGCAACTTGCAGTGCAGTGGCTACGATCATAATCAGTCTTGATGCGAGTGGGCACCCCACACTTTTGCTCTCACCAGTGCTGATGTCCCTTACAGGATTAGCAATGCATGTTAATGTATTCCAGCTGAAGACATTTGTTTATTGTGCCTGTGGGTACTGCAGTGGTGCAGAGGGAATTGGAGCAGCAGCCAGGTTGTGATGTTGGTCCCTAGTGTTTTAAATCTGCAGAGCGCTCCCTGTAGGGCTGAGGGCTGGATGCCCTGACTATTCCATTGTCCAGTCCAAATGGGCAATTGTAAAATGCCTCTTGGATGCTAGGAAGGAGCTGTGGGAAGTTATGGGGATATAGGTGGGTGCTTGGCCATGGTGCAGTGGTCCAGGGTTGGTGTGGTACTGAGGTGTGTTGTCAGAGGCAGTGGTGTGTGGAATGTTGGATGCTTGCCATGTGGCCTAGTCTGGAGCTGATAGTATCTTATGTCTGGCAAGATTGCCTCCTCCCTTGTCTCTAGATTTCGAGGAGAAGTTCGAAAAAAAAAAAAAGTACCTTTGCCTCATCTTGCCTTACGATATCCAGTAGAGAAAGTGAGCTCCAGACAGCCTGAGTTTGTCTTAGCCCTAGGTCTGGAGATTATGAACCATCTTAAAGCTTTGCAGCAGCCTTGTCATGCTTGTATTACCTCCATACAACAGATACTGGAAGCATGCTCTAGACAGCCTGTTCCTTTTCCCAGAAAGGGGAGCATTGAGTGGATTTGAATTCTGTTTAAGAGGAGGAGATGTGGTTACACACTGTGTGCTGCACCGTAGGCAGCACTAGAGAAGAATTGCTGTTGAAGTAATTGCAGGCTTTTTGCTGCCCCATCTCTCAGCAAGGTCTGTCTGAGGCTGGGCTGTCATGCCACCCACGTTCTTGGGTGTGAGGCGGGTGTGCTCCCTGTGGATGCAGACTCTGAGCTGGCACTAGTGCAGTCCCCAGAGCTGCTGTTGTGCTTGCACGTGGCCTCAGCTGTTCCCTTACGGCTGACACAGCTGGCACGTGTGGATGGTGCTGGACCCTGTGCTGAGCTCCTTAGTCTCTGCTGTTATTGCTGCATGCAGGAGATGGCAGAGCTGCCCTTTGGGCTCACCCTCTGAGCTCTCAGGTAAAGGCACATTGGGGTGAGGAGGTGCTGGGCAGAAAATGGAGGGGCCTGGTTGGTGCTGGAGGTCTGCCCTACTAGTTGGAGAGAGTCTCCAGATAGACTTGCAGATTTGGGGAAGGAGCTGGTATGAAGCTGTGCTCTTCTTGCTACTCCAACAGTGAGGCATGTCTGGCTGCTCACTGGGGTGCCTAGCAGGAGCTTTTGTCCATCTAACTTCTGTCCTGGGTCGTCTCCAAAGATGCTGTAGTCCTGCCTGTTGGAAGCAGCACTGCAAACCGCTGACAAGGCTGTGTCTGTGCTCTACATCCATCTCCAACCTGCCTCTTGCATCTCCCTGTGCTCTTCTCTCCACCCTCCCTGTGTAGTAGCTATGCTCAGTGCCAAAGCTGACAGAACAATGCTGGACCAATGTGGCTTCCTCGTGACTGCAGTGAGAGATACCAGCTCCAGACCAAAAAGGCAGACCTTGGGATGCAGGCATGCCGCAGCTCTTCCCTGGCCCCTCTTTGTCATTGCATGGTCTGCCCTTGGGAAGCCAGTGGAGAGCACAGTGTGAGGACCAACTATCCAGCAGCACGAGAGTCCACAAGCTCCCAGTTTTCAGCTGTGAGGTTGGGCTTCTGCATGCACATGCTGGAAGCTACTGAGAGACCATCCCTGCTGTGCTGCTGTCTGCTCCTTCCTTGTCTTTGTTGCGTAATGGGGCTGGAGCCAGGTAACCGACACTCCCAGTTTGAACTCATTCTGCAGATAGCTAACTGAGCAATGAGGGCCATGCCTAGGACCATGGGGGTCAGGACTGAGCTATTGTCTCTGACCAGCGACCTCCCTGCTGCAGTCTCCATTTCCTTGTGTCCTTTGGGGTGTGGGTATGCCATGGAAAAGCAGGAGAAGGCCCAAGCTTTAGGGAGCTCCTGTCTTGTGCTTGGTATTCATTCCGTGGCTCTGCCTTCCCAAGGGTGGCACAAGCAGTGCCTTACTCTTGCTTTACTCCCCAGCAGCTTTTGTAGCATCCTTGTGGCCATTCCAGACAGATGGAGCAGTCCCGATGCTCGTACAGGCAGTTCATGCAACTGTGCCGGGAGGTACTAAGGAGCCAAGGCAGTGCATCCAGGCCTGCGTTAGCTCAGGCAGCAAGCTGGGGTCGAGGAGGGAGGGCTCTCCTTCCGCTCTGTTGCATCTTTCGTAGCTGATGGGGAGCTCTGCACTTTCTGCTGATTATAAGGGCTTGTCTCAGAGGAATGGTAATGGTGTGGCAGTCCTTCCAGTAGAGCTGCAAGCAGAGGGACCGCTGCATGAGCTCCCAGGGCACTCACCTGGCCTCTGGCTGGGATCACCCCTCCCTGGGCTCCTGGGGCACTACTGCCCTGGCTCTGGGACTGCAGACGTGTTGGGCAATAGTACAGTTTGGAGGTGTAGGAATATGATGTATTGGGCAGGGCTATTTTTGTGTGCTGTTGCCTGCCTGTGTCTTCCCCCTCCCCCTGCCTGCTTTCCCCTGCATCAGCCTGCATTTGTAAAATGAAATAAATATTGACACGGACGGGATGCTATTCAATTTGTCCTGATCACTGGGCTGCGGTGGGTTCTGACAGAGCACAGTGTAAAACATAAGCTCAGGATGTAATTTCTACTGTCAACATGATGTACAGTATGACTGTGCCAAATACACACCGACAAACTGCACAAGCTCTTGTGGGGAGGGGGGGAGTTGTGCTGGTAATTGGGAAGCGGGGATGACAGAGCAGCAGCAGAGAGGGCATCACCCTGGGCCCAGGGCAGTGCAAGAGTCTGGTGCTTCACTGCCTGTGTGAAAGCCTGCCTGGCACAGCAAGTGCTTGGGCATGCTGCCATGCGGGTGCATGTGTGCTGCGCACCTGCAGGTGCATGCTGCTGCCTGCTTGGGATGCTGTGCTGTGGGCTGGTTCTGGCTGCAATAGCAGCAGCTCCCATTAGTTATTTATGGCTCCACTGCTCACGTGTGGCAGAGAGAAGTGGCACTTCCAGCTGTTGGTGAAAAGTCTTCAATAACATGGGGAAATAAATGTTGTGCTAGCCTTTGTTCCTGTGCAAGGGACCTTCTGTGGTGCTTTACAGCCCTGGGGTACTTTGAATCCTGCTGCAGCATGTGCATGCTGCTGCAAGGGCACAAGGAGGACTTGGGGCTCTTGGGTCCGCTGCCTCTGGAAGAGGTCTGTGATGTGACAGTCAGAAAGAAAGGTGTGCACACTGAGAAGAGACATGACACTGATCCTAGCTGCGGCCCAAAGCTGTGACAGCAGAGAAGCAGGCTGAGAATTTATGGGTGGAAGAAGAATCCCATTTGTGGCAATGAGCCATGCCACAGATGTGTCTCTGTCAGTGTTTCTAGGTGGCTCTGGGTACCAAGGGCTGGAGCTTGCAATAGGTTGTATAGATGGGCTTTGCAGTCTGGGACCTGAGTGCCTTAGAGGTGCATTGATGCAAATTGGGTTACCCCGCCTCCATTGTTACCCATAGGAAGAGCATGCAAACATCTCAGCTGAGTGTAGCTGAACTTTGGATGTGTGAGACAGCCACCAGCAAACCACATTAGTTCAGACGTAGCAGTAAGATGAGAAATCTGTTAAATGTAAAAAACAGCATAATGGCTGAGACTCTGAACACAAGGTTGTGGTTCCCACAGCAACGGCAGCCCAGCCCATTCGTGCTCAGCGGGACTCTCCTCTCCGTGGCAGTAGCTGCTCTGTGGAGTGCTCAGATGCAACAGGGCTGAGCAAGTTGCCTTGGGAACTGTGGGCCAGCTTGTCTGCCAGCTGGGGAGCAGCTCTACTGGAGCTGTGCTTGCCCACTGCGGCATCTTTTGCCCTCGCTTCCTCTTCTCTGCCTTGCTTTAATGTGTGCATTTAAATTGTTGCTTTTACTGGTTTATTGATACTGTTTAGGATTTAGCTACTTCCATTTATATGCTGTAACTCTGGCAAAGCTGAAAGAGAAAGCACAGTGCCTTTTTCTGAATGAGTAGCAGTGTCATCCTTGAGTGCATACAGGGCTGGCTCCAGTATGTGGCTCGGGTCGTCAGGTCATGGAGGAAACCGGCAGCTTGCAGCTGCCACTCAGGTGTGAAATGGTGTGATGAGGGGAATGAGGATGGCTCCTACAGCCCTCACGGAGCTGGTGTTGATGCTGTGTGCCCTGAGCACTGTGTGCTGGAGACAGTCGGGGCAATGTGCTGCCTTCCTGCCAGCTTGGGGCCCTTGGGTGCTGACGTTACTCGTAGTGCCTGGATTTGCACCATTGGGCTGGCTTTCTTTCAGCCTCCCCATGTGTTCAGGTGGTCTTCAGTGGCTGCAGAACTGCTCTCTGGCAGTGGCATTGCTGCCTTGTCAGGCTTCTGGCAGGGCTTTATAAACCAGCATAGGGTAGCCTGGATGGCAAGGAGATGGTGTCAGGGTGGGCAGAGTGGGAGACTTCAACAGCTGGTGGCTGCCTCTCCCCAAGGCTCTGCTTACGTAGTAGTCCTTGAGAACATGTGCAAATGGACTATTTGTTAAGTTCTCTTTCTGGCAGTTGCATTTACCAGGTACAACCTATTTGTACTTGGACTTCGGACACATCTGGAGGCGTTGCCTGCAAAAGTGCTGCAGAGTGGCAAGGGCAGAGGTGCTGGATAGGGTGTTCTTCCTGTGCTTACTGTTTGCCCTGGGTGCTGGCCTGAAGCTCTTGCTCTGGCACAGCTTGTGCTGTTCAGTTTATTGACATCTCTCACTGTCTGGGGAACTTACTCCGAAATAGCCACAAATTTCCCAGATGTGAGAAGTTGAAGAGATGCTGTTTGTGGCAGTGGTGCTATATTTTGTTATATGTATCTTCTGTATATCTATGTAAGCGTGATAAAACAGCATGTATGTGTCCTGTTCTTCTCATTGTGAGTGTCTTGCTCTGAAGTCTGCTGTGCGGGTGGGGCAGCCTCAGCAGCCTCAGCTCCATTGCTCCAGAGCGGGGACCTTTATATCTGTGTTTGATCGATGAAGGCTGCAGTTACTTTACCCTGTGAGACTTCTAACAGTGGGAAGGAACAACTCAGTCTGTCACCCATCTACAGGTCATCTTGCTCCCCTAGGTATAGTCTCTGATGTTAAATATTTTGATGTTTGATGATAGGGGCTCTCACCAGATTGGCAAGAGTAGCTGGCCCTTCAGGAGCAGTGGCAGGAATGGCTTCTGTGTGGGGAGGCCTGACTGCAAGAGGGAGTCATGCCATTGCCAACAACCTTACATGGCTGGTGCAGAGATGTCTTAATAACAAATGGTCTGGCAGGGAAGACGGGTGGGGAGGAATGTTAGTGCTTCTGTACCGTGAATGCTAACATAAAAATACACTATAGACCCTGTGCTCCTTGGAGCATGAAGTACACAGGGCTTGCACATGTGACAGCTGACATATGCATGTGTGCATGGAATCTAGCATGTGTACATGGAGGGGAAAATGCATGTGTACACCCAAATGATACACAAATATGGACAAAAGAGAGTGCCAGTGTGTATGAGTGCTCTTAGCTGTGCATGGGATGGAACATGAGCGTGAGCCCTTTTGTGTGAATAGGTTTGTGCATATTGCATGACACACTGCTTGTGAACCATGAATAGGCAGTGTGGAATGATGCCTGGCACTAATGCCCCATGTTTCTCAGTAAGTGTTTGTCCAGACAGGCAAATGCAGAACTGTCAGTGTAGCTCACTGGATGCTTTGGGAGACTGCCCTGTTGGTGCAGTCACTCTAGGGGAATGGCGAGTGCAAGGAAGAGCTAGGGAAATATTTGCCAGCTGCCCCTGCTCTGAACTGCTAGGGCTGTTTAGAATCATGCAGGGGGCTGTGCGGAGCACGGTGCAGTTCCCCTTCTATGGGGAGTAGATGGCTATCTCGTCCAGGATCGTCCCCCTTTCCATTCATCCTCTTCCCCCTCCTATTTAGAGTAACAGATGACAGGAGATTAATCCTGCAAACCGGTGAAGATGTGCATGTTTCATGAGCAGTTCTGGCTGTGGCTGCTGTCACAGAGCTCTGGTGGAAGCTCAGAGTGTTGGTGCAGGGAGAGATGGATGCTGTATACCCATCCCCACCTCCTGATCAGGCCTCTTCTCCCCAGGTGCTCACTGAATGCAATCTACCCTTGGCCACTGGTCTCATGTCTTTATCCTTAGTGCCTTGTGGGTGGCTTGAAGCTTACTCCAGAGCCCTTTCTTAAACTGTTAGCTTTAAAGTCAGCCAGGTGGTGAGTCATTGAACTTTTCTCCTAGCCCATGGTTGCAGAAGTGAGATGCCAGGAAAACTTCTGCCAGGAAGACTAGCAGCAGTGGCTGGACAGCCAGCACTTCCCACTGTCAGGCGCTGGCATCCCCCAGCGTGAGCCTTGTCTGTGCATGCAGGACTGGTGTGGTCTGGCCCTGTGCAGAGGCAGCAGTGCTGGGGGTGCTACCTACGTGTCTCCCACCAGCACGGGCAGCGATTATCTCCTGCCGACAGCAGACCTCACTCCCTTCGGCAACCAGGGCAGCGTGGTGAGGCGGCACCCTCAACAGTGGGGCTCCTTGGTCTCAGAGTCCCTGCTGGAGCAAATGTCTATAGTGATGAGACCTCTGCAGCTTGCCTCCCTCCCTCGGCAACCGGGGCAGCGTGGTGAGGCGGCACCCTCAACAGTGGGGCTCCCTCATGGGGCTCCTTGGTCTCAGAGTCCCTGCTGGAGCAAATGTCTATAGTGATTGATCCTCTGCAGCTTGCTGCCCTCCCTTCCAGGGTCCCTGCTCTAGCAGGACCTGTGGGTCTGGGCTCTGCTGTGGGGGAACACCTTGGACAGCCAGCACTTCCCACTGTCAGGCGCTGGCATCCCCCAGCGTGAGCCTTGTCTGTGCATGCAGGACTGGTGTGGTCTGGCCCTGTGCAGAGGCAGCAGCAGCTGTGCAGTGCTGGGGGTGCTACCTACGTGTCTCCCACCAGCACGGGCAGCGATTATCTCCTGCCGACAGCAGACCTCACTCCCTTCGGCAACCAGGGCAGCGTGGTGAGGCGGCACCCTCAACAGTGGGGCTCCTTGGTCTCAGAGTCCCTGCTGGAGCAAATGTCTATAGTGATGAGACCTCTGCAGCTTGCTGCCCTCCCTTCCAGGGTCCCTGCTCTAGCAGGACCTGTGGGTCTGGGCTCTGCTGTGGGGGAGCACCTGGGTCAGGGCAGGGTGGGAGATACTGACCAAGGCTGCAGGGGCAGCACGGGAGGGTACGGAGCCCCACTCTCACACCAGCACTGACACCTTGGCCTTTTCCAGGCTCCTGGGGATGCTGCCGGCTGCCCTGCACCTCCCTGCGTGAGCCAGCAGAGGATGGAAGTGATCGGCATCAGCTGGGCAAAGGACCCTTCGCCAGGTGCTGGGATGTCACCCCCCTGAAGATGGGAGTTACAAAAGGGCTTGTGAACTGCATGTGTGGCACAGGTGCCTGCACTGCCAGACCCCTTGTGCAGTAGTCTGGGGCCACTGCAGGACAGGCAGACGTTGGCCACAGCAGCTCATCCTGTTAACTCCTCTGTGAAACCGTACATGGAAAAGCTTCCCTTCACTTCCTGTGAATGACAGTTGCAGGTGCCTGTGCCCCACACACCACTGCGGAGCTCCCTGCCCACTGGCAGGGTGGGAAGCAGGCTGTGTGTGACCCTGCTCCCCAGTGAGACCGGTGGCAGCCAAGCACGGAGCCGTGCAGCTCTGTCCCCGGGAACAAATGTCAGCTGTGAGACTCTTCTCTGGAGACCCAGGAGCAGCCTGTGAGGCACCAGCACTGACTGCTCCTATGCTAGCAGCAGGCGATCCAGGACACCTGTTGTCACAGATGTGACTCCATCCTGCTGGGACAGGAGTGCTCCAGCTTCAGGACACGGCATGCAGCAGGGATGGGGATGCTCTGCATTGACCGGTGAGCCCCATGCTGCTAGTATGGACTTTCCTCCTCCTCTTCCCTAAAGGATGCTAGTTGCCTGTCCAAAAGCTACTGCTCATGCAGCCTCCTAGAGTGCAATGGCGAAGGGTCTGCAGGGCTTCTCGTGGACCATGCTGCTGCTGTTCTGCGCCATCCAGGAGCTGGGGGCCTGGGCCATGCACACTGCGGTGGAGGGCCCTGGCCTAGGGCAGCCGGGGGACCCTGCGCTGCTGGCCGGTGGGCGAGTGAAGCGTGGCTGGGTCTGGAATCAATTCTTTGTGGTGGAGGAGTACACGGGCACGGAGCCGCTGTATGTGGGGAAGGTAAGGTAACCCTATGTCTCCATGGGGCTGATCAAGCCAGTGGCAGAGCAGGGCACGCTGGCAGCATGGTTGAGCCTGGCGGGGAAGAGTGGGCCTGCATGAAGGTTGCTCATGGGGGCCTGGTTAGAGAAGTACTCTATGGACTGGGATGATAAGAGCCCGGTCAGTCCCTGTTCGGGGGGTGGTGAGGTTAATGTGCTCCCAGAGACTCTAGGGCAGGAGCACACCAAAATGCACATTTATGTTCTTCCAGTTGTGTGCTGGGTTCCTGTGGTGTTTGGGGTGGGTGCAAGAAGGGGTGCAGCTCTGGGTGTTGTGGGGGGTAGTAGGGAAGGCTCAGCCCCATCTCTGTGGGAGGACCTGCTGGGCTGGAACAGATGTGCAGACTGGGCTAGGCTGGCAGGGTGGACATCTGCTCATGCTGGCCCCTGCCATGTCTTGGGACCTGAAGTGCTGCTGTAGCACCAAGGGCCTTCTTGCCCCAGCAGTTGCTGCCATAGGTGCAGCCCTGACTTTCTAAACATGGTCCGTTCCTGGTTCTGTAGCCCTTTCAGCATGGGGATAATGTGCTCTGCATGGGGATAAGGGTTTTGTTTTGTAGCCCCTCCCTGTGGCTCCCTCCTAGTCCTGGAAGGACTGTGCTCTGTTGGACCTGCAGGCTACAGCAGCTGTTTCCTAGCTAATTATCTGTGCAGACTGGGGCTGGGAGAGATGTCCCACTCTAGTTGTGGCATGGAAATCCTGCTCTTTGTGGCCAGAGCGAGGTTGTTGCAGGATTTATGTATCTCAGGCTGGCCTGCACAGCGTGGTGTGGAAGGTGCTTGGTGTGGGTGTGCAGGGCTTGGAGGGACCCTGAGGACCAGCACTGGTGATAAAACTTTCCTGGGGCTTGCCAGAAGCTATGCCCATCAGGCCTGTACTGTGGCTGCTTCTGGGTGCTGGCTGGGAGCTGCACTGTGTTACTATGCTGCTCCCAGGGCCAGACCCTTGCTGGGCTTTGCATAGGCAGTGGCATTGATGAACTTCCAGGGAGAAGCACTGGGAGGTTTCAGACTTGTTTTAACCGGTGCATCCTGCTCTGCTGTGAGAAGGTGCGATAGCAGTCACTGGAGCACACTGGTCTCCCCATGCTGGAAAAGCCCTGATCTCCCTCCGGCAGTCTCCCTTCTCTGCAAGGGGGTGGCTATTCGTGCTGTCCTGGTTCTTGCTGTTGCTTGTGCGCCCTGTAGAAAGGAGTGCCAGCAAACCTGGAGCTGCTGGCAGGTAACAGTGCCTTGCTGGGCAGGACTGGGTCTGTCCTTGGGAACTTGCTGCTTCCCTGGTGTGTGACCTGGGGCATGGGGAGGTTGAACGTGGACCTCTGCTCCCTCCACTCCTGGTGTCCCGAGGCTGAAGGAGCATTTTGCCTTGGAGATGCTGGGCTTTGTCCTTTTCTGGGAGCTGTGGAGAAGCTGCCCTGTGGCTCCCATGTGTCAGGAGGATGTTATTTGTATATTGATGAAGGCAGTGCTAGCTGTTGGGACCAGTCAGAGGAGTGTGCTGCAAACCAGCTGGAGCTGCCCCTGTGGGGGCATGGGCTCTCCCCAAAGGAAAATGCCCGAGAACTCATGCAGCAGGGCTGTCTGATGGCCTCAGCCGTCTGGTCATGAGTCTGGAGGAGGCTTGGAAATGGGCTTCTTAGCTAGGGGCCATCTGGGATGTCAGTGGTGATTTGTGTCCATTTCAGCAGACACTCCAAAGCCGCACTCCTATGCCACGACACTCAATGCAGTTACAGCTAATTCACAGCTCCCCTGGGAAGTGACTCGAAGCATCAGGCCCTGTCAAACTCCAGAGGTAGCCTAGCAACCGCCTCATCTCCGAAACGAACCCAGGAACCTACAACTAACCCATTTTACAGCCCCTTTCCACATCATTCACCGCATCACCCACCCTGCTCAGAACAAAGCCAGCCTGCACTGAAAACTATTCCCTGTGAATATTGCTCCTGAGGGCTGAAAGCAACCTGGGACCAGGCTGTTCC
>NW_008795316.1:246565-265359 GCF_000699145.1 Aptenodytes forsteri
AAGCAACCTGGGACCAACCAGGCTGTTGGGGCTGGGAGAAGCTGGGATGCCTGCCTGGGATGGCCCCCAGCTTCCCAGGGCAGTGTGCCAGCCTTCCTGTGGGTCCAGGAGTCTTCCTGCACAGGGGACCTGCGGCTCCCTGTGGTGTCGCTGGGGCTTGCCCTCTGTGGATGCCTCTTGCACACCTACGTGTGCTTTTTCAAACGACTGATACCGTTTCCATAAAATCTGGGTTCTCTAGCTAATCCTTCTTCTGAACTGTAATTTCCCCTGAGGCTGCTGTCAGTTTGATGTGGATTTCTTTGGGTTTTTTAAATAGAATTATGGGGTCAGCACTAGTTACAAACTTCTGCATGTGGACAGATCTATTTTAGATAGAGGAGAGGATTAAAGGGAAAAAAAGTAGATTTAATTAAGTTGCTAATATTTAAAGAAAATTGATGAACTCGGGCTTTATGAGTTGGAGCAAACAGAGTGCGCCTTTATTACGGGCTAGTTTTTATTTGATTTTCTTTCTTTTCCAGCCCCAGAGTAATTTTTTATTTGTGTATCTGTGCTTTCTGTTTAATAGCTTTTAATAAGGAATGTGCATCTCTGTTCACATTTAATTTTTATTTAATTGTTAGTAAGTAATTAATGGCTTTGTAAAATTCCTGGTTGTAGCCTTTTAGGACAAGGAAACTATTTTCCTGTTTAACAGACTGAACAGATCAGCCTTTTGTCTACCTTCCGGATGGCCCTGGCTGCTGTGGACACTCTTGTCCTTGGCCAGAGGAGCTGAGCCACAGGTGGGGGATTCCCTCTGCTCCTGGGGCGCAGTGCTGGGGGCGGCCCCTGGGCTGGAGGGAGCTCGGGGAAAGGCGCAGTTGGGCCCTGGGGCTGGCATGGGTCTGTGCCGTGTCAGGGCTGCCCAACTTCGCTCACCTGCTGTGCTGGTGGTGGCGGGGGGGGTCCCCAAGCCTGCATGGGAGCGTGGTGCTCCCTGAGCCTGCCCCCTGTAATGGCGAGGCTGGGCAGGAGAGAGCAACCCTGGGATGTGGTCTGGGCCTGTGGCATCTTCCCTCAGGTGTCTGTAGTCTGTTATCTGGCCCTCCCCCATTAGTTGTTTAGTCAAGCAGCACAGATTTAGCTCTTTTAATCTTCCCTTGTAAATCAATCTCTACAGCCCCTTGAGCCCAGGCTCCATTTTTCTTCCTAGCGTTCCAGTTTGTAGGGATTCTGGTGTCTGCTCTGAGCAGTCAGCAATGAGCAAATAGTAAAAAGAATGTGCTGAGAGCTCAGTGTGGTTCTGGGAAGAGGTGCTGGGGGGTTTATCTCTGGCCTAATTATTAATCGTGAGCCTGGTGTTCAGCAGAAAAATGCAGGTTTCTGTTACCTGCGCAGACCAGGTGCACCTTTTTCTTTCTGAAAAGCTTGATCTCTAGCAGAGTAGTAGTGAACATTAGGGAGAAGATTATGAAGTGGAGGGGGCAGCAAGCTCTCCAGCAGCCAGCGGGGAGGGCTGGGGTAGGATCACCAGGGCAGGATGCTCCTGCAGACCATCCCTGCAGGCACTTTGAGAGGTGCTGCCCCAGCAGGTCTGCAGCCAAGCTGCCACAGTGGTCCCAGAGCACTGCTGGGTTCACAGTCCCATTTGCTAGCTGAGTGAAGATCTCCTTCCCAGGCAAGCCTTGGGAGGTGTTTCAACATGGGCAGTAATATGTACATGTTGTGTAAAATGCATTGAATTGCCTAATGCGTGGGCCCCTCACTCATGAAATACATAAACTGTATCTAACAAGACAAATATAATGAAGGTGTCATAAAAAAGAGGCAGCTCTGGTATAAATTCTTGCTGGTAGAGCTGTATGTCTGAAAGGTGGATTATAGAACTGCAGTTTGGAAGATTGAATGGCCCATAAACATTTTCATATTTCATTAGCCGATTAATGGATGGGTTTTTTCTTTTTTTGGGGGGACACACACACACACAACTCTGCTGATTCTAAGCAGAAATTGTAGGAAGCAGCTGATGAAACCTTTCCGGGGCCTGTCCCATTATAGATTGTCCCAATTAATGCCCATGCTGCTCTCTGTCAAGATGCATTCTGCCTGTCCAGTTACTGTTAATAGATTTCTCATAAGTGGCTGGATTGTAAAAACCTCATAACTCAGTTTAATGCCACCAATAAAATTATCTCTGGACGTCTGGCCTGGATTCCAGTCAGCTTCTGGTCCGTGGGGAGCTGCTGTTTACCCTTTCTTTTCCTATTTTCAAATGTTGTCTTAATTAGAAAATGAAGTGGGAATTGGCTACAAAAGCATCTTCCCCAGGGTCTGTTTTTCATCCTGAACACAGGTGTAACTTACAACATTCTCCTGCAGGCTTTGCTCAGGTGGGGGCTCTGGGTGTGGTGATGTGAGGGGTTGACACCCCCCCCTGCTATCTTGCCATATAAACCAAATACAGATCTGCAATAAGTGCATGAGCTCTCAGGCAGGGAGACTTGTCAGCACTGACTGCCCAGAAAACGGAGGGTGGCTGTGGCTGGAGCAGAGCTGGCAGATGAGGATGGGCTTTAGGCAGCTGGCTGGGTAGATGGGGACAGATGCTGGTGGTGAGCTGCCTTTACACCCGGTCTGCTGTGTAGCTTGGGAGAGGGGATCCTACACTGACAGGGTCCTGGGTCCTTGCCCACAGGGAAGCCTCTTTTTCTGGAGTGCTGTTAAGTTGTCCTTCCCTTTTCTGGCATCTCCTAACCTTATAGTGGTGGGGTTTGTCCCTTGGTTTGTGGTGTGGGTGGGTGCTGGCAGGATTTGTGGTCTGCCAAGCATATGGTGGCATAGGCAGGACTGAAGTTCCAGTTTATTGGGCCTTCATCCATGCACAGGCATCACTTGGTGGTGCTCTGTGCTGCTCTCCAGTTCAGCAGTAGCAGAGGGAGCAGATGGGCATCATGCAGGGACCATGGGCACCTTGCACTAGGGGCTCCACACGCATGTGGTCTCAGCCATGGGGGCACAAGCATGGCCCCAGCCTGCTCCCACCCTCTCCCTCTTTCCCTGGCAGATCCACTCGGACTCAGATGAGGGGGACGGCTCCATCAAGTACACTATCTCCGGGGAGGGCGCAGGGACTATCTTCCTCATCGATGAGATCACAGGTGACATCCATGCCACCGAGCGCCTGGACCGGGAGCAGAAAACCTTCTACACACTGCGGGCTCAGGCCCGCGACCGGCAGACGGACCAGCTGCTGGAGCCTGAGTCAGAGTTCATCATCAAGGTGCAGGACATCAACGACAGCGAGCCACGCTTCCTGGAGGGGCCCTACATTGGCAGTGTGGCTGAGCTGTCCCCTATCGGTAGGTCTCCTGGGTGGGAGGAGGTGGGTTGGGAAACCTGTGTGCCTCTCCTGTCAAACCTTGAGCCCGCTGTACCCTGCAAAACCACCTGCAAATCCCAGGGATTCCAGCTGAGACCAAAGCTAGGGAGCCAAAAGGGAAAAATAAATAAGGTGGCTTAAGGAAAACAAGTGAATAAATCCTCTGAGCTGATTGCCAGGCTGTGGCTGAGCGCTCAGTCTCAGCCTTAAGCTGTGCCCTCGAGACAGGTCATGGCAGTGCCAGCTGCCTGCTGTGTATTTACCCTGGTTTTGCACAGCCCCCTTGCTCCCAAATGCGGGAGGGTAGGGGTGACAAACTGAGCCCTTGCATGCCAAGGGGCTCACGGCTGCCTGTGGTTCAGATTAGCCTCTGGGTGGGGTTTCTCCCTCTCTGTCTGCCTGTGCCCCAGCCCCTCCGCAGGCCATCCTCTGTGTGCTGCTTTGCTGCCCTCCAGAGCCCCGTGGCTGCCCAGCCATCCCCTTGTGCATCCCTATACAGCACTGCCAAGCCCCTCTCACCTGGCTTCTGGCCTTCTTCTGAGGGGCCAGGTGTTGCTGGCTGAGATTGGGGAATTCATGTCCCCTGTGACAGAAGTGTGGCTTCCCTGTGTTACCATTAGCCTGCCCATCCCCTTGTCACCAGGCATCTTTTAAGTCCATTGGTGATCAGCCTCACTGAAGGGCTGAGGGCCAAGCTGGGACGTGTGCCATGAGGCTGCATCAGTCCATCCCTCCAGGGATGGCGGAGGATGGCAGTGAGCTTTGCGCTCACCTGAGCGTCGGGAGGGGTGATGCATGAGCTGCATGCAGTATTGCTGCCCTTGCTCCCTGTGCTGGCCTGATGGTGGGTTCCCATGCTGCTGAGCACAGCTCAAGTCCAGGGAGAGTGGCTGGTTTGCTGTACTGCCCAGAATGTCACACCATTCCCCATCCACATTGGGCTATCTGTTGTCCCCCATTGAGTAGCCAGAGTGCATAGCAGACTGTGTGCCAGCATGTGCTGCGGACAGGGAACTATAAAGACTGTTCTCTAAAGGCTGCATCAAGGTAGAAGACAGCCTGCAAAAGACTGACTGACATCAAAGATAAGGCAGGTCCCCAACACTGTCAGCAAGGGGGAGAGTGACAGTGCCAGTGGCAGAGCTCCGGGAGGGAGCACATCGAGGGGGGCAGGGCTGAGCCATGCAAGGCTCAGCAGGTCAGGCAAAGTGCCGGGTCCTGCTGTGTTTGTGCAGGAAGGTCTGGCTGAAGAGGTATCCTGGAGGCAGAGTGCAGGGGATGCCGCTCGGGTCTGTGCTGCCTCAGGACAGAGCTCTGGCTCTCCACAGCTAATGTGCACCATATTGTGAGACTGGTGCATGGCCTCCAGCAGGTACGGATGTGCAGGAATTGCCCACACCAGAGAAGCTGCTGCTGCCTGGATTTCTGTTGATGGATGGAGAACAAGCTCTCCTTCCTCTTCCATTTACCTGCACAAATCCTTTCCCGAGTCAGAGAGTGACCCCTTGAACCACAACCATGTTCTCCTGGAGAAATGAAAGACAGCATGTGGGCAGCAAAGCAGGAGGCATCCTGTTCCCAAAGGGAAGAAAGAAATTAATTTAATCTATTTTGCTTGAACAACATTTAAAAATGAAGGAATTCTCGACTCTGAGTATTAGACAAGGATCCCAGTTCTTTGAAAATCACTAACAATTATGGAGCTGCCTGATCAGACTGATGTGAACAAGACATATCAAAGGAGACAGTTTCTATGCAAAATTGGAGATCAGAGGGAGAAAGAAACACGGTTTCACAACATGAAAGGAGGCGATTCCTTCAAATTAAAATACTCAGAAGTTAAAAGTAAAGAGAAGTGGTGTGGGCTGTGCTTCCAAGCTGCATGCTCAGAGAGGGGAGCTGGAGCCAAGAGCCTGTTCTGTTTACCAGGCTGATGTCTGTCTGCCTGTGACAACCTTGGAGTTTTCTGTAGCCTGGCCATCCCAGGGAGCGTAAGGGCTCCTCTGTAGTAGCCTAGCCCTGAAGACGGTCCAGCTAACACGGCAGGGAGAGCTTCACACAGCATCTTCGAGTGGCGCTGCTGCATGGTCCCTGCAGTATGAATGCAGAGCTAGAGGGTACCCACATGCTGCTGCTGCAAGTCCCCAGCTCCCTCCTGGCTCTCCCTCGGCTTACCAGTGCTTTGCCCAGGAACAGGTAGCCCAGAGGACAGGATGGAGACATCCTGTGAAAGCACAAGCAAGCAAGCCTGAGAATTAGCTTTCTCCTCAACCCTCTGGGGTTCAGCAGCTGCCCTGCTCCTCCACTGTGGCCCCATCATCACAGAGGGAGATGGGGCTGATCATGGACCTGGTGTGGTGAAGTTCACTCCAGCTGCTGTAGGAAGGGCTGAGGATGCAGGACATGGGATGCTGCCTTGGTGGTGTGGACACAGAGGGAGATGGGGCTGATCATGGACCTGGTGTGTGAAGTTCAGCTCCAGCTGCTGTAGGAAGGGCTGAGGATGCAGGACATGGGATGCTGCCTGGGCCAGGGAGGTAAAGTTCAGGACTTTCTTATGGGAAATATCCTGCCAACACCTGTTGGTGTGGGAGTGCTCCTTTTGTGGCATCAAGGCCTGGTGCAGCTGTGATGATGGCTTTTTTTGTGGTTGGTATTGGTAGTGATGTTTGCTGTCTCTGAGCTGGACAGATAATCTCCCCTAGACCTGAGGGATATTTTCATAAGAGTGAATGGAGAGCATCCCTTGCTGCCTTCCTGAATGTGGATGGAGGTGATTGTACTGGCCAAGCAGGGCTAGGAAGGCTGGGCAGCTTAGGGAGAGCTTGGATTGGCTATTAATACATCAAGATCAAGGTCAAAGCCTGGGGACCTGCTGGCAAACATGCCTGGTCTTGGCTCCGTTTGGGTGCAGATGTTTTCCCAGATCATATGCCTGGTCTCTGTTCCATTTGGGTGCAGATGTTTTCCTGGATCACCAGTGTTACTGGTTCAGCTGTACTCGCTGCTGGGGAAGGGGCAGGGCTACTCTCCAGCTTGGAGCTTGTTTGTAGGAAGCTGTTCATTCCCTGTCTCTGCTGCTCTGACAGCCTTTGCTCTGTGGCCCAGCCTGAAAAGTGAAGGGTGACCCCCTTCTTCCTCCTCTCATGCTCCTGCCTTCCCAGACCTCGCTGGGGTTTGTGCCTTGGGCTGCCCAAGTGGGTGGTTTTTCTTCTCACTTACGGCACTATCAGCCGCAGCTCCCCATTCCCTGCCAAAAGCATAGTCCCGGCTCCCGGAGGTGGGTACCTTCCTGGGGCATAAAGAGGAATAAAACAAATACGGTCAGATCTGCTCTGTGACAGCAGGAGCAGATCAAAGGACATTATTTGCATAATGAAGGAGTACTAATTGGGAGGGAAAGTCGTTTGATTTCCTAGTGTCTAAGAGGGAATAACAAATGAGAGAACTGCACAAACTCTCACAGAGTAGCTGGGAGTGCTTTGTAACACACCTGCCCCTTGCTCTGCGCTGGGGCCAGGGCAGCACATTTTGGTAGTGACAGCATACGTGCTGCTTGAGACTATAAGACTAAGTCAGGGTGGACTAAAGGCCTGTTTGTTCCAGGATCTTGTTTTGACAGTGGCCAAAGCGGATGCTTACAGAGGAGGAGGAACAGCACGCACAGCATGTGATGCTCCTCTTTAATACTCTCCTAGCCAGCAACCAGTTTCAGCCTGGGGATTTCTTCAGCTGTGGGTGGTTTCCATGGGTTTAGTCAACTTCAGTGTCTGTCTTCCATGAACTCACGCAGACTCACTGTAAACCTCTGCAAAGGGAAAGGAAAAGGGGTTGCTGTTGCAATCTGATGGATCAAAAATGGCAGATGCAAGATGGTCAGGAAGGTAAGGCCAGAGTCTGGGATTTGTAAGGGGCAGAGGTGGTGCTTGGAGCCACCCAGCCCACAGAGCCAGACTAAGCATGTGCTATGCCTCTGGAGAAGTCAGTGTTTTCTGCACACAGAGCACAGACCTGAGGCTGGCACTGAGCTCCTGCACTTGGAGGAAGCACGTCCAAAAGGGAAGCTGACCCAACAGTTTTACCTGGGCTCCCTTGGCATGGCAGGACCAGCTGCAAGAGCAGGCTTCAAATGACTTATCTCTAGAAACCTCATCTGGTCTGGGGCTGCTGGGGCATCAGGAGAAATAGTGCAGCTGCTGAGGACTGTTTTGCAGACAGCAGGGCACAGAGCCATTGAATGCCACTGTCTGGGTGCAGAGGAGGCAGGTTTAACCTGGTGCTGAGTGAGGCTGGCAGGGAAGACAGCTGGAGCTGCAGCGGGGCAGAGGGCTCTCCCTGCTCAGCCCCCCAGAGGGAGCAGGGCCTTGTCCTGCCCCAGGGCTGGCAGCAGCTGCTGGAGTCAATGCACTGGGTCCACCTGGGCAGAGGAAGGCAGGGGCTGGTGGTGCTGCTGGGGAGCATTTTCACTAACTCCCCCTGTGCCCACTGCCAGGTCAGGACAGCCAGCTGCCATGCATGCACATGGGCTAGCCAAGGAGCAGTCTGTCTGCAGGATGGGGCCTGAGCTGCAAACCGTGTTGCAGCCCCATTGCTCTCCTGTCACCTCAAGAAGAAACTGTGAGCTAAGAGCTTGCAGGCTGCTCTGTGCTGGCACCTGAGGCTCAGCCTATGCATGGGTACCCCAGTGCAGATCACTCCAAAATGCCTGAGTTGAGCAGAGTCTAGTACCAAAGGAAGAGATCTGGAACTGCAGAAGAAGGTAGGATGGGACCCAGCCAACTGCCTGGGAACTGCAGGAGCTTCACCTTGTAACAGGAGATGCTAAAATTAGCTGTGTTTTGGGCTCCCTTCCTGAGCTTCTTGGGGTCAGCTTAACAGCTGTCTGCTGCACACAGACATGAGCCCAAATCCAGCACATGCTGCCTCCTGCAAGGCGGCTTCGTTGGTTGCACAGAGTGGGTGTTGCAGCCCAGAGCTCGCTTCTGGGCTGTTTGGGGAGCATGCAGAGCCTGGAGTGAGGGACATGCTAGGAAATGTGCATCCTTTCATCAGAACATCACTTCTCCCTTGGTGCATTTTGCTCTCCTTATTTCTCTGTGTAGCACCAAGACCAGATTAGAGATGATTTGGCTGTACAGACAGAAACTTGGGGTCAAGCCCCGACTCTAGCACAAAGCTGGCTGAATGCAGAAGTGATTATTGTGAAGAGAAATTGTTTAATCTCCACACTGGAAGCAGAGAAAAATACTTTGTTTAACATGCAGCCAGAACACTTGCAGGCAGTCTGATCTTTTTTCCTTGATAGAAAGTGCTCAAAACACTTGTGTGCATCTGGAAGCTGCTGGGGCAGCAAGTAGCTGGGAGCTGGGGCTTGCCCTGCCTGTTGGTCCTCAGTGAGAACACCCCTTCCCCTTCAGCACTGCGCTCTTGGTCATGGTGCAAGCTCTGAGCTCTCTGCCCTGCACATCTGAGCACCTGCTATACCCTCTATATCCAGTCTGCATGTGCTATGCCACTCAGGGAATCTGTGCCCCCTTAGTTTAATGCTTTGGTTTACTCCCCAAGACACCATGTTTACCTGCTTGGTGCCAGGGGCTGGGGTGCCTTGTGCAATGGGTTTCTCTGGCCAGACACCCCAAAGGATGTTTCTATAGTTGTATGTTTGAGCAATTCCACCACAGCCAGGTTAGCTCCCTGGGGCTTGTACTGCGGGGCACGAGGGCTCTGCAGTGAATCTCCTCTGGGTCGGATTCGGCTTTCTACCAAGTCAGAATGTTCCTGAGATAGCAAGAAACTCAATTCTGCTCCGGTAACTTTTAAGCTCCTCTGGTTTATTTTCTTCCCTGATGTCCTGCCTGCTTGTTTCTGGGGTGCATCAGCCACTGCATGTGTTGGGGAAGACGAAAGCTGTAAATTGCGTTGTTTATAAAATCTCAGCTGCCCCCTGCCCCCACAGCAATCGGGTCCCTGAGATGAGAGTGCTGCACTCTGGCATCAGTCCAGGGCATGTGGCTTTGCATGACAAAGCACTCCTCTCAGGGTCCTTTATATCCTGCAGGGCTGAAATGACCATGTGCTGTCCTGGAGCTAGCTGGATCTGCACAGAAAGGTGCTCTAAACATGGGTAGAGAGTTGTCCTTTGGGCTCAGTCTGAGCTGGAGGTGCAGGCTGCAGCCCTAGAGCTGGTCTGAAGAGTGGCTGGAGGCTCCTACCTGCACCAGGGAAGGGGTGAAGGCTCCCATGAGGAGGGGCAGTCAAATTTAGCAAGTGTTGGGTTTTCCTGCTACCTGTTTACCTCTCTACAGGCCTGGAGCCTGGCTGTACTTCTGTCCCTGGGGAAGTGACAGGTCCTTTTGGCTTGCATGTGAATTCAGTGTAGGGCCTCTTTACTCCTGGATGTGTTTGGAGTTTGCCTGTCAACATTTCTTTTAGCTAAATTTGTTTGGAGTGAGTGGCACAGGGAGTGGTCTGGAGCCATTAGCCTTGTGTGTGCAGACAGATGGCACCTCCCAGGATCACTGAAACTGGCCCCAGAGGCTCTGGGTCCTGCAGGGAGGGTGGTGATGGATGCTAGGACGGGTCTGCATTAGTGTTTCAAAGGTGCTCTGCAGAGCCCAGGACCTGCAGAGCCCAGTCCATCCAAGCCAAGGCGCTTGGGGCTGAGCTGCTGTTTGCCAGGCCAGCCTTGAGGACCACTCTGTGCGGCAGCATGCTGTGGCAGGGGTAGCTGAGCAGAGCTGATCTCTGCGCTCATGGCAGCAGCGGGAAAAGGCCTTGCAGAGAAACGGCTCCTTGATCCCGCCGGCTCGTGGGGGCATCTCCAAGTGCCTTTTGGTGCTGGGTGCTGGCAGCCCCTCTCTGTGCTGCTGATCCCGGCTCCCTGCTGAGCACAGCAGAGATGGGATTAATCTCCCTGGCCTGCAGAGTCAAGGGCTGGCTGATGTCTCTGGCAGGTCTCCAGGACGGCTCAGGCTGCAGAATGGGGGACAGCCCAGGCAGGGCCTGTGGAGCCAGAGGATGGCTGGCAGCCAGGGTCTGTGTCTTCTCCCGCACCCAGCCCCATGGGTGCTGGGTCAGCTGGGTGCTCTGCAGCCCCAGCGCAGGCTGTGGGGGAGGATTGCTCTGGAAGTGAGGGTCTTGGCCCCCCTTTCCTCTGGAGGGAAACACAGTTTGTTTGATCTGCTGTGCTGGATTGCACCTTTGCAGCAGGAGAGTAAGAGGTGGACTCTGACTCATTAATTTTTATGTAAAATTGTTGGTTTCCTCTGGTTCTGTGGGGTGAGCTGGCCAGGGGAGGAATTGAGGTCTTTACCTCATTTTACATGTCTATCTCTCTGGATATGAGTTCAGGCTTCCTGGTTATGGGAGGTGGGTTATACAGTACATGGTGGATATTTAGATTTTATTTATCGTATCTTTTATGGCTAAGGCATATGCCAGAAAAGGTAAAAGTCATACATGCTGTACTTGTTGTGGGCAGTGCTATGCTTGGAGAGCAGGGACTAATATCAGAGCAGGGGTGTGAGCCAGTGTTCCTAGGCTTCCCTCTGGAGGAAGGAGGGGATCAAGTTAAACTGGAATTCAAGACCTTTGTTCTTCAGATTGAAAGACAGGGTAAGCAAAGGATGGAAAAGGGATAAGTGGGGGTTAAGAGAGGATGCTGGAAAGTTGGACTCCTAGATTCCTTGATATCCTATAGGTGACCTTGAGCAGGCTGCATTACATCTTTGCAGACTAGAAGTCAAGGCACAAAGTGGGGTTAATATTCCCTACCTGCCTGTTGTTGCTCATCTGTTAATGAGATGCTGTGAGAGCAGGTGGAGAAGGGCAGAGCCTTCATCACCTTCAGGGTTGCTGACTTCAGCCTAAGGGCAGTATGCCATGATCCTGCTGCCTCTGAGCTGAAGGTGCCTTGCTGCAACGTTCCTCATGCTGCTTGTTTTCCCCTTGCACTAGAGTGGAAAGCACTGGTCCCAAACATGGGGCTCATGCCTGACACCCAGCAGCCTGGTTCTGCCACCCCACAGCCCTGTTGCTCCAGCGCTTGGGAGCGCCTAGCAGCCGGAGGCAACCCCATGGGCCAGGAGCCTTCTGTGCTGGCATTGGAAAACTGAGAGCAGCAACCTGCCTGGCTTGTCCAGGGCATGGCTTAAAATGGAGAAAGAAAACCCACCCCTGGGTGGGCGTGGATCCTGCCTTCCCACTGGGCTCTGGCACTGATGCAGTTTTGCAATGTTCAGGTAAATACTGGAACACAAAGAGTATATTGGTGGATTAGTAGGTGAATTATGCAATTGAGTGAAAGCATCTGGGGACAAGCAGCATGAGATGCAGAGCCTGATGCAAACTTTTAGTGGCTAGACCCCCTCTTTAATGATCACTGCGCTGGCACCTGTGGGGTGACAGCACTGAGATGGCTGGGATAGAGGGTTGTGGTACTTGCTGTGTCTGCATGCATACAGTGCTGATGCAGGTTATACTGTGTACAGGGCAAGTGCAGGCAAATAACTGATGGGCTTGTGTACGTGTGGGTGAGTTTTGGATCCCCTAACCCTTTGCCTCTGAAGTGCCTAGGCAAGAGCAAGTGGTTCTTGGAGTGTGGGATGTTTGTGCAAGGTCAACAGCTGCTGCCTGTGGTGATGATGGGTGGTGCAGGTGCGGGAATGGGTGCTCCTGTGGACACTGGGCATGGACTCTCAGCTGGTTGCTGACAGGCTGGGCACAGAAGGAGCCCTACCTGTTGCTAGGGGCAGGTGCTGCTTTTTGTGATTCTCAGACTTTGGCACCTCCAGCATCCCTAGCAGGGCTTCTCTGCTGCAGCTGGGAAGAGGGGTGCTTGGAGACCCTGGTGCCATGTACTTTCCCTTCTCTGATCCCTTCCTTCTCAGCTTTCTGATCAGAACCTTCCCAAGGGAACATGCCAGGGTGCCTGAGGGGATATGCAGTGCAGGTGCTGGTGTGGGGGGTGATCTGCCTTGGTTCATACCTGGTGAAAGAATTGTGTGATGGCAGGCAGGGGGAGGAGGAGGAGGCAGGACAGACCCTTTCAAGGAAATGCAGCAATAGTATTTCTTAAACAGTTGTTTGCAAGGCAGGGAGCTAGTGTTGCTGTGGTGTAATCTGGACATGCCTGGCAGGGGTGCACCATAACTTCACTGGAGACAGCAAAGAATAAATAAGTCGACTCAAACTAGCTTGTTGCTGAAGACTGATGAGAGGGATTCTCATGTTATCAACAGAGCTGCAGCTCTGAGAAGATGGCCAGGGAGAATGAAAAGCAACCATGGTAACTGGTTGCTTTTCTTCAGTGAAGACCCTTTCCAGGAGATCAGAAGCGAACTGGACTGGGGGGATTGTGTGCATCCCAGCTGCTCACAGCAGTATTGCTATCTCCGCTGTCTCATCTCTTGCCTGAGTCCAGGCTGGGCTGGTGCAGAAGCACCCTGGCTGCCTGGCTTGCCTGCAAGTTGTGGGCTTGTGGTCTCCTGACAGGGGAAGAGGAAGGCACCAGGGACTGGAGCTCCTCATCCTCCATCTGGATGGTTCCAGTTCCATTTCTGCCCACTGTGATGTGGGAACAGAGGCTGCTTCTGACTTTGTCTGTACCTCTAGTGTTTGAGAATGTAATGAGTCTAGACTCAGATGCTGACAACTAGTAGTAAGTCTGGCTCTGGGTTATTCATAACATGGGTCTAGCCAAGACCAGCCTGTGGGATTGTCTTTGCAGCATATGGATGGATGCACTGCAGAACAGAAGAGTTTCTGGACCAGTGCGGTACCTCTGGTCTTCAGCTGGTGGCACAGCAGCCCTAAGAGGTGCGTAAGGCAGAGCAGAGCTGCTGGATGCAGCAGCTGTGAAATGTTCTCTCCTGGCCCCTTCAGTTTGGGTTGGTCTTGTGCCCTGGAGTAATCTCTGAAGCAAAACCTACCTTTTAACTGCAATTATTGCTGGGGGATCTTGTCCGTTATAAATTACCAGCTTCTCTGCCAGCCTTGTCAGCTCTTGGCCCTGGCAGTATCTTGCAGCAGGGAGTTTCCCAGTTGGTTTGATCTTTCCTATGAGCAGCTCAGGGCTCTTCTCCCTGTCCTGCACCTCATCCCACCAGAGAGGTGATTGGTGCCAGTGCTTCACCTCCGGGGCAGGGATGCTCTGAGTCTGGTGCTAGAGGTGGAACTGGGTAGCCTGTCCTCACAGGTCTTTGGTCACACCATCTCCTTTCTCAGAGGTGTCTGTAGGTAGGATTAGGCTTCCCCTCCTTCCTCCCTTCTGTTGTCTCTGTAGATCTTGGCCCCTTTGCTCCTGGCCCCATTCTCATGTCCTGGGTCCTGCTTTTGTCAAATTGAACATGATGTCAAATTAAAGCCATCACAGGGACGGTTGGAGTGAAGCACCCAGTTTAATGAGGCAGCGTTGAAAATCAATAACTTAATTGCAGACATTTGATGGACTTTTATCCAATTTATAGTCCTCCTGCCCTGCTACGTGTAGAGCATGAGGATGTGGTGCTGTGTCTGGCTCTAGGCAAGCAAAAACCTTTCCTCTCCCATGGCTGTCATCCCTTTGCAGGCCTGTCTGCTGCAGAGATGTGCTGCTGCAGTATGGATCAGGCCCTGGCTGGGGGGTCCTTCTATGGGCTGGAGGTGACAGTGTTGCTTGGTGCTGACAGGAAAGGGGCAGCTGTGGTGATAACATCTTGTCCCCAAGCTCATTCCCAGACGGTCCAGCAGAAGACTGGTGGGAGAAGAGCTCCCAGCTGTTCAGACCAGTAATCTTCTGGAGAGCAGGTCCTGCCTAGACAGCAGCTCTGAGGTGGCCCAAGGTCTGGTCCCTCCTGCCACCCTGTGGGACAAAAGGGGCATTTGCAGCAGTGTTGAATCCTGGCTCTCAGGCTTTTGCAGGGAGGCAATGCTGCATTTGCACCCAACTGTTCTTGTTTCCATCAGCATGTGCGAGTGATCAGTGTTGGCCCCTGCTCTCCTGTTCTGCTAGCCCTTGGCCCTAAGGTTTGCATTGCTTTTCTCACTTCCTCCCTGACTTTTTGTTTTCCTCCTTGTCCCTGCTGCAGGCACCTCTGTGATGCAGGTGATGGCATCTGATGCTGATGACCCCACATACGGGAGCAGTGCCCGGGTAGTCTACAGTGTGCTGGAGGGCGAGCAGCACTTTACTGTGGACAGTAAAACAGGTGAGCAGCACCCAGCTGGCCTGGGGCAGTCTGTGTCGGGTGTCAGGAGACCAGACCATGGCCATGCATCCTGCATCTGTTCAGTGCACGGCTGTGTGCTAGCAGGCCTGCACCTCCATGCTGGGTGTTGGTGCTGGGGTACCCGTGCCATGGGCATTACTGGGTATTGGAGAGGAAGCTTGACAGCCCTGCAGGCTGCTGCCTCGCTCCATGCAGTGCCTGCAGCAGGCAGAACTGTGGAGCAAGCCATGCAGCTGCCAGCCCAGAGTGCCCTGCCCGTGCCTGCACTGGCCAGAGCTCCTCTGTGCTCTATGCCCAGAGCAGGAGTGCACCCGCAGGCGCATAAAATCTGTGTGAAAGGTTTAAGTACTACCAGAGGGGCCTTACCAAAGGCTGCATTGTTATCACCAGGGCTTTGATTAAAGGTAACACTTTAAATTAAGGATCAGTTTATAAATGTTCTATTAATATTTAATGAAAGAACAGTAGAAGCTGCTCCATTCTTTAATAACTTATAATAGAGCCTGTTGTAAAATGCCCCTGTAACAAATCCCTAGCAGATGATGCTCTGACATACTGGTTAGAGTAGACCATAACCAGGAGATGTTGGGGTATATATTCTCCTTGCCTCCCAGGAGTGACTCTCATTACCCTTAATGGGAGCCTTGCAAGCTTTCTAAGGAGGGAAGACACTCAAATGCTAATAAGAGGTATTTAAGGCACAAAGCATGCAGTAAAATACCCACAGTTTAATGAAAAATTGCTAAAGGACAAACAGGCTGGGTAGCTGCAGCTCTTGTTGGAAAGCTGGACAGTCAAGTTCCCCCCCCCCCCCCACTATTGCTGAACCACAGTGACACAGGCTGAGATCAGCCCCTGGACTGAAGTGCCAAGTCTCTGTCAGGCTGACCTGCGTCTGTTCTAATAGATATTTTCTAAGGCTGTTTTTATGTAAGTCAGAGTGGAATTTGTTCAGAGGCTCTGGCGTAAGGAGAGTATAAGGAAGGTATGTGTGCTGGAGCCTCTGCATCTACGTGAAACCATGCACCTGCTGAAAACCGGTCTGGTGCACATGGGCAAGCCAGTCACAGCCCTGTCTGTGCCACCAGCCCTGGCCGCCATTGGAGGAAAGCTCAAATTTGGTAGCTCCTAAGCACACCTGACAGCAGAGCTGGGGTACGCGGTGGAAAATGCCATTGTCTGGACAGAGGCTGGTGTGGTGGGGAAGAGTGCACAAGAACAAGCTTGGGGCTGCACCCACTTCTTGCCCAGAAGCTGCTGCACCTGGGCTTTCTTCTTTCCCAGATTTGCTTTGTTTTATTGGGTGGGGGGGTGAGGGAGGAAATGAATGAACAATGGGCTAAACACTGAAAATTCATGTGTATGTGAGATCCTGTTAGTCTGAGACAGCTTTGTGTGAGTGGAAGCCTGGCTGCTAGAATGAAGAGGGACTGCTGGGAGCAAAATGCACAAGCCAGGATGTACAGAGGCTCAGCTTCCTGCAACAACATTAATGCTCTGTATTAAGGCATAAACTAAAATGTACCCTGTGGGACTGTGGTGAGAATTAATGTCACTCTGGGAATCCAGGCTTGATTCCTTGACTTTTTGTGTCTTAATTCTCAAGCTGGTTGTTTCATACACTGGGTGGGGTTGACTTACTGTTCTACTTGCTTGTGATTCATAAAAGCAAAACTGCTGACAATCTGCAGAAGAGTCATCAGCCCCTCTTGAGCATGTCTGTTTCCAGAATACCTGGCCACTAAAGCAGGTACTGGGGCTGACTCTTTGGTGATGTCTGAGCTGCAAATAGCCTTTCGTAGCTGCCTTGCCTGGGCTCCAGGAATGCGGTGTGCAGCTCTGCCTGTTGGCCACCTAAGATGCAGCTGCAGTCTGTCCTGCACTGCCTGTGGCCTCGTGCCTGGTGTGAGCTGTGTGCCCTGTTGTCAGCGCTAGCCTGCGTGGACATGCTGCTGGGGGCAGCAGGTACAGGACTGGCAGTGCTGAGGGGGGACGTTGTTCCATCGTGTCTATTTGGTACTGGCCAGGAGCCAGCACATCCACCCAAGCAAATCCCATCCTGCTCCCATTCTGCACTTGAATAGGTTTTTAGTGCTCCACGTGGGAATCCTGCCCTGACTGCTCTGGGTGGCCTGGCTTTTGCCCTGAGCATAAGATTTAATTATCCATAGCAGCAGCATAACTCTGAGCCACCATTGTTATTAATGGCCATAAAAAGAACCATAAAAACTTGGCATGTTATATTTCTTATAATATATGGTAATGAAGAACAATTTGTTTTCCCCTTTTGGTTTTGACCACCTTCTCAGCCTCTTCTTGCAGGTCCATGCATGCACGTGCTCCCTTGCACACCGCCTAAGCCCATGACCCCTTCCAGCACAGGTTGGTTCTTCCTTCCTTGCCTTTACAACCAGCTCTTTTTGCACTGTCCTTCATAGCGTAGGTATTGCATGTACAAGTGTGGTTTGCACATTTGAGTACAGGATATGGACCGTGTGTAGGTTGCTTAGTTTGTGTCCTGTTCTTGGATGTTACTAGCTGTAGTATTCAGCTGGGATTTCGGATTTGATGGACCTTTCAAAGGCGGACACAAACCATCTTGATGCCATGCTATGCCAAGTCCTACCACTGAATAAGCCCTGAATTCCCATAGTGTCTCAGATGTCTTTTTGGAGGGGGACGAGCAACTAAATCGCCCCACTGGAATAGTGGGTGCTGCAGCATGGCATTTGCTGGTGTCCACAAAGCTGTGGAGAATTATTCCAGTTTCTGCAGTGTTAAATGATGGTGAAGAAAAAGCACAGCTGATGCATATGAGCTTTTCTTTCCTTTCATGTACATCAGCCACTACCTCTTGTGCTTTGAGAACTAAGTTTCAGACACTGAAACTGTGGGTTTGTGTTGCGTACCCCAAATCAGGTCCCAGAATATACCCTGCACATGTTGAAGGTCTAAGCTGACTTTTTTGGTTTATGAGTAGGGAGCTTTGTATGCACAGACTTTGGAGGCATGATTTTCTGTGCCAGCTGAGAATGTCCCCTAGGCTCCCTGCAAGAGCCTGCAAGCATTAGTCATATTTAGGCTTTGTGCTGCCTTCCTAATTCATTCTCAGTTTGCAGATAGGGTGCAGCTGATCTTTGTCTGCTCTTTGTAACAGGTGAGCTGCATTGCACTGTTTCATAGCTGCCCTGTTCCTGCTGGAGGAGGCTGTGCTTTTACAGTAGTCAGCATGTATGTGTGCTTTGCTGCTTCTGTTGGGAAACAGCCACTTCAGCCGTTGGTGGTGGGTGTTGGCTCTCTGAGTGAGTGCGCTTCAGTCTGACTGCAGAGAGCCCCTCTCACCCTGCAGCAGGCTGCTGACTGGCTGCAGAGCAGGCTCATGACTGCAGGGGCCACAAGCCCCAGCTTTGCCCAGCAGGACACTGGTCAGGTGGTTTAGTGCTAGTTCCTCTTCTAGCTTCAGGAAGCCTGTCCTCACCAAGATCCTTCTAACTTACACTTTTCAGATGCTGAGATGGGCACAGAGAGTATGTGACTCCCAGTGCATTTATGTGAGAGGAGAAATCAGAGTGCGTTTAAATTTGCAGGCCAAATTTTCATGTTGGTTTGTATCATCCTGCACTCCCTGTACCTCTGCAGATTATTCACCTTTATAGGGGCAAAGCTCTTCTTCGGCAGGCAGCTGTGCCTGCCTGCTCGTGTCTGTTCTCATGTTCTTTGCAATACCCTTTCTCATCTCTGGCCAGCATGGCTGGGGACTCGCTGCTGCCTGCAATCCCTGCCCACAGCCTCAGGAGGAAACCTGAAAATACTTGACACCCAGAAGGGGGGCACAACCTGGTGCCCTTGGCTCCAGCAGTCTTGTTCATCCCTTTGCAGGGATATTGACTGCTACAGAACAATCACAGCAGGTGACATCATAGGCCTCATGATAGAATCATAGAATCATTAAGGTTGGAAAAGACCTCTAAGATCATCGAGTCCAACCATTGACCCAACACCACCATGCCCACTATACCATGTCCCTAAGCGCCTCATCTACTCGTCTTTTAAATACCTCCAGGGATGGGGACTCAACCACTTCCCTGGGCAGCCTGTTCCAATGTTTAACCACTCTTTCAGTAAAGACATTTTTCCTCACATCCAATCTAAACCTCCCCTGGCACAACTTGAGGCCGTTTCCTCTCGTCCTATCGCTTGTTACTTGGGAGAAGAGACCGACC
>NW_008795316.1:266421-316815 GCF_000699145.1 Aptenodytes forsteri
CTCTTCCCCAAGCCTGTAGCATTGCATGGGGTTGTTGTGGCCAAAGTGCAGGACCCGGCACTTGGCCTTGTTGAACCTCATACAGTTGGCCTCGGCCCATCGATCCAGCCTGTCCAGGTCCCTCTGCAGAGGGACCAAATATCCCACTCTGATATTTGGTGCTTTCCTAAAAGCCCAGCTTGTCAGTTCTGGAGAGTGCATGGGAATCTTGCTTTTTACTGAAAGGAAGAGGTTGTTCTTAAAATCTGTCATTCTGCTGTATGCAGGGAAAAGGCAGGAGGACTCAGAAGGCTAACTGAAGTGCAGTCTGACATTTATGATTACTTAAAACAGCTCCTGAGTTCTAGAGCCTGTCTCCTGATTTGGAGACCTAGCTGGTGAGGGTTTTAGAGGTATTTGTGCCAGGGAGAGCAGGACAAGAAATACTGGCCTGCTGGGATGAAGTTTATGGTTATTTGTGTGCAGTTATTAGTTGTTTTATCCTTACCTGCCAGCCTTGCCCTGTTTGGAGACTGACCACAGCCCTAGTCCAAGGGTAGACTGGGAGAGGAGTTGTTGCTGGGAACATGCTGCATTTGGGCTGATGAACTGTTGGATTTGTGTGATGCAGTAGTGGGAGGCAGAACATGTTTCTCTGCTGCTCTTGCCAGTTAAAAATGCTCCTTGGTGCCTGGAAACACAGCTATCGGTATGTGCATGTTTGTATGCACTCATGGGTTTATGCGGGTCTGTGTCCCACCCTAGAGGCTTGTTCACCACAGTTGTGCACGGGGACAAGGGACTCTGAGCATGGGTGATGAGAGTCTGCAGAGAAGCCATGCTTATTTAAGGTGCTCTTATTAGCAAGACTGAATGTTAAGTCCTTTTCAGAGGCTGGTGCAGGAACTTCAGTTGCTTTGGGACCAAACTGTATGTTTGGTCATCTTGAAATTAGGGTATATCTACTAATGTGCAGTGGGAGTTAATATTAAATGATGAGGGATTTAGCTGCTAGAGGAAGAGATAAGGGAAGGATAAGTGTGCTGGCCCATCTGTCAGAGCTCACTGCAGGTACTGCCCTCCAGGGCACTGCTGCCTCTGCACTGGCATGGGAAAGGCTGATTCCAGCCAGGAACAAGCCCCTGCTAGGTGCTCCTCTCTGAGCAGTGGCAGTAACTCTGTCTCTGCGGGTGCTGCCCTAGGAGCTATGGGGCACGCTGGTTTGAAAAGGACTTGGCCACCTGCTATGAAAGGTACCACATTAGAAATCCGCAGGCTGCAGCATCCCTCAGCCACAATAGTTGTGTGACTCTGCACCCTTCTGATTAACTTTGCTGCTTAGCTTGGTTATGCTGATGCAACCATAATGTTTCCATTTCTAGATCTCAGCTCTGCACCTTATTTGCTGAAGAGCCATGAACCTCCTGAACCTTATGCCTAGTATGTTGCTCAGACCACCTGTAGCTTCTGCCTCCCAGATTGTCCTGAGCTGAAGGACAGGAAGCAGGGGCTGTGCATGTAGGGCAGGTAAAGTGCTGGTCCTTGGGGCCAAGACCCCATCTGCAGTGGACTGACCTCCTCCAGGATGTACGCCTCAAGCAGCACTTGTGTCTTGGCAGATATTGGTATTTCTATGTCCCTGCAGGCAGGTGTGGGTACAGGTGAGGAATCTGCAGTCTATTTGGCAGGTGCCTTGCCATCCCTGGGCAAAGCCCATAATGATGGGATTCCTGGAAGGTGGTTACCTGCTGAGTGCTTTGTCCTGCTTTGTTTTTTTATCACCCAAAGAGTGTCTGTTGTTTGAGCAGATTTGATGGTATTTATGTGATGCTGTAAGTGTCCCCTTGCCTGGTAATTTTACTGATTAATCTGGATCATGCTGGAAAGCCACATGTGCCTTGTACCAGAGGGTATGCCACCATGTGTCTGTATTATTCAACTATAACAAATGCTGACAAGAACTAGAAAGATGAGCCTGAGCTGGAGATTGTTCTTGCTTTGTTAGCAGTGTTTGGGAAGGACAAAGTTTGGCAGTTTTTCTGACTGGAAAGGTGAATCTTGGGAGATCTTTTCCATGTTCTACACACAGCAGCGGAGGTCCCTGCCTCTTCTGTCTCTGTGCCCTGAGAACAGGTCTGCCACCATTACTTGCTGCTGCTTTTGCAGAGTCCCTGGGGGTCAGGTTTTGGGAGCAGAGGCTCTTCTGGCACTAGGAGATGGGACCGTGCAAGTTTGCTGCTGGTGGGTGTTTATGGCAGCACTCAGTGCCATATTCAAGGAATTGGTGTGGAGTATGTTTGGAGACCCTGATTTGTCAAGGCCTCTAGCAAATGCTAAGTGGTACCTCAGCCTAAAAGACAAAACCAGCCTGACGCTTGGGATAGTAGCCTGGTGTGGCCCGTGCAACTTCAGGGGGAACAGCTTTCTCAGTGACAATCCTGCTGGGGCTCTTGGAGGCATGGGGCAGTTCATCTGCATCAGACCCCCACTTTTCCAGGATGGACTAGCAAACAGCATCTTGGCAAGAGGTGGCTTCTGCTCACAGTCTGCACCCCTGTCAAAGACAAGGATTTTCTGTCTCGTGCCACTAGAAGAACCGGAGCTGGCTGGGGCCGTTTGTTTGCCCTGCTCTGCACATGCCAAATGGCCTGGACTTGCTCCCTGCTGGGACGGGTGACCTTGGAGGTGTTCTGGGAAGCGCCTGAGCACTGTCCTCCCATCTTGCATGGCGTATTATGAGCTGTATCATTACGAGCAGCTCAGTTAAGTCATTACAGCCTTGGTGAATGCATGAGCTTTTTCCCTCTCATCCCAATTCATCACTATTGTGCTGACATGAATCATTTTCATTATAAAATGCTTCAGACCCTGTTAATTAACAGAATTGCTTAAATTTCAATGAGATAGTGCTTGCCCAGAAATAACGGTTTTGTATTCATAGTGGAGTGGCAGGAGAGGCCTATAAGCATGACTGGCTGAGGCCAGTCCTGTGCAGCCCTGGGGAAATGGTGCTTGTGCAAGGCCAGTCCTGCCTGCTCTCACATAGGAGGGTTGCAGTTCTTGCTGGGACGTGTGCCTAGAGGTGCATTCATCGCTCCCTTGTCGGTGCTCCCTCAGACCCTTTGGATGAGGTGGGATGGGACTCCTGGTCAAATGGCTTCCTCTGAACAGACCCAGGATGAATGAGGGAGCCAGTGCAGACCCTGGGCCCCATCACAGGCACCTGCTGTTTTCCTGTGGAGGGGTTAGGATGCTCCCTAGCAGAAATTCTGCAGTGCTCTGTGCTGCCTCTGACCTGCATGCTGGCTGGGAGCGTAGACCTCGGTGATTGAGCGAAAGAAGGACTGAGAGTTACCCGAATGTGTAAACAGGCAGATGCTGGAAGTGCTTGAGAGGTGGTGGGTGAGACAGAGCCTCCTCTTGATTCGTGGGGCTGAAGGCAGTAGGAGCCCAGGGAATTACAGAACCAAAATGATAGAGGGACAAGGGAAGCTGGGTGAAATTGTGCCTATCTGTGAGAGCTGGGGAGCTGCAAGGATCTGAAACAGTGGTTATGTCTTTATAATAAATCCTAACAATGATAATAATTGGAATAATTGCTAGTTTCAGAAAGCAAGGAGAGATAAATGTCTCCAGAACAGTGTTGCCAGCTCCTGCTGCACCTGTAATGTCATGCAAAGGGGGGGAGAAGGGGGGGAATTTTATTCTCCCAGCTTAGTGGCATTTCTGACTGCCTTTGGGCCACAGCACCAGTGGCTCTTTGGTGTGACCCGTCCACCCACGGCCTTTGTCAGGAGGTGCATAAGGTCATGCCAGACATGAATGGGGAAACTGTGGCAACCTGCTGGCTGTGGAGGGCTGATGCATGGAAGCCTCAGGGTATGTCCCTGAAGCCACATCTTGTCTCCTTGCAGCCTGCTGGCACTCAGCTCTCCCCTCCACTGTGCTCAGGCTGTGCTGAAGGCTTCCTAGGAGTGTCTGCCTTGAGCCAGGTGGTTTGGATGGCTGTGATGCTCTGCCATTGCTCACTTTGTTGCACGTTAGCAAATGTCTTGCAAGTTGCTGAGAGCAACTGGATGATTCTCTGCTGTTCGCTTGGCAAGGGAGGAGCTCCTTGTTCCCTCCAGGTGGGACCTCCTCACTGGAGACCCACACCGAACAGCCAGGCAACCCCCTTCCAGCACCTTCCCTAACACCAGGCAGGATTAGTGGTGAAACAAAGCAAAGATGGATTTTGCAGTTCACAGTAGGAGGAGGTAAAGCTAATAGTTAAACAGAAAAGCCTGGAAGAGAGAGCAATTACAAAAACAGAAAACAATGTCTAAATCTGTGGGAATGTTAATAAACTGAGCTGGAGGGGATTTTAAGCTGATTCCTAGCTGTTCTGGGGTGTTGCTGGTACAGTGGGACTAGGAATGTGCTGCTAATGACCTTGCATCCATGTGTGCACTCGTGCTCATGTGTGCCCCTGGTGCCACCTCAGGGCAGAGTCATCTCTTTCCTTCATTCTCAAAATAATTTCTTCTCTGCTTTGTTTCCATGTAAATGAAACACTCCTGGGTGACTCAGGAAGTCATAACTTCTGCTATTCACAGTGTTTTCTGGGTTTTACTACGCTTTGTTTCTTGTTTTACATTCCTTTATATTTTAGTCCTGGTCATTTCCCCCAAACCCAGATGACTACTGAAGACCTATAAACACTTTTAAGAGACTTCATTTCATAAAAAGTATTAACATACCATACATTTTGTTAAGCTTTATGGTCTCTAGTGCATTCGCAGCCCCTGACACAGAGCATGTATGTCATCTCTGGTCTCCTTAACTTAGAGGGACACTTGAAAATGAGGGATTTTGTGCAGACAGACTTTTGGAAATACACTGCCTGCCCTCATTTTCCAAATCAAATAGGGGAGCCCTCCAGGCATGCTTGGGCCATGAGGCACCTGTGAAATGGAGCTTGGGCTTGGAGCACCGATGTTCTGTTAGGAATGCTGTGGCAAGCCTGGCTCCTGCTTGAGCAGATAAGGATAAGTGGGCTGTTGCAGATTTGTGCCAAAGGGGTTTCATGACTCAGCCTGGGCTTTTACACAGCCTTTCTGTGCAAACCTTTCTGTGCTGGCCCCAGTGCAGTGCAGCCCCCGCATCTGGGCGAGTCCTCTCTCTCCTGTGCCTCTGGCCCCCACCAGCCTCCTGGCCTCCCTGGAGAGAAGTACAAACCTCCTCTGTGCTGGAGTTTAACCCTGTTGGAGCTACTGGCAGCCCGCAGTAGAAGCAGCAGTCAGGAACCTTTCATGCAACACGCCTGTGAATCGGTTGCAGAGACTTGCTGGGATCAGGTTGGGCCTGTGGCCATTCCTGGGCTCCAGGGGGATTTTCAGGATGTTTCTGCCTGGCTGACAAGCCCCTGGGCTTGTTCGTCTCTCCAGAGACCTTTTCTCCCCTTAGTTGGCTTTTGCTTACATGACCTCTGTGAAGGCTGCAAAAGGGTTTGCTCCCCTTTGCACTAGGGCCCAGCAGATGTTGTTTGTTGTTGCCAGCAACATGCTCCTATGGTAAAGGCGGCTAACAGCACCTAGGGCTGCATTAGGAAAAGCATTGCCAGCAGTTGAGGAAGGTGACCTGTCCCTTCTACTCGGCACTGGTGAGATGACATGAGTGCTGTGTCTGGTTCTGGGCTGCCAAATATGAGAGAGACATGGGCATACCAGAGTGAGTCCAGGGAAGGGCTATGAAGATTGGTGAAGTACTGGAGCATCTGCCATATGCAGAGGGGCTGGGAGATCTAGCTGATCCTGTTTAGAGCTGGGGCTTGGATGCAGTAATCTCAGCAGCCCCTTCCAGCCTCACCCCGTCTGTGACTGCGGATGCTCTGCAACCTGTCTGTGCTCACACTGTCCTGCCGGTTTCCAGGTGTGATCCGGACAGCTGTGGCTGACCTGGACCGTGAGACACAGGACCGGTATGAGGTGGTGATCCGCGCAACGGACATGGCAGGACAGCTGGGTGGCCTGTCTGGATCCACCACAGTCACCATCGTAGTCACTGATGTCAATGACAACCCACCACGCTTCCCTCAGAGTAAGTCCTGACAGCAGTGGGAGGTGAGCACTGGCCCTTGGTCCTAGTCCTGGCCTCTCGTGGGTGGTGGGACAGAAGCTCAGCTCCCAGCGCAGCCTGGCACACGTCTGCAGGGTGAGCCAGCCCGGCTGCTCATGCTGCTTGCAGGGCAGCAGCACCAAGGTACCGTAGCACGCATAGCTCCTTGCCTGGGTCTGAATGCGTCCCTGCCTGGCAGTGTGATGGAGGGGCAGCTGCCTTGGCTGAGCCTGTCCATGAGCTTGTCCAGGGTCCCAGACAAGACCCCTGCTCCTGGTGCTAGTCCTGGGAGGGACTGGGCTGTGTGGTGGGGAGAGCAGAGCTGGCCCTTTCCTGACCCCTCTCTGAGCAGTGCTGGGGGAGAAGGCAGCCTGGTCTGTCATGCTGCTGTCTCCTGGGAGCTTGGGCAGGGACTCGGCTGTCAGCTGCTGGCCTGGCCCCTCCTGGCTGCTCCGTTAGATCTTGGTACACTCCGCCCTAACTCAAGGCATGGTGACACTGCCCAGCTCACAGACAGCAGCCTTGTCACAGGACAGCTCTGTTCCAGTCACTGCTAGTGGCCTGTGGCTCATGCTTGTGTCTTCTCTGAGATCCGCCCCCAAATGAGGAGGGTGGGTGATCCTGTTGTGAAGAGTGGGCTGTGCAATCCCTGCAGTACACACCAGCTGCAGAGACCGGCAGCACGTGGCTGGTAGACCAGAAAGGGTGCTGCAGCTGGAGGAGGCTCAGCTCTTTAGCTGCATCTCCTAGAAATTAGAAATGGTAAAGTTTGCAAAGAATGGGAGAACACTGATTGCAGGGCAGTGTCCACACGGAGAAATCATCCTTTACTTCACCTGGTACCTTGAAACATCAGTGCTCCCCAATTATCTTCCCTCAGCCCTTATTTTTGGCTGGGGTATGTGTTTCTCCTGGTAGGGCATTCTGGACTATAGACACTAGTAGAGTTTGGACAGCCCTCGTAGTCCAAGGGTGCCTCCAGGAAGGTATGTGAAGGGCTGTATCAGGCCGGAGGGGGTTCAAAGGCAGAAGCAGTGACCCTAGTACCTTTTTCTCCTCCAGAGATGTATCAGTTCAGCATTGTTGAAACTGCCCCTGTGGGCACTGCCATCGGGAGGGTGAAGGCAGAGGACTCTGACGTCGGGGAGAACACAGACATGACCTATCAGGTGAAGGATGAGGAAGGGGTGGAGATGTTCAAAGTCACCACGGACAGCAATACCCAAGAGGCTGTGATCACGGTACAAAAGGTGAGAGATGAGGAAAGCTGGTTGGGTAGGGAGGGCACAGATCTCTATGAGGACCCTTTCCTTTGGGGACTCCTGCTGCTGCATTTGAGTTGAAATAAATGCTCCTCTGAGTGCTGCTCTAGCAGTAGCAGTTGCATTTTTGTGCCTGCAGGTGCAGGGAGACACCTGCCTCTGTTCTGGCTGGATGGCAAAATGCAGACCTGTGTCTGGGAGGAAAGGCTGAAAAGAAGCAGCAGCACAGTGCCTGCTGGAGCCTGCACAGGGCGGCTCCCTGGGTGGCAGCGAAGAAGCGAGCCGTGCATAGGTGAAGCCGTGCACAGGGCTATGGAGACAAGTACTTACAGCTGTTATTGATAGTACCTGTTAGGGGAGAAATATGCCCACCTAATTCCTATACCTGACCAACACCATTTTTACTATCTGCTTTTGGTGGCAAAAACAATCAAGCAAACACTTGATGCAGGCAAGAAAGAATGATTCACCAAGGCCACTGCATTCAGATCGCCTCCCCTGTAGAAATAATAGCAGGGTGATTAATCATCAAAATCCACTCACTTGCAGCACACAGTGTGCTGTCTTCCCAGTGAATCTTGGCTGCCCACACCCTGCGCAGCCTGGATGCCCTGTTGGAGGCCCTGAGGGGAGCGGGCTGGAGGCTTCCTCTTCCTCTTGCCCACCTCAGAGTGGGCACTGCTGGCGGGAGGGCAGAGCACGAGCTCCCAGCCTCCTGCAGAGGTGCTGCCTGGGGAACAGGTGGCTTTAGTGCTGCCCCGGATGTCTCTGGTGAAGGAAGGGGCAGCAGGGGGGCTCCTTGGGCTGGGTATGGCTAACCCTCTCCTGTTGTCCCAGCCTCTTGACTACGAGTCAAAAAAAGTGCACACTGTCGTGGTGGAGGCCCTCAACAAGTTTGTGGACCCACGGTTTGTGGACCTGGGCACATTCCGGGACCAGACCATTGTGCGGGTCTCGGTGCTGGACGTCGATGAGCCCCCCGAGTTCCGGCCCCCCTCCAACCTGATGGAGGTCCAGGAGGACGCACACGTTGGCTCTGTCGTGGGGGTGGTCACTGCCCTGGACCCGGACACAGCAAACCATCCTGTCCGGTAAAGCAGGCGCCTAAACCTCACATCATCTTCCTTCCAACGGTGGGCGTGGGGTCACCTGCAAGGGACACATGTGGCCTGGGGGGGCTCATGGCCATGGCTAGGGCAGAGGGGAGGTGATGGCAGAGGAGGAGGGGCAGTGCAAGTGAAGGTGACAAGTGCCGCATGCATGGCCAAGCGTGTGAGTGTGTCCTATGGGGCAGGCAGCTGGCAGGTGAGTGGCAGCCTGTGCACAAGCAACAGGCAAGCAAGAGCAGCCATCTCAACAGGTGATGGATAAGTCACTGGCAAGTGATGGGTTTGTGAGTGGTAAGGGAGTGTCAGGGAAGGTGGTTGGGTAATGCTTGCATGTCCTTGCTGCTGACAGTGAGGCATCTGCAATGGTGCCTGACACAGGCCAGATGAGTGACCAGAAGTGACAGGAGGGCAGTGATGAAGGATGACAAATGAGGTGAGGCTTGGGAGGTGCGGAGCCACAGCTTGGCTGTGTGTGCGTGCATGTTTGCACAGGGATCAAAGATCAGAGGAGTTTATATTTGGGCAGGGGACATAATCCAGGCAGCAGCTTATCTGCACAGGACACTTCCTATTTCCATTTAATTTGTGGCTAAAGAGATTGTTACCTCGTTAAATTGTTATTACCTAAGGCACAAAGCAGCCTTCTGGCTCTGCCAACTGGCCTGAGTCACGAGCAGTTGGGTCAGAAAGCTGGTGTTCTGAAAACATTCTCAATGTGTGGAAAATTTCCTTGAAATGTGTGTTATTGTGCCAGGTGACGGCAGGGCTGCAGGCACCTTGTGCACAGCCGCTCACTTCAAATGAGCAGCGGTGGCTTTGCATCTGAGCGCTCTGTAGGGAGCCTGTCTCAGGCAGCAATAAACTGGGATGCAGCAGGGACAGGGATGTGGGGTGGAGGAGGATGTGGCCAGGGAGGGCTCAGTTACAGTACTGATTCCATTCGACGATGTCCCTGTGCGGCTGCTTGGGGTGCTGAGCTCCAGCACTGTGCAGCCATGGGGAACGCACTGGTTCAAGGTGGGGTGAGGGGTATCTCCAGATCTTCATGGAAATGAAGATTGAGATGTTTAGAAAGCTCAGAGAAGAACTTACACATGGAAAGCTGCCATCTACAGATGCCTGGCAGCTAGCAGAGAGTATTGTGTCACAGAGCTGGATGCTGAAAGCTGTCTTTGGGGTGAATGTGAATGAAATCAGCCTTGGCATGCCAGGAACTAGAACTATGTATGTGAGTGTTGCACTACTTGCACTAGTTGGTGCTGTCTGTTGGACATGTTCGCAAAGTACCTCTGCTCACCTTGTCATGTGGCTACCCTCTCCATTCAGGCTACACGTCTGATTTCTTTGTAGCCTGCCCTGAGCACGTGGCTGTTAGCTTGCACTCTTCAGACATGTGCAGTCTTTCTACACATCTGTGTGTGTACACGTGTGCATGTGCTTTTTCACTTGACTGTTTCTAGCAGTGCTACAGAACATAGATTTTATTTTCTGATCTGTAATTGTAGGAAAGGGGCCTTGGGGACAGAACTATTCTTATTCTCGTTTTCTCTTGTTCTTTGTGCTGCTTCCCCATGGAGCTTGTTGCATTGTTTGCAGACAGAACAAAAGAAAGCAGAGGAGGAAGGCTTTCTACTGCTGTGCAGAAGGTGATGGGGACTTGGAGCAGAGAGAAGCAGATTCAAGTACTCAGCAGGAGCAAGATGGTTAGAGCCCAAACTTTGCTATGCGAGTGTCTCTTATAGCAAGCTTAGTGTCAGACAAGGCAATGCCTCGTGCTCAGGCATGAGGGCCCAACCAACAGGACTCCCAGGCATCTGCTGCAGCTTGAGAATTGCAATGTGTTTTCCCTTGTCAGGCTTGATGCATTCAAATGTGTCCTCCCTCCAGCTATCCTCGGGCAGGTAGCTCATCCTGTGTCCCCCATGCTCCCCTGTGGCATTTGGTCTCTATCCATCCATCTCTCCACTCCCCTCTGTTCTTGCAGTGCCAGCTGTCATGAGCAGTGGCAGCTCCGTCCCCTTGTGATGCTCCCTTGGCGCTTGCCTGGGGAGTGCGGGTGGGTGAGCCTTCCCTGCCATTTTAACAAGTACCAAGAGAAGATTCAGGTTTATATTGGTCACGCTGATGTGGCAGCAATGCAGGAGGAAGGTGGTGTTAGATGTCTACTGTTTTCCTGTCCTCTGGCTAGCCAGGTAATTTAATAAAATACTTTGCCACGTAGGCAGCTGTTCACAGCTTCAAAGTGGTGCACAAACATTAATGCAAGCATCCTGCAGCACCCTGCCAGGATGGGACACTAACCTGTCAGCAGGAGACTGCAGTAAGTCACCTAGCATTTCAAGTGTGCTACTCCAAAGTACAGTCACAAGAAGCCAGCACTTGTACTTCACCTCTGATATATTAGAGAGCAACTTGTCCTGACAGCATGACCAGTATTTGATGCTTGGCTCCTTGAAGTTGGTATGAACCCTTTCAAGTTGCTGCAGTTCAGTGGATCCTTTTTAACTTCTGATCCTCATCTGCTAGAGGTGGGAGCAAAGACATGGCTGTGTTTCTGCAGTGGCTGCTGTCTCCTGGACTCTGGTCTGTGTGTTGGCTCTGCCCTGTAAATAGGGGAGATCCACAACCTTCTGTCGTGACGAGATGCACTTTCCCCTTGAGGCAGGAAAGAACAAGGATTGCCAGAGACAACAGAGCAAAAATCAGCTCTGTCAGCGTTTCCAGGTCTTGCTGACACCAGGCTGCCAATAACGAGGTTTGGGAAGTATTTTTAGCCAAATGGGAAAGGAGGTGCCCTTGGCTCTTTGTTTTCGTCCTCAGGCCAGCACAAACAGGGCTGTGCGGCTCCAGCTGCACCATCCAGCCTGAAGCAGCTGCTGGAGGCACATTTCAGCCTGGTGCTCCCCTGCCCTCCTGGTGATCAGCTTGTCCCACAAGGACATGGCCACTTGGTGTGAGAACAAATCCTTTCCAGATGAAGCTGAGCTGGGTTGCAAAGTGACCTGTTGCAAAGACTTGAGGATTGAAGGGGCGTCTGACTCCCCTGTTCTTGGGAGGCGTCCCTGAGGCACTGCTCGCTGCCCCTCTCCCAGCTGCATATGGATGTAGAGCCCCTGGCAGCTGCTTGCCTGGCTGGGAGGAGAGCTGGGGTATAGGGTGCCCGAAGAGCACCCCATCTCTCTGGGTGAGCAGCTCCAGCTTGTGGCTGCTCAGAGAGGGACACCCTCCCTCCAGTGCTGACTCCATGAAGCAGGGAGTCATGCTGAAGTTCAGCATGGCAAAGGGGCTGCACGCATCCTCAGGGGGAACACGTCCTTGTTTGTTGCCTGACAAAAACTGGAACCACTCTTTTTCAGAAATAATTTAGTTTCCAGTTGGCCTTTTGGCTTTAGCTGTACATTTCCTGGGCGTCGTGCAATTTTTCTCAGCTGAGCCATTGTATGAGGTAATACAGTGATAGACTGTCTGTGTACGTGAGGCTGTTTGTATGGGAGCCCTTTGTTTTTCTCTCTGCAGTGGGAGCCTGTGCTCTGATTGTGTGCATTCCAGGCTTTATCAGCACTGGGAAGATGTTGCTTGGGATTTAAGGTTCTCTGAGATATTCTTGTTTGGCATTCACCAAATCTGGAGACACGTGTTGGACATGGGCATTTTATAGACTCCAACAGCATAGCAAGAGCTACAACCTGCTTCAACACAAAAGGGAGAGGAGGAAAAAACAAGCACCACAAAAAAGCTTTCACACAGTGTTTGAAAAGCTCCCTATTAACAAAACACATGGCATAAAATGTGCTCCTTGTTGCATTCAGGGCGAGAAGTGAAACAAACTGCTTGAGAAATGCATTAACGAGAAAGATGAGCACCAAGAAAGCTGTCTGAATTAAACAGTCACTTGTAACATCCAAACCAACAGACAGTGCCAGCAGGAAGAGAGGAAAATGGATTACAAGGTCCGCATCCCAATCAGAGCTGGGGACTGCAGTTCCAGAAGTAGAGCACCAGCAAGCTTTAGGAGGAATGAGCATATGTCCTATCTGAGTACCTGGAGGACCCAGGGATTAATTGCTACCCCTTCCCAGGTGAGAAGCGCCGTTTGACTTCAGTGGGATGGATGAATATGAAGCTGGACTACTAGAGGTGGAGAGGCACACAATGATGTATTGCACAAAATGATGTAAACTGAGCACAGTGGATAGCTTCTCATTCTAGCTGCTGTAGCACAGGGTTAGCCATAAGCTCTTGGAAGGGGAGGTCTGTCGTTGTGTAGAGCAGTGTGGAGAGGGTTGATCTGCAGCTCTGACCAGGTTATGGCTTGGGGGGGGCGGATGGACATCCATGTGCACCTTCAGTCCCCAACTCCAGTGCCAGCCTAGTGCTCCAGACCCTCCACAGTACTTTGCGCAGATGGAGAGCTACAGACCCACCTGGACTGGCCACCTCCAAAATCAGTGTGTAGAAGCAGGCTCAGCCCTGCTTTCGTGGCAAAGGTAGGCAACGCTCAGAGCTCTGTTTCCTTCCCCTGGTGCAATGTTGAGAAGGTGGCAGCTTTCTGTGTAGCAGTGGTGACAAAGGGATCAGATTTCTGGTTTGGTTTGTGCCCTGCCATAGGGTATGGATAGTCAGTCCTCAGCAGACAATTCAGAAGTGACAGGAGACAACCTTAGCAGCAAAACAATTAGAAGCATAAGAAAAGGATACCAGTGGCATGAGGCAGAGCGCTCCCATACCAGCCTCCTGCCCTCTGGTCATGCAGGCAGCCGGTGTCAGAAGTTTCGAGGCTCAGTGATGTCTCCCATCACTAACTGGGTTTTTCTGTGTAGCTATTTTTTGCAGACATCTTTGTTTATGCAGCAATGACATGAGTGTGAACAAAACAGGCATGTGCTTACCTGAGAAGCAGGAAAGGCATATGGAAAGTGAAGTACCATCTTGAACTCTTAACAGTATTCAAAAGTGGAATGGAAGAACAGGATGTGTTCGAGGCCAGGTGATGTGGGAGAACAATGGAAGCAGTTATGCAAATACATCAATTATGCTATTAGAAAGATATTAGGTGTTGTCATTCCCGTTTCTATTCCTCCTTCCAGCAGTACATTGGACTGCTGTGTACAAGTCAGAGTGTCCAGACCTCTTCTTTCCCTTTGTGAGTGCAGAGTGGATGAGAGGCTGCAGTACATGCCAAGACAGTGTCACTATCCCTTCTGGAGCTGGCTACGTGCCTGTAGAGGCTGTTTCCAGCTGGGAGTTGGGGCAGAAAATGCAGGATGGTTAAGAAGTCCCTGGCAGTTGGTTCAGAGATGCCTAGGCTTGTACTTGGCTTTGTGTGGCAGATCTCTATTGCCTCTAGATGCAAGGAGGGGAGAGGAATCCAGCCATATATGTGCAGAACATGCTAGAGTGTGCATGTGCACAGATGCAATTTAGGTAGTGATTTTTTTAACACTTTTCCTTAGCTACAAGCAAGTGCTGTTGTATTTTCTCTCTCATCCCCCTGTCTGAAAGGGAGAGCTAGGGAATGTAACCTGGTACTGTATAACACTAAACAGCGTGTAAATGCCTTTGTATGTGCCTCCATCAGAGATAGAGCTGCCCGGCTGTGTGGATAGGTGTCCCTCAGGAGGCACTCTCACCTGCAGCTGGTTCCCCCCCAGGGCATGGGACAACGGCATGGAGGCCATCAGTGCCTCTGTGCAGAGTGGACATTCTGTGCAGAGTGGTCATCCTTGCATGCAGAAGGTGAGCTGGTGTTCCTTGGCTGTGAGCCATGTGGATGATGGACCCACAGACCACAGCTGGACTGTGCCAGGTGAGATGCAAGCACTTGGGAAAGTCAGCCTGCAGTGTGCGGAGCACCTCCACCATCCGGAACGTGCTTCTAGCCTGAAGCCTGTCCTGCTCTGCTCCTCTTGTCTGATGTGGCCTCTCAATATTGTCCTGTCACGTCAGCTTTCCAGCTTGCTTTATCCCTACATCTATCTTCCTTCTGTTGTTGGACATGTGGCTGAAGGCTTTAATTTATTCACAGCCCTCCTTTTGGTAATTTATCCTTTGTACTCTTTGCTGTCTTGTATTATTTAATTCTGTAAAGCACTCGGGGAAGCAGTGTGTATGAAAGATGCTGTACACAATAACATTATGCTTTATTGTTTGTGATTTGTAGGCCTTCTGGATTTCTAATTCTGATTGCAGTGGTGGTATTTTATTTGGGTTACAGCTGTGCTCGAGGGCCTCAGCTGGATTGGGCTTCCCTTCCAGTCTCTGCCTCCAAGGAGCACACATCTAATTGTGCCCTGGTTTTAATGTTAGCTTGCTTTATTCCATGTGTAATGGTTGGAAATGCAGGACATGCCACTGGGACTGATTGCGTGGGCTCATGGTGTCATGGCTAAGGTGCAGGGCTAAACCTGGGTGTCTGACTCTTCTTGTGAGCTGTGGTGTTGCCCTTTGGGAAGAGGTGGGAGTTGTGCTCTCCAGAGGTGGCATGGAGAGCAGGTGGGCTGTTGATGGGATGCCCAAGGAGGGGGCTGTTTGGGGCAGCACTGGAGCAGCTGAAGGAGAAGAGTGAGAGCTGTGTGTGAAGGGTCTCTGCTGAGCAGCTGGAGCCGGTCGGAGCTGGAGGAGCTCTTCAGCCTGCTCCTGTGAAACTGGGAAGCCCAGGCTAGGGCAAATCTCAGGGCTGCTGGGGATGATGTGCTGTGTTGATTGTGGGGATGCTGGCTGTTGCCCACCTCTCTGCTGCACACGTTCAGTCTGGATTCAGAGGAGACCTTGCCATTTGAAACTGCTGTAGCTGCAGTTCAGGTTATCTGCAGGTCTAGCTCACAGCCTGCCTGTGTGCTGCTGTACTGTCCTCCAGGTCTCTCACTTGGGTGAGAGCTGCGGCAGGATCAGGAGAGAGGGTGGTAGGTGAGGTGGGCTCCTTGAGCAGGGGTGCCCTCCTTCGATTTGGGTTGGTGTCCTTCCTGAACCTATAGCTCAGAAGCTTCCCAGAGTCATGAGTGGAGTTACAGCCCATGATTTCTATATCACTCGTGTCTATCCTGAGCATAAGGTTCCCATCAGAGCAGGTTTTCCCCCTTGTCCATAGTCTGTGCTTAGTTCCACTTTATGCACTGAAAGCCACACTTTAATTTTACTCGAGGGCTCTGGGCTTGTAGCCTGGTAGAAACATGGCCTTTATGTACCATGCCGCAGCAGAGGAAAAGTGAGAGCAGTGATATAGGGCCTGTTGCGTTAGATCCCTATATTCCCTGTACATCCTGGGGCTGATGACAAGGTTGGGCTTGGCACATCCAGCTGTTCAGTTTCCCCTTTTGCCTGGTCTCAGGTACGCCATCGACCGCAGCACAGACGCAGAGAGGATCTTTGACATCGATGCCAACACAGGTGCCATTGTGACAGGAAAGGTCCTGGACCGGGAGACGGCAGGGTGGCACAACATCACTGTCCTGGCAATGGAAGCAGGTGAGATGGAGGACTGCTGTGTGGAGCAGACAGTCTGTGCTGGACTGGAGTGGGGCAGACGGGGAAATACGGGTGCGTTCACTGTAGAGGTGACCAAGATGCAAGTGTTAACACTGAAGTAAAAAAAAATAAAATGTAGCAGCACAGAGTCTGACATCTCCCTAGACAACCTAAAAATACTCCTCCTGACTTGAGCATTAATAAGGGAGCATGGTCGAATAGTATATTTGATGAACACTAATCAAAATTGTGTTATCTATGCTCCAGCTCTGTCAGTCATCCCTGTGCAGCTCTCTCCCTGCATTCACACCTGCTGAGCAGCTCTGGGGGCTCCCAGGGGGTCTGTGTTCACATCACCTGCGTCCCCTGGTTTAGCCATGTGCTGTGGGTGGATGCCCCATCAACTGGAGCCCTGTGGCACAGATGGTTGCCAGCACTTGCTTCTGCTGGGGGCTCATGGTTGTTGGGATTTGCAGGCTGTACCTGCACACTGGGTATGTGGCTCTGGATGCCTCCCATGCCCTTCTTCGTCTCCCTGCCCTTGATGTGGCTGCAGGCTTGGCAAGGCACAGCAAGGAGTGGATGGGAGGTCCCGGCACTGCAGCAGTGGGAAGGAGCTGCAGGGACAGAGTGTTGCTGAGCCCCCATGCTGGGGACAGAGAGCAGCGGTGCTGCTAGGGCTGGTACCACCAGGCTGCTTCGTCTCTGTCTGTAGCGCTTGGCATCACCCTGCAGCCCACCAGGAAAAGTCTCAGGCAGAGGATGAGGTGAAGCTCTTTTGTCCTCTTCTGAAATTAGCTCCTTTCTGACCCTCCCACGAGAGCCCTGGTGATGGTCTCTTCCTTCCCTTATGGCTGTGCTATCCTTTAGACTGTATTTACCGTAACTGCCAAATCTGCTCACACCCAGCTGGGAGAGCCGGGAGGGAACAGCTTAGTGGCTCTGCAGGCTTTGTTAGTTTATCTTCCCCCCGCATGATGGGGGCGGAGGAGCCTTGGCATGGACGCTTCCAGCAGAAGTTCTGTTTGTCTTTTCTCCAGTTAAGAAAGAAAAGAACAAACCTGGGTCCTGCTGCTCAAAGGAGCTCTGAATAAACTCCTCTTGAGGAATGAAAAGAAAATAATAGCAGCAAAGGGCAGGCTTTGCTTCCCTGCAGGTGTTCCGCGGTGGGTAGGAAGCTGCCCTGGGCATCCCACTGCCCTCTGTCATGTTTGCACAGTGCCTTGGCTCGTGGGCTCTGCAGGTCCTGTGCGCAATGGTGGATCTGGCCCCATGGGCCCCAGGGGAGTGCTCTATGTGCCTCCTTTTTCTGAGCCTGAAGATGGAGAAGGGACTTCAATCCCAGGCACCATGCTAGGAAGCAGAAAGACATTGCCATATTCTTCACATTTTGGATGTGCAAGTCGCCAGGGCAGCCTGGGACCTGCTGTGCTCTGCCACCCCACGGCAGCTGGTATCAGGGAGCTGCTTTGGCTGCAAAGCACCTTCTGACATCTGCAGACATGTGCCAGGACCTGTCTGGCTGTGGCAGGAGCCTTCCCCAGGCTTTGCTTCCAGAGACCACTCAGAAGTTCTGGTTCTCATTTCTTCGCTCATTCTTGAGCAAGAAGATGCCGTTTCACATTCAAGGAGCCATGTCGGGGCCTGACTTGGGGCCCAGAGATTGGTTCCTGCTGCAGGGCCACCCTGCCACAGCAGCAGTCATCTACTCTGGCCAGGTGTCATGGTTTAACCCCAGCTGGCAACAGCTGGGGCAAGTTACCACCCAGCTGCTTGCTCACTCCCTGCCCCGGTGGGATGGGGGAGAGAATCAGAAAAGTAAAAGTGAGAAAACTCGTGGGTTGAGATAAAGACAGTTTAATAAGTAAAGCAAAAGTCATGCATGCAAGCAAAGCAAAACAAGGAATTTGTTCACTACTTCCCATCAACAGGCAGGTGTTCAGCCATTGCCAGGAAAGCAGGGCTCCATCATGCGTAACGGTGACTTGGGAAGACAAACGCCATCACTCTGAATGTCCCCTCCTTCCTTCTTCCCCCAGCTTTATATGCTGAGCATGACATCGTATGTATGGAATACCCCTTTGGTCAGTTGGGGTCAGCTGTCCCAGCTGTGTCCCCTCCCAACTTCTTGTGCACCCCCAGCCTACTTGCTGATGGGGTGGTGTGAGAAGCAGAAAAGGCCTTGACTCTGTGTAAGCGCTGCTCAGCAATAATGAAAACATCCCCATATTAGCAACACTGTTTCCAGCACAAATCAAAAACATAGCCCCATACTAGCTACTATGAAGAAAATTAACTCTATCCCAGCCAAAACCAGCACACCAGGCCAGGATACAGGCTCTGCTGCCCCAGGAGAGGAGGGAGCAGCAGCCCTGGCCAGAACAGCGCTGCCCCAGGGGGCATGTCTCTGGCTCTGCTGTGTGTCCCGAGCCCCTCTCTGTGCTGATGCTTTCTGCCTGCTGGCCAGGATGACCTCTGCGGTGCTATCGTGGGCCCTGCCTGGCATCAGGCAGTGATGGGCAGGTGTGCTGGTGCTGCCCAGCCACACCAGAGGGAGGGTAGCCTGCTGCATAGCCGCAGCATGTCCGGCAGGCTCCGTGAGGAGGCTCTGCCAGCAGTGACCAGGGAGGAGGGGATCGCGGCGTTGCAGCACAACTCAGCATCTAGAGGAAACATGAGGTGACAAGAATCAGAAGGACAATATTTACACACAGCAGCTAGGATTTCAGAACAAGTCAGTAAATGCTGCGGCTCCCCTCCAGCAGGGAAGCCTGTCAGGCTCGATCGCTTCAAAAGCTGGGGAGACTTCAGTGCTCTGACTTCTCCCATGGTGAGCTCTGACTCATCCGTTCTAACTGCCCAGACATTCCTCCCAGTGACATTATCCTTAACGTTTTGTAATTGTGAAATATTAATGACTGATATTGAATTTAAACTACAATTTATGTCTGAATCCTCTGGCGGAAAGGGCAGTTGTAAAGGTACAGCCTTCCAAGTGATAGAGGGGTTTCAGAGCAAGGCCATGCAGCAGCTGTCAGGCTGCGCCTGGCACAGCGGGATCAGCCATGGCAGCGTGAGCACAGGGTGGCTGGGAGCCTCTGCACTGGTGTTGGCGTGTTCGGTGCAGCAGTTCCCAGCACGCAGGTGTCTGGGGGAGCTGGCAGAGCCCTGCAGTGTTCACTGTGGGCATGTGGGTTGCAGCTGGCTGCCGCAGGGTCTGCTGCACAACTGGGCAGGACATTATCAACTCCGGCAGAGGCAGGTGATAAAATATTCTTCCTTTTTCCTTGGTGAGATGTAAACTTTTCAGAAGGAATGGGGAGCGAGCCCACCAGGTGTCCTACTGCCCGGGCTTGTGCCTGGCACCCCAGCTCATTGGGGGTGGTGGGAAGCCATGCCCACTCGATTCCTGTGGTGCTGTGCCTGCTCAATTCCTGCAGCACGTGGCCTAGAGTGTGTTGCACCAAGGTCTTGCTTCCCTGCGGCCTCCTTGAGCTGACTGTCCTGAGAAGGGTTTAACGAATGGCAGCTGATGGAAGGCTTGCCTACTGACAGCACTTGTTCCCGCAGGCAGCCTGTTTGTTAGGTTTGAGCAGCTCGATACAAGAGCTGTCCCCCCACCTTTGAGAGCCCCATCTGGGACCTGGTGCTGCTGCAGCAGAGACCATGTCCAGGGGTGCATGCCCCACCTACAGATAACTAAAGCAAATGTATTTGCATCTGAGGAACAGTAAGAAAAGCCACAGAAGGTGCCTGGCTGCACCTGTGAGGCTGGCTGAGCTGTGTGCTGCTGGCAGGAGGAGAGGAGGGGCAGGTCTCCCCCTGTGGAACAGGCACTCACCAGTGTGAGCTGCCTCTGCCAGCTGGTGACCCACAGAATATTTGGCCTTGCAATGTGGCAGCCAGCAGGAACCATGGGGGCTGTTCAGCTGGGACCAGGCCAATCGTTTCCAGAGATAAATCTTCATTTCACTCACAAGCTATTTACCTTCCTTGGGCTAATATTAGTGATTCTCTTCCTGTTTTCCTCTTTGCTCATGTAAAATGATGAGGCCTTGACTGCTGTGTCCACTGCTGGTAATTGAGATGATAAATCTTCCTGCTGGAGACTGGCTTTAATCAGAGCATTGTGTTTGGATGCGATTTAATGACTCTCATGCTGCTGAGTTCAGGCAGGACTCGGGAGAGGTGAGAGCTGTTTATGTGTTACTTGGCTTAACTGCTGCTTCCGCTTTGCTTCCCCTCAGCTGGGAGCCACGTTTTCAGCTCCAGCCTCTGATGGAGCTGCCTGTGTCCAACGAGCCATACCCCTGGCATGCCCCTGCTTTGTTCTTGCCATCAGTGCTCTGCTTTGCAGTCAGGCAGCTGCACTGACATCTACAAAACCACCCTGTGCTTCACAGCCATGGTACGAGTGCTGGAAAGCAGCGTGGCTCATCCCAATCTTCTGATCTGCATTTTGTTCTCCCAGTTTGCTGAGATAGTGAGGAATAAATTCTACCCCTGCCTCTTCCCTACTAATGTAAAAATTTTGAATTCAATATTGTACCAATTTAGTCTTGAGGCAGAAGAGAGTAGGTCGTACACTGCACCCAACAGCATTTGTGATCTGTGTTTCCCCAGGTGCTGCAGCCACAAACAGCAGCCCATGGTCCTCTGGGCTTTCCTCAAACTGTGCTTCAGACCCCGGGAAAGCTGCAGAGCACCTTTCTGCGTGTGGTATCACTACATGGCTATGTGTGCAGGCAGGAGTGCAAATGCTATGTGTGCTTCAGCAATGGTTGGATTTGGACCTTCACAGCAGAGGTTTGGGTGTAAAAATGCAAAGTGCTTTATTGTGAATTTGTGTGAGGGTCTGGAGGGGTAAGGACTGGATCCCAGCACAGCAGTAACCACGGATCCCCTCCTTTCCTGCCATGGCAGGGGTGGCCGAGCATCTCGGCAATCCCTTCCCATTACTCTGAGCTTCTGCTGCAAAGCTTCCAGTGTTTGAGAGCAGTTGCCCAGAGCTACTTGGTGTCAGTCCAGCAGGCAGCTGGCTGTTCGGAACCTGGGGAGAGGGCAAGTTGTTGGCATTTTGCATCTGAATGTTTAAGACAAGAATATTGTACTGTTCAGATTACTTTCATGGTTAATTAAATTAAGAAAAAATACTTCGGGATGTGGCTGAAGATTCAGCCGGAGCATTTGAGGCTCGGCCTCAGTGTCGCCGTGCAGCAGCACTGTGGCTTTCTCCTGCTGCAAAGCCAGGGCCCTGCCCATCCCTGCGCTGTGCTGCCCGTCTCTGCACTGTGCCGTCCACCAAGCGGTACCTTGGCACAGGTGGTCTGGGCCACACTCGCTGCTTGTCCTGAGCTGCACTGTCTGTAGCATTGAGGAAAGTGCAGATGCTGCGGTGTGGAAGGGATGGGCAGAACTCTGTCCCCCACCCCCAGCAGGCTCCAGCGGCTCTGAAATAATTCAGCCTATGTTGGCAAAGGCAGCTGCCAGTCATCAGCCTGGAGCTCCTGTACTGCACTGCTGTGTTTCCAGCATTTCCCCCTTGTTCTGTGTATTTTCCATGTCTCTTTCCTCAGTCTTTTCAGATTAATAGCATTCCAGCTCCTGGAGGAAATGCAGAAAAGCAGCATATTTAATTTTAATTTAGGAAAGCGTTTAGGTAGTAGCCTAGTTTCCTCACTGCTGTCAATCAGGCTTTCTCAAGGCTGACATCAATTAGTTTAAAAATATTGAATGTAATTTTGCCTGACACAACATATTGCAGCCACTGCAAAATATAATTTATTTTAGAAGAAGAAATAATTAAACTAATTTGCATGTCAGTCAGCTGAGCTGGAATACCAAGGAGAGATGCTGCAATAGAAGATGACTTTTTTTTCCTCTCCAGTTGCACTCAGCCTGACATATGCAACCCTCTGCCCTGTCCACTGGCCAGGTGCTGCTTGGCAGAGCCCTTCAAGGGCATGTTTCTGTGCCTTCCCGCAGCCATCATCCACCCAGTCTGCTGTTCTTCCTGGCAATGGTACATGCCTGCTGAGCATTTACTTTGGTGTGCTGGAGCATGTGTAGTGGTATGTGCATACATTTCTGTGTATGTAGAGGAAGCACATGTCGGAGCTTTTGGCCTTGCAGATGTGAAGTCTGCATTGGTTAAGCGCATCATGCCTTTCATCACAGATGTGAATCTTATTTGCACTTCTGACCATCATAAATTCAGTTTATGCCACACAAGCTACAGAAAACATATTTCAGAGATCTTTTGGAGATTTTTTTTTTAATACATCCAACCATTTTTCATATTTGCCACCAATAAATCCAGGTACTGGCTCAAAGGAAGAGGAAGGTTAATAAAGCATTTGAGGAACCTTCAAATAGATCATGGTACAGCCAAAATAAAAGGAAGCTGATCTGTGCCTCACTAGAAGAGTAGACAACGATGCACTAGTTGCATTTCTAACCTTGATGTTTCTGGAGATGTCAAATTTTAACCCTGTTACTGAGCCAAGAGTAAGCACAGCAATTTCGGAAGGGTCAAAAGGAGAGTTTCTTTATGACAGGGTGCATTTAGAAAGGACAACTGTGCTTTGAGCTGCGCTCAGGGGAGCAGGGTGTTGGTTATGGCTCTGGCAGAGGGGTCAGCATGGGTCCTTCGCACTGTGCTGTGGCACATGGATGACCCCACTCACGTGCACAGCATAAAACACTCCTGGTAGCTGCTTGCGGACGCTGCAGAAGAGGACAGACCTATGGTTATGCCCAGCTCTAAATACGCTGATTGCATCCCTCCTGATGAGGCTGTGAGACATGATCTCGAAGGGAAGCTGCCATGCTCAGGCTCACCCAGGTGTTCTGACCTGGCCCTGCAGAGCCTCTGTCTCACGTGCTGTGCCAACAGGTTCTGGGGAGAGTTTGGCAGCACTGGGATCGGCTCCTGCTTGCAGCCGGCTTGGCATTGGGGGAGGAACCGTTCTTCGGGGTCGCAGTTAGGAAGGGGAAGAGGTGGGGTCCTTGGCTCTTCCTTCTCCTGGGCTCTTTTTCCTCCCTTCTCTTTCTGCCTTTCCTCATCTTTCTCTTGGCAGTGTCTTCAGGGCGCTGCCAGCTTGCTTCAGAGCTGAGCAGCATGGACAGTTATCCATCTTCCTGCGGGCTGAGGAGGGGGCGATAAGATGCTGTTGTCCTTCTTCTTGCAGGAATTGAACCCTTTTTCCTCCTGTTTTTTTTGACCCCAGTGGGCATCAGGCCGCACCCCTTTACCTTCCCCCAGGCTCCTTGTTCCCTTCCCGCCCTGATGCCTCCCCCTTCCTCTCTCCCTGAAAGCAATTGCAGTTTATTTCACTGCACCAACATGCCTTTTAAAATAACACATCGTTCCAGGCTTTTAGTCACGACTTGACTCCCTCCCCCGAAAACAACCATCTAATCACCAGAGCAGCTGGTCTGGGTGAGAGGGAGTGATAACATGAGAATGGGGTGAAGGCAGCTCTGGGGAGGGGGCTTAGGTTCCCAGCTAATCATGGAGCAGTGCTAAATCTCCTCTCCCCTGGGTCCTCCACCACCTGATCTGCGGGGGGCAGCATTAATTTTATAGACAAACAGGCAGCAGAGCTCCTGCCCAAGCAAGGAGAGAGGCATCGGGTCTGTCACAGTTGTAACCTCTGGGTAAAATGAAGGAGATGGAGTGTGAGGGAGTTGTGAGTTCTGGAAGCACGAGATGCTTCAGAAAACATTAGGTCCTCCAGAGTGATTTATAATCTTATAGCGAGGGCTCAATGTACCTTTGCGGTGCCTGTTGTGGGGTAGAGTGGCACTGCAGTTAGTGGAGCTGTAAATGCAATCCCTGTCCCATGTGCAGAGCAAGCCCAGACAAGCACCAGCGGCTCTGTGCACCCCTGAGGGAGGGGAGCGGGCTGCGAGCGCCCCAGCACTGCTGCCTGCATGAGGCATGGGCTGGCAAGTGTGAGGGTGAAGGGGCTGCCCTAGATCTTACCATGTGACCCCCCTGTACCAGCTGACAGATGGTGCTTTGTTCAAGTTCAAGATGCTGATGGCAACGCAAAAATTGGTATCAGTGTGCAAGGCCTGGGTCCCAGGGCAGAAGCCTCATGCCTTGAGAGGGAGTGTTCAACCCTGGATCACCTCGGTGTGGTGGAGGTGCATGTGGCAGATTTCATCACTGCCCTGTGCTCTTAGTTGATACTACCTGTTTCACGTCCTGGCTCTGCTTGCTTGCCTCTCAGCTGTTGCTGCTAGCCCCTGGGGTATAAGGGTCAGGATCCAAGTCAGGGTGTGATGAATTTGCTTGTTCCCTCTTGGTGCTGTCTGGCTGCAGCACAGATGCTCATCAGTGGTGACTCACCCTTACCGTGGGGACTTGCTCGGGGCTGCTCAGCTTTTCCAGGGGTAGAACAGGTCAACAGCAGCGTTTCAGGAGTCCTTGGTACGCAGCCCAGCAGTTGGGTTTCTTTACTGGAAAATGGGTGTGGTGAAGCTGAGCGATGCTCTGCCAGCACCACCAGCCCACAGAGATGGTCTGTGCCGCAGCCAGGCAGAGCTGCGGCGCTGTGTGACCCTCTGCGCTGGCAGCAGCTGAGCAGCTGTGACAGCCTCTGGATGGACAGACATGAGGAGGGTTTGCTCCCTGCTAGTAGCAGATGGCACTTCCTGCTGAAGCTCTGCTTCTTTTTTTTGTTTCAGATAATCACTCACAGGTGTCGAGAGCCTCTCTTCGTATCCGTATCCTGGACGTGAATGACAATCCACCTGAGCTTGCCACCCCCTATGAAGCTGCTGTGTGTGAGGATGCCAAGCCAGGCCAGGTAGCGGGTGTCCCCCAGCCCTTCTCCCAGGTCTCCATCAGCACCTGCAGCAGTCTTGTGCTGCGAGCAGTGCTCTGGACTAGTGCCAGCCTGCCTGTCCTTCCCTCTTCTGCCTGAACATCTTCCCGTGCAGCTGCTGTCACGCTGGGAGCCACTTTGCCGGTGTCTTATAGCTAAGCCCATCTACAGGGGCAAAGGCTCATCCCTTGCTGTGGCAGAAGCTGGTGATGCTCTGCTGGGCCCAACGCTGCAAGCGGGGCCTGTGGGAGGGGCTGTGGAGGCAGCACTGATTCTCACCTCTGCTTTCTCCCCACAGCTGATCCAGACAATAAGTGTTGTGGACCGTGATGAGCCTCAGAGCGGCCATCACTTCTACTTCACACTGGTACCTGAAGCCACCAACAACCACCATTTTTCTCTGCTGGATATTAAAGGTAAGCCCTGCTGCACCCTTCCCAGTCCTGCAGCCTCTAGACCGAGCAGCACAGCTGGCCGTGGGGAGGGAGACAAGGCTGTGGGCTTACGGTCTATCTGTGCCGGATGGAGCTCAGGATGCTTTGGGCACCCTGCAAGGCTCCTTGCCAACCTGAAATGGTGGGACTGGTCAGCTAGCAGTTTGGATTTCCTCAAGGAGGCTCTGCCAGCTTTCTTCTCTGCTGCAGACAGGTCCAAAGCTCCTCTTGTGCTGTCTGGTTAGCCTTCGATATTTTCAGGGCTCTTGGTCCCTTTCTTGATGCGAACTCTCCAACCTGCCTGCAGGCAAGGAGACGATGTGGATTTACAGATGAACATGCTCCCATTTTGAGCGTTATGATTTATCCCTCTCCAAGGTAAATCCTGGAGCGTGGGTCATCCCGGGGCAGCTGTGCAGGTGGGCAGCCCCTGTGCCCCCAACAAACGGGAGCAGCTCAGGAGTCCTGGGAGGCAGCAGGGCCATGCAGCAGCCAGCCCTCGGCCATTGCGGGTTACCTGGGATGCAGCCAGCAGAGCCGGATTCCCCATTAGGTGGTGGCTCAGGAGCATGGTTTCTCTGCGTTTCCTGAGGCTCATCCTGTCCTTTGGGAAACTGCAGCCAGGCAGGGCCTGTCTGTTCCTCTGGGAATCTCTGGGGTTCTTTGCACCTCTGGGCTAAGCAGCTCCCGATGACTTGATCCCCGCCTGCTGCTGTAACCCATGGGGTGCGACACAGGTTTTGCTGGCTGAGCCCTGGCTGCTATTTGGCTTTGTGGACTGCAAGGTCAGGCTGCATTTGCGTGGATGTTAACAATCTAGAAAGGTAGTTATCAGGCTGCTTCCTATTTTTTCCTATTTCCTATTTTTGACTGGTGTTTTGGGTGAATTTAGGTGCTGATTGCAGTGGTACAGTATAGTAGGGACCCTTGCAGATACTGGGATCTTCTCCAGCCAGATGTCCACTTACTTGTCAAAGGGGCCAGCTCAGATGGAAGCCAGCAGACCACATTGAAATGCTTCTTTGTTTTGTTTTGTTTTTTTTTTAAACCATTTTTTCTTTGTTTTTGCAGTTTCATCTGTCAAAAGTCTGGTTTAGTTTGTTCTGAGCTTATCAGAGGAACCCTCTGCTGATGTAAGCTCCTGCTTGTTTGGTTTGGTTCAGCTTTATTAGGGATAGTCAAAATGGAAGTTGCAGCAAAAAGCTTCAGACATAATCGTAGAAGGACTGATACTGCTTTGTGTCCTAAAAAGTGCAGCTGTCCCTGACCCAAGTCCCTCCCCCTGCACTGATGGGGCAGCTGTTCACAAGACCTTTGTTTCTTATCATGTAAGCAAGCTTTAATCCTCTGCAAGATCTTGCCCCACACCCAGCGATTAACTTCCTTCACTTTCTCTGAAGGACCTTATGAAAACATGCTTGAGTGCACCGAGTTACACCCTGGTGTCAGTCCCTACCCAGACCCATCCAGAAGCTCCGAGGGGCCCGGGGCTGCGCTCTCTGCTCTGAGCTGGGATGTCTGCCATGGCTGGGTTGCAATCCCAGAGCCATCGCTGCTGTTCCGCCTGTCTGGCAGGAGGGACCTGGCAAGGGGTGGCTGGAGCTCAGCAGGGGCTGAGCTGCCCGGTTCTGTGTGGGGATCGCCTCCCATTCGTTCAGCCGGGTTCACCAGCAGCGACCCAAGAGTGGGTGTTGCAGGAGGGTGCAGGACACAGGCTTGCGCACCGTCATCTCCTCCAGAGCTGCTGCTCTCTTGAGTGGGACGAGGCTCTCATTGGACAGGGTAATCCTTCATGCTAAATGATCCCACAAACTTTGTATGTGGTGCAACACTGCATAAAATGAGTAAAAGCTGGCATCACCTCCCGCCTTCTGTTCTCGGGAAAACAAATGCTGTTGCTGCAGGGTTATTCCCAGGGTGTTTGGAGACCCTCCCAATTGCCAAGCGATGCTGTCTTCCACAGCAAGAGGCGGCGGCTGCCTGTGCAGATGGAGGCACCCTTCATTTCTAATGTGTGTGCATTTTAGTGTCATCTCTCTTCCTTTGATTTCTCGCTCCCCCCTCCTTTCCTCCAGTCCATTGAGCGCCCTGGGTGCACTCACCTTCGCCCCCTGCTCTCGTGGGTTCCCTTGCTGCATGCTCCTTTGTCCTCCCCCTTGCCTCCCTCTCGTGCATTCACCCCTCTTGCACCTGTCTCTACTCCTCCATATAAATATCAGTGGTGACAAACTGCTACCACCAGCCCATCTGTTTCTTTGTACAAATTTGTAGCCAGTTTTGAAACGTGATTTATAAATATTGCTTTTGCAGCCAAGGATTGACACTGATGAATGTCAGCACAGATGGATTCGCTAAGCTCTTGCTTAAATCCTTCTTCTCTTGCTTTGCACCTACTTCCCTCAGCTCCTGCAAGGCAGCAGAAGGCCACCTCAGGAGGGTGACTTGTCCTCAGCACGGCAGGGACCGGCATCCACTCAGGAATGCTCCCGTTACAGGTCGTCAGGCAGGGCAAGAGCACCTGGCCGTGGCAGGGCTGGTAGGTGAGGAGCCTGGGTGGCTACGGCCAGCAGCGAATTAGCTGCGAGCTGCAGGAGAGGTGTCTGAGGCTCCGAGCTGGCCGCAGTGCGGAGGGGCTCCCTCGGGGGGCTGCTGGGTGTGCCCCAGCGGGCAGGGGGAGTGCGGGAGGCAGCTGCTCGGGCAGGCACCTTGCTGGCAAAACCAACCCTGCAGGAGGTTGGAGAAACAGGAGTGAGAGTTGGTGAAATGTTAAAGTGCAGAGCCCCGTCACACAGGTGGGAGCTGAGCCAGGTGGGGTAGCACAGGAGGGCAGGAGAGGACGCTGAACACTACCTAGACTCTTCTAGGCCTTCTCATGGGCAGCGTGGAGGAAGCCTGCGAGGATTTTAGGGAAAGCCCAGGGTGATCAATGGGCAGCCTGTCCATCAGATGAAGAGCTTGTGGAGTATCTGCGTACTGTGGGTGTATGTCAGTGGTCACAGGGCAGGTCTGCTGCAGGCTGATGCTTCCATGATACAGTCACAACACTGCCGCTTGCCCAAATGCTGCTGGGTCAGGCCCCACTGCAGCCAAAACTGCACAGAGTGGGGATGGCCCTTGCAAAGTGCCTGCAGTTAACACCTGCAGCCCCGCTTGTCAGCTCCCAGCAGCACGCAGGGCTGCCTTGGCTCTGATGCTCCGGGTCAGAGCTACAAGAGCAAAAGGTGACCCTGCAGGAGACCTTGCATTAGCTGAATTACAGCTGGTTTGCAGGAGTCAGGCTTTTAGAAACAGTGCTGTTTCCTACTGGCATCTCTCCTTGCTTTTGCCCTGTCCAAGGGAGTGCTCAAGGACTTCCTAATTCATCAGACAAGGAATAAATGTCGTATGTGCTAGCAACAGCCCTGATCCAGAAGGAAGATGCCCAGCAAATGAAGTGCCTAAAGGAAGAGATAGAATTGGAAAAACTGACCTCACCTAGGTTCAATTGGTGCCATTCCAAAGGCATTCACCATCCTCTGCCTCCTAACTCGCCTTTTGCTGGGTCTTTCTGGCCTGAGAAAATTGATTACAGGAGGATCAAAGGCAATTAAAGCCTGAAATCATGTTGTCCAAGAAATGCTAATTGTGTTGGAAGGGATGGTAGAAAGCATCCAAGTCCCGCAACCTGGAAGGGGTACTAGACAATATGGAGCGACACATGGAGCTACTGACTCCAGAGCTCAAGGGCTAGGCAAGCAGATGTCTGAACTCTCTGCAGGTCTCATTAAGAGCATGTAATGGGTGATAGAAGATCTGAAAATCATAACAATCAAAAGCAAAATGTTAGGATTTGAGGATTGCCTCAGGATAGAGGAAGTCTCCTCCAGCCCCACAGGGATGCTGTTCTCAGCATGAGCAGCGCAGGTGCTGATCTGATGGGGGGTGAAAAAGCATCAAATCTCCATGGGTGCTGAGCAAAAGGTAAATGAGCAGGAGTGGTGCTGTGGCCTGACACCCAGAGAACTTGAGAGAAGGAAGAGGCAAAAGGGAAAAATCAGATTATTCTCCTACCAGCTGCACCTGCCTGGGGCTGGAGCGGGGGGTCTGTTCCTTTTGAGCAGCTCCAGCGGCAGCATGGCCACGGGCCTGGCCAGGAGCTGTGTGCACCTCCCTGGAGCTGGGGTGCCTGGGCACCGGAGCTGCAGAACAGCTGCTGGAAAAGGGGAAGGCAAACACTCATGTGGCCCTGGGAGCATGGGGGAGGGCAGGGATATCGAAATCCAAACTGGAGGTAGCTTGCTCCCTTCTGCTCTCCTAGCGCTGTTCAAGATTGAGTTATGAGAAGGATTTATTAGTTCTGTCTTTGAAGCTGCCAAGAACCTCTTTGGAGAGGGAGTCATTTTATTATTCCTAGTGATGTTACGCTACCACTAGAGTATATTGCGTTCCTAAACTTTCCTCTTACAGCAGTATTGACCAGTCCCTGCACACTCGACCCACATTGGTTTCTGCCTTGTCTGATGACTTGCTCCTCAAGCAGGCAGAGGTGCCGTCTCCTGTCCATTGCACAAGGTGATATGATGCGACACAGGATAACATCACCATATGGTCAGGGAGAGGGTGGCATAGGAAACCTGCAGAGGAAATGTCAGTTTGTATAGCAAAATGGCAATGATAGTAAATGGTTTGACTTGGGGCTTCAGGGAACACATGGCACAATGTTTAGAGTGGTGTGACCGTAGCACAAAGTGCTACACGAGGACTGTGCAGGAAAACATAAGTGTGGAGATCCCAACTCGTCTGTGCAGGAAAGCTGTGGATTAACGTCTGCTCAAATTTCAGTACCACCTCCTGGGAAACACTGCTCCTCAACCTCATGACTCCAAAAATGGACTTCGCAGAAAGCTGCTACAGAGGAAGAGACACGAGAGGCTGCAGGGCCAGGCCTGCCTGGCTTTTCTTTGCAACGTCTCAGGCTGTGCCGATACAAACAAATCTATGCCAAGACACACATCCTGAAGCAACTGCCTTGGGTCAGCTGCATGTAAAGAAACAACTGTACTAAGAGAAATTACGTTGTTTTGTAGGAAGTTGCTTTGGATGCATTTTCCAGGATACATCTGGGCAAAATTTTCTTCACTTCTATGGTGAAATAGACTACATCGCATGGCAGCAGCACTGCTTTTTCTGGAGTATCTCAGAAGGGAACACAGAAGAAGTTTGCAAGGAACAGATGTGTAAACACCTGACAGAAAACAGTTGTCCAGGGTGCCTGGGGAGCAGTGGGCACAGCGGGTGGGCAGCAGGGAGGAGGCTGGAGCCGTCACAGTGCCTGGAGTGGGCTGGGCTCTGCCAGACTGGGATGTAGCTGTCCAGCCTTGGTGAGCAATGTCGTAGGTGTAGACATGAAATTTCTGTGGATCTGCCTCCTGTAGGAAGTGCTCACATCACCCTGTTCAAGAGGGAAGACATAGTTTCATGATGTTTGAAAGTGTTTTGTAGTTGTGATTTTTGTCTCTCTCCCTAGCACTGAGTTTTGGGCTACAGAGACCAAGACCTCAGCCCCTTCCTGAGCTCAGGTTTCTCAGCGCAGAGCTGTCTGTTGTGCTGCTGCTATATTTAAATACTGGCTGCTTTATTTTGACTTTGTGGGTTCAGCAGTGAAAATGTTTCTCCTTCCTGTACTTGGAGGTGAGGGGGCTCAGTGGTGCAATGCACTGTCTGAGCTGAGGTTAGTGGCTGCCTCTCTGCAACTTGCACATGTATTTCCCCTTGATTTCTAGAAACTGTTTCTAAAAATACAGTGTGCCTTGTGGCAGGTCCTCCTCCCTAACAGGAGCTGGCTGTAAACAAAAGGGAAGTCACCAGCCTTCTGCTGCATTTCCAGAGAGGTGAGGAGTTGGTGCTACGCCTGCATTTACACAGCGCTAAAGGGGTGCTCGCCTGGGCGGCTGAGAGAGCTCCCAAGCACAGTGTTTCATCAGACCTGAGCCAGAGGCAGGCTGAGCAGCACGTGGAGGTACAGGGCTGTGCGCACAGGGATCCTCCGAGCCAGGATCCGACCATGAGCTCAGGCTGGTTACTTGACTGGTGTGATGGTGCCAGTGAAGGCAACCTTCCTGGGTTGAGGGCCACAGCCTTGCTTGCTCACAGCAAGTGGGTCTGTCCCATTTGTCCTGTGGCTTCATCTCCACTGGATCCAGATGCCCAAGGCTTATGTTTAGCTGGGCTAGCTAGGAGTTAGTAGTCCTGGCCTCTTGCTGAGATGGTGCCATTAACGTTATTTATATCTCCCTGCTATGCTGCAGCAAGCTGAGGGAGCAGCACCAAATGAGATCGTTACCTTTGTGCAAATGATTAGCATAACAATAGTTTTTTTCTCTAGCTCATCCTTGGTAGGCAATAGGCAGCTTCTCAGGAGACACTGCTGCCGGCAGGCTGCCGCACTTGCTTCAGCCTCCCTGCCACCTGGGGGGCTGGTTCTCCCCTGCTCCTCCTGACAGCTCTGCTGAGTTGCCTCTGTGCTGGGGCCACGTGCTGTGCCAGGAGTCTCAGCCATGGTGGCAGATGTCCTGCAGGACCAGGTGGCTGCCCAGGCAGAGGGTTGGTGGGCCCTGCCTTGCGTACAGAGAAGCCAGGCAGCACATGTGGTGCAGAAAGATCATGCTCTCTGCTGTGGGCAATCCCCTCCGTGGGCTGAGGACGCTGCAGCACTCGGATCACGTCTGACTCAGGAAGCATGGGTTGGTGCTGGGCGCTGCAGCCTTGCAGGCAGAGTGCTGACATTGCAGGCAGTATCTCCCTTCTGAGGCAAACTGTCCCAGATCGACTCATACAAGCATTTGCCTTATTGCTGTCTTCTGCTCTGTGCTCTTGAGGATGTTGCCTGCCTGAAGTCTGCTGCTGTGAGCAAGGATGAGTGAGGTTGCCTGGAAAATTCCCTTAGTGGATAAAAGATGCTACATCCAAAGGAAGTTTTTCTAGTGACCTGCAGCACAGTTCTGTGTGCATGAATAAGATCTGGTTTTGAACATTGCCTTTGTGGCATTCAGTGCAGCCTCCAAATGTTGGCTGGTGTGGTCTTCTCTCTGGTGTCCTTGCCCTTTCCTCATTGAACTCTTCAAGGCAGACCTGTGCTCTCAGGTGAACTGGAAGAGATGACTTTCTCCCTGTCTCCTTTATGCTGGAATCACAGCTCTCCCCAGCTAGGGTGCCAAAAGCTCTGCTCTCCCCAGCAACACAGCCATATTCTGGCAACACAAAAAAATGTGGTGGGCTGAGTCCAGAAACCTGATGATAGGAAGCAGCAATCTGGTATTTAGCACCATGACAGCTGAGTGCTGTTCTGGGCACAAGCCTGTGCACTGCTGCCTCCCCTCTGGGCACAGACAGCCCATCTTCCTCGCTCTTGCTGCACCTAGCCATGCTCGGCTCCAGCACACGCTGGGTGGGCTTTGTGTCCGCACCTGCGTGTCAGCATGGGGGGTGCGGATTGCCCCAGCTCCTCCTCTTCCAGACTGCCGTGAAGCAGAGACCAGCCTTGCCCTCATTTGGCCTTTGCTGGGGTTGGTTGCAGCAGTCCTGTGGGCAGGTCATCTGTGCCTCTGCCGTTTGTACTGGCAGAGCTGGGCGAGGGCTGAGCGCTGGGATCCTGGCAGACTCTGCCCAAACTATGTTGCCCCCAGCCCTGAGCACCCAGGGGGCAGATGGGCTCTCTGCTCTGCTCTGCCCTGGCTGCTGCGTGGCGTCTCCAGGATCTGCCCCGCTTCCCATCTGGCCAGTGGATCTTTCCTGTCCCATGGCTCGGTGTGTGCCTGCCCCTCTGCTCTGCTCCTGGCTCGCCTCCTGTCCCCGCCGTGCCCCATGTGCTCCCATGCAGCACCCAATCCATACGGCAATTTCCATGGTGGCAGGCAGCCCAAGAGCCAGAATTAGAATAGATGTCTTTTCCGATCGAACAGCTGATTGATACAGAAAGGGTCCGGTCCAGCATAAATCAGGTGCAATGAGGAGAGAGTCTGTAGACAGCAGCACCTTGCTGTGAGCAGGCCAATCTACATTTTGTTAGATAAAGACTGCAGACAGTCAGCAGCGACTTCTGACATCTGGCCACAATTGTTCAGCTACTATTGAATCCCTTCCTGCCTGCTCTGCTGCTGGCTGGCAGTGAGTAGCACACATGAGCAGGGAGCCGAGCTGATTATCAGTCCCTGTTCCTACCCTCCCTGCTCCAGGTCGCCTGTGCGCAGCTGCTGCTGGGGTTCATCTTTGGTGCTGGGGCCCTGGAGGGGCCCATGAAGTGGCCGTGTTAATGGGATCGTAATGGGTTATGCTGTGCTGGCTGAGCCCTTGAAACAGCAGGGTTTGAGCAGACAGAGAGGAGGATGGCTGGCTCAGCTGGGAGGCTTGGAAGGAGCTCTGCCTGCTCCTTCAGAAGTTACAAGGGATCCTAGGGTTATTTGGCCCTCCGGCTGAGGCAGGACCCTTCACCCACAGCTCTCAGGTTTGGAAGCAGTAACTGCCCTTGCAGGTTCAGTGCCATCTACAGACCCCCATCTGCTCTGGACTGAGCAGGCCACGTCGAGTCAGGAGGGGATCTCCATGTGAGCAACAGATGTTTTAATCCTGATTCCTGCTCTGTGCCACTCTCAGAAGAAGAGTTTTTTTTCTCAGAGGAAGGTTTTTTCCCCCTCTCTCTGCTCTGACTGTGGTGTTTGTCAGCACGGCTCAGACACCCACGTGCTGTTGCTCCTGTGTTGGGTTCGCTGTGCCCTGGGTGTGCTGGCAGGTGAAACACTGGGCTGGCCCCAAGGTACCCAGCAAAGGGGTGCGTGCTGGGGCGGAGCTGGCCACCTCCAGGCACTCGGATTGCTGAGGGGCTGCGGTGCAGGGGAGCCACGAGCTCGCTCCCTGCTCCCCTATGATGGAGAGGAGGGAGGCCCCGTCCCCTCTTTGGGTGGTTGCTGGAGTTCGTGCATGAACAACCACTGTGCAAGCAGTAGCAGCACCCCGAGTGTTCATCTTGAGTGTGGAGGAGCTCACAGGGAGCCCTGCTGGCTGAGCTATGGGACTGACTTTGCTGTGGGTTTACTTGTTCCCTGCAGACAACACAGCTGCGGTGCACACGCAAAGAATGGGCTTCAATCGCCAGGAGCAGGATGTGTACTTGCTTCCCATTTTGGTGGTGGACAGCGGCCCCCCGGCCCTCAGCAGCACAGGGACTCTGACCATCCGTGTCTGCGGCTGTGACAGCAACGGGGCCATCCAGTCCTGCAACAGCACAGCCTACGTCGTATCAGCTACGCTGAGCCCTGGTGCTCTCATCGCGCTGCTGGTGTGCATCCTCATTCTCGTCGGTGAGTGTCCTCCTGTCCCCCGGCCTCCTCCTGTCCTGTCCCATCTCTTCTCCATCCAGCATCACACAAATGAGCGCAGGCAGTTGCTGTGGGCATGGTGCAGGCTCCTCTGCCACCCATCTTGCTGGTAGCTGCAGCATGGGGGGGGGGGGGAGGAAGGCCGAGCCCCCCCCCGTTGGTGGACCATCAAGGAAGGCCCCCTTGTTCCCCCAGTTCCTGTGTGCTGGGCTCAGCAGGGCAGCCAGAGCAGGGCTCCCAGGCAGGCGGGCTGCTGCCTGCTGCCTGTTTGAGAAGGGGGGGGGGGGGGCAGGAAGCCCGACCCCCTGCCAGTGGGTGACCATCAAGGAAGCCCCCATGTTTCCCCCAGTTCCTGTGTGCTGGGCTCAGCAGGGCAGCCAGAGCAGGGCTCCCTGTGCACAGGCAGGCGGGCTGCTGCCTGGCGGAGGCTGGAGAGCTGCTGGCTTGCTCCCCACCTTGCTGGGTGGGGGAGCTGCCAAGAGCTGCTCGCAGGCTGCTGTGCTGTGCTCACAGCAGACATCTCGCAGCAGATGGGGTGCATGTGCATCCCAGCACAGTGGCCAAGGGCAGCAGGTGTGGGGCACGCAGTTGTGCTCTTACCTCAGAGTGCTGGGAGGGTCAGTTTTAGAGTGTGCATGAGCACATGGGCAGGACGTGGAGCTGGGGTGCACGCAAACTAGAGCATTGCCCAGGTCGGGACCTGCGCTCTGGGAATGCTGCTGGCTGCCCCTGACACGCTGGCACAAGCTTGTGCTGGGCCGTCATGGCACAGTGTGAAGGTGCAGGGGAGGTGTGGGCTTGTGTGCACGTGGGAAGGGACTCTGACAGGGGTGTTGCAGTGCCCTCAGGTTTAGCATAGGGCAGTTGATGGATGCTGCTGCTGAAAGCCCTTCAATATCGGTGCTGGCTCACAACTGGCTCCTGAGGGCTGTCCAGACATCTGTGGAAGCCAGTGCGTTGTTCAGTGAAGTCTCTTCTCCTTGGCACATCCCTGCTCCCCGTCTCCTGCTGTGTCTCCATTTAGAAAATCCTTTCCCACAGGGTGCACTTTACACTGGTTTCATTTTCCAACGCAGTGCAAACAAATTTCTGCCTAATTGCCCAAACGAATGAAGTGCACATCGGTGCTTTAAAGGTGATGCGATGAATGGATGATGATCCAGGACACATCTGCGGCTCGTTGCTCAGGCTCTGTGCCATCTGCTCCACATTCACTCTCCCAACATTTGGCTGCTGCTGTGATTCATGCACCCCCTTTTCCTACTCATCTTCTGCAGAATCCATCCGTTTGTCCAGCTGTGTGTTCATCCATCTGTCCTTCCTGTCTTAGTGGTCGCACTGCATGGGAAAGGAAGCTCCTGGTCTGCACTGGAGCCCAGGCAAACCTCTCTCCCAGCCAGTGACACAGCACAGCTGCTATTTGATGAGCCTGGCTGATAGGAACCGGCTGGCATGCCAGCAGTCTCAGCTGCAGGGCTCCCTGTGCCGGAGGGTGCTGTGCCTCTGCACCCTGCCACCAAGCACAGGCTGTCCTTGCCCCTGCAGAAGCACAGCTTGCACAAGCCCCTGCACCCGTCTGACCGTCTCTTCCTTTCCCAGTGCTGGTCCTTCTGATCCTCACACTGAAGCGACACCACAAAAGCCACCTGACATCTGAGGATGATGAGGACATGAGGGACAATGTCATCAAATACAATGATGAAGGGGGTGGCGAGCAGGACACAGAGGCCTATGACATGTCAGCCCTGCGCAGCCTCTACGACTTCAGTGAGATCAAAGGCAGTGATGGAGGCGGGGGGCCGGGAGAGGGGGGCCCGAGCGGAAACCTGGCCTCCGAGCTCCACGTCCTCCCGCACTGGGTGCAGAGCCCGGACCTAGACTTCTCCGTGTTCAGAGACTATATCTGCAAGAAGGTGGAGCAGGCAGATGAGGACCTCTCCGTGCCGCCCTACGACTCGTTCCAGACCTACGCCTTCGAGGGCTTGGACTCCCCCGTGCCCTCCCTGAGCTCCATCAACACCTGGTCCAGCGGCTCGGAGCAGGACTTCTCCTACCTGGGGGGCTGGGGGCCACGTTTCCGGCAGCTGGCAGCGCTCTATGCTGGGCGCAGGAGCGAGGAGGACAGCGAGGAGTCCTAGCTGTCCTGCCAAACCCCCATGAGGCTCCCAGCGCCTCCTGGACCAGGGCTCTGTGCCACGAGGGGACAGTGTGCGCCTCCGGCCAGGCTCCATGGCTGCTGGAGAGGGGCTGCACTGTGGAGCTGGGGAGCACTGGGTGACATGCTCCTCGGCAGCTGCCTCCTGTTCGGGGCGCTTCTGCACCCGCACAGCGAGGCTGGAGTGCCCAAAGGAGCCACTGTGGCCATCGTCATCTCCTTATTACCAGTCTCCATTAAAGCACTACGCATTAATTTAAGAAAATCTAATTCAAGAGAGTTTGGAGGGGGTTTCTCCCCCACAAATTATCATTTAAATAGATCTGTTCAGTGAGCCCAGTTCAGGAGAGTAAGAGCAAACCGGGAGCCTTTTGTTGTCTAAATTGTTTTTGTCACTTGAGTCAGAGCATTTGAAGTGCTTTGATTTCTTTAAGAGCTTTCCTTGCAGAGGGAAACAAGCTTTTAACTTCTGTTCAGCTTTTTCCCCCCTTTAGGTTCCACTTGCTTTTTGGAGTCCTCCTTCTCTCTGTGCATAGGCTCCTCTGCAGCGCCCAGCTACTGGTGCAGTGTCAGAGGGAGCATGCCATGCTGGGGATGCATGTGCTGGATGTGGGCTCCAAGGTCGTCCTGCACAGAGCGACCGCTGCACTAGAGTTCACTTCAAAACACACTTCGCCTCTAAGCTGCAATTGCTTCGCCTCTCAGTTCTTAGACCTCTCTTGTGGTTATCAAATATGCTTGTGATTTGAAGGGGCTCTCCCTCCCTGCCCAGCAGATGTTGTCTGTGAGGTCCTGATGTGCCCCACGGCCCCAGTGATGGACAGGGACATCCCGCCCACCGCCGAGGCATGGTGCTGTGGCCTGAGCCACAGAGCAGCTGTGGTGCTGGGGAGTGCCGTCGGAGGGGCGCGGAGTGGCACTGCCTGGGTTGGCTCTGTTAGCCCCTCAGGGCAGGCTGGGCCCAGGTCTGCAGGGCTCTCAGCCAAGTGTTAGCTTTCTACCAAATGGCATGGGCTGTGCAGGGCAGAAGGCAGGATGTTGGCGTACCCTGGCCTTCAGTGGTGGGGGAGAGCTGCATGCCGGCTAGAGGACCATGCTGTAGGGCACGAGAGAACCCCAGCCCCCTGGTTTGTAGGTATAATTCCTGCTTACACCCAGCTGACAGCAAAGCATCACCATCGGCGATAGAAAAACCATCCCCAGGACGTGTGCATAAGGCCAGATCCTGCTGGCACTGTTGTGTGGCCAAGCTGGTTGCTGCAGGCTGGGCAGCGGGTCTGTGACACCTTGGGGTACCTGGGGTGTCCCCACCCCAGCATAGTGCCCTGCAAGAAACCTGCATGAGCTCCTGCAGCAGGGCCGCCTTTGCAAGAAATCTCTGGTTTTGAGAGGCAGGTCAGGAGGAGGCCAGCAGGATGTGCAGTTGCTCCTCGGGCTGCAGATGATGCTGGAGGAAAGTGCTCAGTGCCCTGCGCCTTTCCAGCCTGCTGACTTCCCCAGGGGTAAATTGAGCAGTGCGTTGAGCAACGCCCGCAGGCAACTTCTCAGGTTGTGCTGGCTAGTGCAGCTCCTTATCTGTTCACGTTGGATAAAAAAAATCAATTATATCATTGATAGATAACTGATAAGGTCTCCCAAGGCCTGACACATCCTGGGCTTGTCATTGGGTTTGTCCTTTTAGTTTAGCCACAGTGTTTTCTGTCCTTGGAGAAGGTTTAAATGTAAATGTACATGCGTGTTCATTTTTTACTGTGTTTTGCTTCCCGGCTGCTGGTGTTGGTCCTTTGGCTGCAGCATGAGACCTGACAGTGGAGAGGGGCAGGACGCATCTTTCCGCAGCTCCTGCCCTTGGCTGCTCCTGCCCGCTGCTGCCACATCTGCCCATGCGGGAGCCTCAGCTTGGCTTTTGCACTGGGACCGGGAGCCGCTCGCTTCTCAGGGTCTCTCTGGTCCCCCCCACCAAGGAGGCAGCAGGCACTTGCTGCTGGCACCCACGCCCCAGCATGCTGCTGGTTCACTGTGATGATGCTGGGGAGGCAGCGGGGCCAATGGGCTGCTTTGTACTGGCCCTTGAGTGCTGGCTCTGGCCATGCCGCCTCAGGCAGGTGATGCCCCGAACCCCAGAGCAGGAGAATGGAACAAGCCCTCTCTTTCCTCAGGAATGTGTTCGTGTTTTCCCACCAGGCTGAAGAGCTGTGCCCAAGCCCCTCTGGAGCTGGCCCTTCCTCTAGCAAAAGTGTTGTGCAATAGCAGGGCTCTGTCTGTAGGAGATGGGGTCTGACAGGGTATGTGTTTAGCAACCCTCCCACGGGGTTATTCCCCATCCCTGACCAGCCAGTTCTCCCCAACGTGCATGCACGCACGCTTGCATTTTAATTTCTGTCCCACATGTAAATATGGGAGGAGCATGGTGCCGAGCGAGCCAGCTGCTCTGCATGGCACTGCCCCGCGCTGCCTGCCCACCCACACCAGGCAGGTGGAGCTGGCAGCTGCCACAATGTCTGATAGAGTCACTTTGGTTTTCTCTCTCTACCCAAATGAAATTAAGAGGTTCATTTCCTCACCCGTGTTATTTTTTCAAGGTCTTTCTAGGACCTGGAAATAAATTATTTCCTTGTCGTCTAGCATGAGTCTTATTTGCTTATTTTGTCTTGTTTTGTTTCCTCATATTGCACTGTCAATGTGGTCCCATCAGCGCCTCCCCAGAGGGACCGGGCTGGCTGCCCTGCCGGCAGGACGGGCCGCAGCGCAGCCCGGTGTGGTGTGTTCCCTGCCAGGACCCAGCAGCCAAACCGCCTGCCTCCTGCAGCAAGTTCCCACTGGCAGGATGCTGCTTCTCTGGCTTCTTCCCATTTTTCATTGGAATGCTCATCAGAAAGAGCTTCTTCAAGAGAAGGGTCAGTTTTTCTGTCTGAATTTGAAGGCAACGATGAAAAAAAATGTCCTTAGCTTTCTCTCTCTCTTCAAGAGGAGAAAGTCGGGTTGTGCTTTGAGTGGCACGAGGTGCTGGGTGTGTGGTCCAGGTTGGCTGTGGTGCCTGCCTGCCATGCTCCCAGCAGGAGCCACCCCAGCACTGGGGTCCGGGGTCTGAGCCGCTGCAGCTGGGCGCAGGCTCTTTGGTGCAGCCCCAGAAGCATTGCCCCTGTAGGAGAGTGGCAGCAGCTCATCCTGCAAGGGGGTCATTGTTCCTTCATCCTGCAGAACAATGGCAGGAAGAACAAGAGGCAAACCATGCCAAGCGACAAAAGAAAGTCTGATGATGCATTCTCATGATCTTCCTGTCTCAGCCAACAGAGTTCCTTAATGTTCTTTAAAAAGTGCATCTTTAGTGTTGTTCTCTTGAAGTCATGGACAGCCTTGTAGCTGACCAGCTGATCACTCAAAGCACAGATCCTGCTCATGTACTTCTTCCCAGCTTCAATACGGCTGGGCACTGTCAACAGGTTTTGTTACCATGACCTGTTCTCCTGTTGGTAATGGCATATATTATGGCAGTGTTCAGTTATTGGCTGCAGCAAAAAAAAATCTCCTTCATACTCAGTTTTAATACTGAAATGATGCAAATAAATGACACTCTAGCCTGACTACAGATAAATCAATTGCTGGTGGTTTTCTTGATGGCAAACAAGCGTGAATGTCTCTGGGCCTAGGAAGCCTTGTCAAGGTGCGCAGCTGCAAATGCTCTGGCACACATCAGTGGTGGCAGCACACAGCAGCTGGCCGGCACAGAGAGAGGGGGACGTGTGCTAAACTCTGTGGTGGCATCAATGTGGGTCAGCGGATAGCACAGGTAGAATTTAAACCTCTCCATAAAGTGACAGTCATTTAAATAGCATCTTGCAGTCCTTGCTCTGAACCAGGCTTATTGATCCCTGAGGTCTTTAAGCATTTCCATATCCTTCAGCATCCCTGTGCCTCCACTCCCATCCTGCTCCCTTGATCATTCACTAAATGTTATGGAAGAAGCATCTGGTGACCTTTGATGACAGCAGTTAGTGGGATTCTGTAACAGAAGGGAGGAGTCTTGAGGCCAGAGGGTTTTTCAGATGTGCAAGGTGTGCTGCCAGACCTCAACGTACACGCTATTTTTCTTTTCACAGTTGCAGTGAATGCCTCTATAGCTGCCAGCCTTGAGGAGGCCTTTTTGCGAGCATCATCGTTAATTGCGCACACACAGCAAGTGTGTCAGCAGTGCACTCACAGCTGTATGCTCCGGCAGTTCTGGACACATCGGCCAGTTGCTGTTTGCAGAGAGCTACTGATGGTTGCTGTGTGTTTGCATCCCAGGTTTTCAGCCCAGGTCCTTAGCAACAAGAGCTCTCGTGTTCCAGCTGCAGCTATCACAGAGATGTGCTCTCTTTGAATCCTGCTGTCCAACTTTAGGCACCCAAACAAGCAGCCTAGCTACCTTGGGATGCTGGGGATCAGGTGGGCTGGATTGTCCTAGGAACTCCCCATTGACAGAGGAAGTGCCTGCAGTTAGTGTGCTCCTAACAAAGGAGGTAACAAGTGCCTAGCATTGAGTGTGATGAGCCTGGGCCATGCAGAAGGATTTGCTTCTTGATATTGTGGAGGAATGGAGAGAGCTCAAAGTAACAAATTGCCAGCCAGAACCAGACCCTTAACTACAAAAGAGGAGGATTATTGAGAGCGCTGATTGCAGAAGCATCTGTGAAGATGTTTTAAGAGCTCCATGCCCCCTCAACACAGCCCCTTTTGAGGAAATTTTTCTATAGCAACTTCTCTCTCTTCAGCAGTTGCACAGCAGCCTCTGGCTCCTTGCAGGGCAAGGGCAGGTTGATCTCCTCCTTGCTTCTGCAGGAGAGGAAGCCAGTCCTGCTCTGCAGACTGGTGTCCAGTGACACGACTGTCTCACATCCAGGGGCTGAGCTGGCCGGCTGGGCAAACCCAGGGGCTGCTCTGCTGGCCAGTGTGGAGTGGAGATGGTTCTTCCAGGTCAGTTTCACATCAGAGGCAGCCCCAGGAGTGTGGAGCATGCAGAACCATGGGCCAAGGGCTCCCAGCTCATTAACGACACCCGCATTTGTCTGTGTGGAGCGGGGCAGTGGCTGCACAGAATAGGCAGTTGCTGGGCAGAGCAGACTCCTGTAGGAGCAAAGCAGGTGCATGCGGAGGCGACTGCTGCATGCTCGGAAGGTGATAGTGACAGTCGGAACCTGGTTGTGCTGTGCCCTGTGTGGTGATGCCTGTAGCTTCGGGTGTTTCTTTGAAGGAAGTCTGCTGCGGCCAGCTGCTTTGCAGGAGCAGAGCGCAGCAGCTCCAGTGATGCTGCTTTGTCTGGCGTTTTTGCCAAAGAGCGGCTGCTCCTTGGGTGCCCGGGCTCCTGCGGTGCTCCATGTCCTTCCACAGGGCTCTTGGCACCTGTGCGCAAGTCACCCCCTCACCACCCCCCTCTGAGGCTGAGACATGACCCTCACTGAACGAGGCAGCGAGGCTGCAGCTGTCTGCTGGCAGAGGATGGTAGCATTTGCCACTATCACATTCTGAATGAGTCTTGCAAGGTTGGTGCCCCTGTGCTACAACGGTGGCTGGATACTGCAGCTCCACTCCTGGCCCAGCACAGAGATGCTACAGCGGTCACCTCTAATGCCTTCACTCTGAGCCACAGCAAGCTCCAGAAGGCAAGGTGTCCAAGCCTCCTCCAGAGAGTTATTTACAAAAGATGGATGTGATCCGCCGGGATCATTAAGGGGAAATGAAAAAAGGGCAGTGATATCTGCACCCCCAGGAGAAAAATACATCTCTGGTAACTGAGTGCAAGCAAGGCCATGTAAGCCTCTGCCTCCCGCTCACATTGGTAATATGCTGCTCAGGGAGGTGATCACTTTTCCCCCCATATCCTCCGAGGAAGCTGCTCTGTCACTGGAAAGCTGACTCCTTTAGCCACCTCTGCCAGAGCTAATATCACAGCTCCCTGCATCCTTTCATTTACCAAGCCCTTGAGCTTCCTTTAGGGTTGGTATCATACTCTCGCTGCTCAGCATAATCTCAATTTTGCATCTCTGCTCTTTGTGCTCAGTACAAAGACAGCAGCTGTGTCTTGTTAGGGGTTTCTTGCTGTGCCACGGTGCTCCAGTTTGTGCTCTCTCCTTGCTGTGGCTCTGCTGCCTCCCAGCCCATCCCGGGAGTGTTTCCAGCATCCCAGAGGGGACCTAGGCTTGTGGTCTGCAGCAGCACATATTCCTCCCCGCTCACTGGCAGGGACGGGAGCTGAGTTCCCAGGCAGCTGTCATGGCTATGTGTTGCCACAGCCAGAGAAGTTAGAAACAAAATCATTGACTTTCACTTGGCCTTGGAATCTTGCTCCTGGGCAGTCAGTGGGGCTGAAATCTCCCCCTTGTCTTGCTGAGCATGCCAGGTGGAGAATGGGCGTTCCTGCTGCCTCCTCAGGACGCTGGTGCCGTGCAGAGCGGCCAGGCTGGCTATCAGCTACTGACACATCCCAGCCTGGGCTTTCTCCCGGCCTCATGATCCTTTTCTGGATGAGCACGGATTTAATGACTGTTCTTCAAATTCTTAGGGAAAGACCTTGGGCTTTGCAAAGCTGGATCCAACACAGGTAGGCAGAGTCTGAAGCAATCAGGATATGCAGCCATTGTACCACCACAGCAAAGCAAAAACAGGGGGCCCCTGCGCAGTAATCACACAGCCCCAGCTTTACAAAGGGCCTCAGTCCAGCCTGCCCTCGCCGTTGCTGGAACCCAGGTGCGGAGGGTGAGCATCTGGCATGTAATGTCACAACATGGAGCAGCAAGGAAGGGTAAAAATGGGAGCGGGAGCCGAGTGCCTCAGCATTTGCGTCTCCTGGGTTGTGCAGCGTGGCATGCTGCCCATCGTCCTCTTCTGCTAGTGCATTTGCCAGTTGTTTGTCATTAGGATGCCAAGTGGTTGTTCTTGGACATCCCTCATCTATTGCCAGCAACAGCGAGTGTTTGTGGCTCGGGGATTGTTAACTGCCCTGTCCAGCTACACTGTGGTTTTATGGACATATATTTTTCATCTGTCTCCATCAGTGCTGTAGAGGAGCTGCTCAGGTGAGCATGAATTAGTCCAGCTGTTCGCTGGGGCAAGCAGGCACCAGCCGTTTCTAAGCAGAATGTGTCCCCTTAGCTAGTGTTTTAACCACAGTAATTGGAGAAGTTTTAATCCCTCTTCTGCTGGGGGAAGCACGCATCGCTAACAGAAACAATCCACCCCGATTTATCCCCAGCTGAGTCAGCCTACAGCAGCTTCCTCCGTGGTCAGAAGTCACTCACCTTTAGCCAGGAACCAGGCAGCTGTTGAACTCCCCTCACATTGCACACAAATTAGGCATTGAAAATACTCATTACAGCCAACTTGACACGCCTTCATTATTCCAGAATAATTGTCTGAAAGGCTCAGCTCGCAGCACAAGCTTCACTTGGTGCAGAAATGTGATAAAAAGAAAACAGGAAGTGCAATCAATGCTTGTAATCCTTTTAAATAAAAAGGTACTTGCTAGTAGCTGCCAACATCTTTAAAAAGCTGTGATTTCCCTGGAGAGAGCCCTTATCAGCTCTGACTGCATGTCATTCTGGCTGGCTGTCAATCCATCAGACTTCAGTGCCACTGACATTAAGAAGCCAGGCGTTAAGATTATCACATTTAGCCGTAATGTAGCACAGATTGTGTTGACATTTGGGAAGTATTCCACCACAGGAGCCATTTGACTTCTATACTTTCTTCCTAAAGAAAAAAATGCTTTGAAATATTTCAGGGAGGGAGCCTGCCCTGCCTGCAGGGTGCTGGATGGCCATGCCACCCTGCCATCGCCATGAGCTGGAAGAGGTTGAGGGCGCACGGGTGCGATGACTCTGGAATGCAGGAGGGACCCTGGCGCACGCCGTCAGTGCAGAGAGCAGGCCCTGGCTCCAAGGCGGCTGTCAGGCAGTGGAAAGCTGCACTCTGCTGCCTGCAGCTTTCTCCGGAGCCCTTCCGTGCAGCTCTCCTGCAGGGCCTGTCCGGGAACGGCTTGCTTTGGAGGTTCAGCTCCCAGAGCTATTGCCCAGCCCTGGCCTGCGTTGCAGGCTGCTTCCCAGAAACACTGCTCTCCAACCCCTTTGCTGCACCTGGCACGAAGCACGGTTGTACTTCCATTAGCTGAGGAGGTGTCCTCTGCGCATGCCCTGGGCAGCCGTGCTGCAGCACCTGCTTTGCTGGCAGGGACCAAGAGAGCAGCACCCTGTGCACACACCATGCGGACAAGGGCTCCTTCCCTCCTCTTGGCACACCTCTTCCTGGGAAGGCCTTAGCTCTTCCCACAGCTGAGAGGGGGATATTCCAGGCCATGTGCTGGAGGGGGAAGCTAGGCCATAGAAACAATGGTAAATGACCTGAAGTGAACTGATTAATCTCTTTAAATAACTGTGAAAGCATTTTCCAGAAAAAGTTAATCTACTCTAAATGGTTCTGGTGCTTTTCCTGTGCTCCAATCAATATGTGGTCACTTGCTTTTCATGTGTAATTCACAGTAATTGCAAAAGAGCATTTTCTGAAGAAAATTACATTCTGCAAGCAGAAATGCAAAGAGGCACTAGGACCAATTAGCTTTAAATCGCAGAACAAAGCATGCTGTTGGATGCACGGGCGAGCTGAAGATGCTGCAGCATCACAGCTCAGTGTCCTGGGTTCCTCTCCAGGAAGCCACTGGAGGTGCTGGAGCGTGTTATGTCCAGCCGGCTTGCTCGGAAGCCTCTGCTGCTTCCAGGTCTGGCTGCTGGGACCCTGACCTGTGGACTCCCAGCCCACCAGCTGCAGAGAGAAGGTGGCTGCAGGATTACAAGATTAGGCAGAGACACATCCCTTTCCTGCCACCAGAGCAACAGACATGTCTGGGACCCAGAGGCAGCTGTGCTCCCCTGCCAGGCTGTCCTGTCCAGGGCTGCACAGACCCAGCGCTGCCTCTGCACAGCAACACTCTCCCATCACCCCAGGGCCACTGTGGTCTGGGATGGGCCCCTGTATGCAGAGCTGATGTAGCCCAGCCACAGGTCAGATCCCCAGGTCTGTCCTATCCCCTTCATCTCCTGCTTAGGTTTGCATTTGCCAGGTTTGCCCCATCCTTGCCCAGCCTGCTAGCACATACCCACACAACCAGCCCCCGGTCTGCACCACCCCAGGGCTGAAGAGGGCTGGCATGGGGCGGACAGGAAGGCAGACAGGTGGGTGGGTGGGTGGATGGGCAGATGTCCCCAGCAGGGCAGAGCTTCCCCAGGGCTGCCCAACATGGGGTGCTGAGGTCCTGCCCAGCCTCGAGCCGTGGCTGCCTGATGGGAGGATAGGCATCCCCTTTCAAGGAGTTCATTGCTTTTCTGTCATCTGCTGTAAAACCAGAGCATAATTTTCCAGGATGTCAATCTAATTCTAGTGGGAAAGCTTATTACTTGTGATTTACCCATAAAAAAGCCTGGTGACTTATGACTGTGTGTCTGTGGGTTTGCCCATCAATCCATCATGGGGGCTGCAGGCGAGTTCTCCACAGGGCAGGGGGAGCACGATATAGGAACTGAGGTGAGCATGCCACTGTGATTGACATGCTGCTTTTACCATCCGTAAAGCATCTGACCTATTCCTTTTGGCTCGGTGCAGATCCGCACTGCTGAGCTCCAGCACAAATGTCATTAAAGCATGTTCTACCTGTGGTATCTATAAATAATTGAGGCAGCAGGTCTGCACTAAGCTCTCTGCTGCAGCTTTCTGCTCCTCCAGTGAGGGGGCCCAGGAAGATGACCTTTCCTTCTCCCATTTACCATCTTTGAAATGAAGGGGTGCCTGACGCTTTGTCCCCACACTCATTTCTCTGCTGTATCCCCCCAGGCTGTGCAGGATGCTCTCAGGGCTGGGGGCGGGAGGGGGTGCCTTCTGTGCTCCCTGCAGTGAGGTAAGCACAGACCAGTCAGGCTCCAGACCTTGCCCTTAAGGGCAGCCAAATGGAGGGTGGTGCAGAAAGTGGTCCCTGGCTTCTGCCCCAGGCACTGCCATGTGTGGATGGGTGGGGAATGCCTGGCACGCAGGCAGAGGGGTCCAGTGGTCGCAGCAACCCAGGCCTCCTGGGATCAGCAGCCCCAACCCCTGTGTCATCACAGCCTGCAGTTCCCAGCTGCTGATGCCCACCGCTCCCCAATCTGCGCAAGGTGCCCAGAGCTGCCCAGGGCAGCACCCGTGGGTCTCACTGCACCAACGTGTGACCTGCATAAGTGTTGGTGCATAGTAAATACCATCTGAAATAGGTTAATGCACTCGGCTGCATTTCCAATACTGTCACTAAATATGTGGGAAGTTTACAAGCCTGGCAGGGAAATCCATGGCTGTTCTCGTTTGTCGCTGCTGTGGCCTTGGCAGTGCCTGATATGAAGCAATCAGTCCCTGAGCACAGCTTTCCTTGCCTGGCCAAGGCTGGTGGGAGCATCCCATCGCTGTGCGAGACCCACCAGGCTGCTGGCACTGTGGGACTGTGCAGTGCCTGCCACCCATCCCGTTCATGGGACAGACCGCCGCGGCCCTTCTGCATGTCCTGGCACAAAGTGCAGGTGCCGTCCTTGATCCGGGCTCCTGCAGGCCAGCAGGCATGGACTGTGGGCTGGCAGATGAGCTTGCAGTTAAGGCAGCAGTGTGGGACACCAACAGGCTGCTCAGCCCCTGTGAGCAGGGCCCTGTCTCTGGTGAAAGGGGTGAGCTCACACCTTCAGCATCAGCCCCCCCACGCCTCCCGCCATGCAGGTGCTGTCTCCCTCTGTGCCCACGAGCAAGTTGCTTCTCTTTTCCCTTCTCATGACAGCCACCAGCTCCCCCGTGTCAGTGGGAGTCATTAGCAAGCCTCATGTTGGGAACATGCGGTATAAATACCGAGCACTAATATCACCACTTCATCTCCCCCCCAGCAGCCTGCACCCTGCCGCCCCTTGGCTCCACCAGCCTGCAGCCAGGCTTCTTCCAGTTGTCTCACGACTCCCTGAGGTTCAGCGCATGTGCAAGAGAGCTGTGTCACCACAGGCATGGCCACACGCGGAGGCGTGCATGGGCACACCCCCATTGCCCAGCACAAAGGCACGCATAGAGCCATAGCAAGGTGTTCTGGTGGTAGAGGAGCACCCTTCTTCCCCAGCAGCAGACCTGTACCACCATGTGCTGGGCCAGGCTGGCAGCAGCAGGAAACAGGGCTGAGCGTGGCTGTCCTGCCCCCCTGCACACATGCCTGCACAGCAGTGGGCACGTGCAGAGGCAGGTGCTGTTGTCTGCATGTGGAGGTGTGCAGCCATGCAGAAGCATGTATGTGCTGAGGCACAGATGCTAACGCTGTGCAGCATGCATATGCCCTGACAGATCATGAAGGTATATTAAATAGCAGCTGTCGGGCTCTTCCTGAGCACAGCGGTAACACAGTTGGGACCATTGTGATGTCTTCTTAATTTAAACTCATGTTGTCTTTCAGCCACGTGCTAATGAGGGCTAATGGGGAGATCAGCTTGCTGTTTGCCAGTGTCTCTGTGTGCTTTGCCATGGCCCTGTCACTCCTGCAACCTGGCTGTCCTCGCTAGCTGGTGCCTGTCCCTGCCTTGCTGCTCCAGTGGGGAGGGGGACTCAGGGTCTGCTCCCCAGGGAGCGAGCTCCAGCTCGGCATGTCAAAAACTGCTACTAAGCAGTCACTAAGCCATCTTCTCTGACCATGGAGCAGCAGGACTCATTCGGGGAGTTAAGCCTCCGTGTGCTGTTCGTGGGCAGCCCCCATGGTCTCTAGGGCTCCCTTGTATTGCATCATCAACAGCCCCAAGAGCCCTGATCAGACCCTGTGGCTGGGACGCCTGCGGTGCTGGCATGGTCCCTCCTGCCCCTGGAGCCCCAGGACAGCCGCACCCTTGGGACCCTCTTCACAGAGAAGGGGCAGCCGAATACTTGTGCAGCCCGTGTCAACCCCTCATACTGCCCCACTGTGCCTCAGGGTCTGCACAGGGTACAGTGGTCTTTGGTAACCAGAGGAGTGATAACCCTGGCTGGTTTGGCCACGGCTCAGTAACTTTTTGTCACCTGTGTGCCCATCCCGGCTTGTGTGGCTGTGGTGCTGGTGCTTGGGGATGGAGCAGCTCTGGATGGGAAATCTCTGCTTCACAGGGCTGCTGTAGGCTTTATAGGGAGGCTGGATCTCTGGGACCAGGCCCAGGGACCCATTGTCCCTCTCCCTGCCTGTCCCACACTCCAGGGCTGCCTGCTCTCCCCTCTCCACAGCTGCAGGTGCCGGGTACGTAGCAAGACCTTGTCCCAGGGGCTGCAGCGGGGACCCGGCAGCACTGTCGGGCACAGCTGGTGGACGGGCAGCCTGATGGGTGCCAGCGCTGGCCAGCGGGAGTGGGAGCAGGGTGCTGGAAGCTCAGTGGTGGCAGCATCCCGGGAGCTTCTTCTCCCAGCCCAGTCTCTCCAGCCCTGTGTAGCACTAATCCACATATTTATCAGGATTAATGAAGCATGCAAAAAATGTATAGGCGAGGCAAAGCAAGCAGCAGAAAGACAGAGACAATGGATGACAGCAGGCGAGGAGGAAGATAAGGCAGTGTATTGTGCAGACCTGGGGAGCAGTACGAAGCCACGTGCTCTCACTGGCCAGGGCTGCATGCGAGCAATGCACACTCCCTATATGCATGCTCCCTGTGTACATGCTCCCAAACACCTGCATGGACATGCGGAAATGCTCACATTTGCTCACCATCATGTCTCTGTGCACACAGGCACAAAGAAAAAGAGATAGTCTTACCAGAGATCAGCCATCGATGTTTTAAAAAAGCCATCAAATAGTAACACAGCCACTTACACCATATTTGCATACTTGCTTAATAAAAAATTATGGCTGTTCAAAGCCCAATCATTAATTACCCAGCATATTTTCTTTTGACTCTCTCCAATTTTTATTACAGACTAAGCTGTTTTCCTGCTTATTCAGCAAAAACTCCTCACTATTCTACCAGGACGAGATGTGCAATAAATGTGTACTTATTAAGTGTGCATTACAACTACACAAGCTGGGAGAAGTAATAACGGGCCCAACATAAAGCTGAAGTATTTATGCATGTACCTAGGGCCACTTCAGCTATTTATTTTCACAAAGAAATTAAATTAGATAGTTTGATAGCTCTCAGTGTGATTATGGTGGGAATTTACATAGGGCCCAGCCTGTCAGGTGGAGATGTGTGTGAAGGAACAAGCCTACGCTGAGGACAGGCTGCGGACGTCCTGCCAAGCCACGTGCGCAGGGCAGGACCCTCTGCCATGACAGCACGCTCGTCGCAGCAGCACGCGATGCCCCTCTGTGCAGGCAGCTGCCCCACAGCGCCCGGCCAACCTGCCCTGCCTCCCGTGCCAAGCAACCAGAGGGGACACCAGGCAGCGAGCATGTGGCCCCACGCACGCTCACCGCTGGAACTGCGCAGTGATGCTTTGTGGGAAACGCAGCGCTTGGAGAAAAACTCTTGGGGCACGGAAGAGGAGGAAGTTTTCTCAGAAAAATTGCCTTTTAAAACCATTTTCGCTTGAAACAATCACAGCGTCTTTGTAAGTTTTTAACTCTCATTCTTTATAAATGCCTTTAGACAAAAGACATGACATCTGCCCCGGACGAGAAGCGGCGAGGATGTGCAGGGAAGAGCTGCTGGTGCGGGGCAGCCGGAGCCGGAGCCGC
>NW_008795316.1:317036-322264 GCF_000699145.1 Aptenodytes forsteri
CCACCGAGCCCGGGGGCCACCGAGCCTGGGGGCCGTCTGCCTGCGCGCTCGGGGCCGGAGCCGCCTGCAGCACCCCCTGCTCTCCAGGGACCGGCTTCCCCTTGCACTTGTCCCCATCGTGCCTGATGTCCCCCTGTGCCTGTCCTGCAGGTTCCTGCTGTCCTTGAGTTATTAAAGATAGGATTTTTAAATAGCACAGAGGATGTACAAGTTTTGTGGCATCAGCACGGGGGAGTGACAGGGAGCTGCTGGGAACCAGCCCAGCCCCTCTAGTGACAGTATCCTTTAATTACGGTTGATAACCTGGCATCTCCCTCCCTTACTGCTCACTAGCTCATCACCTTGCAGTGGGACAGTGGGCACCCCAGGCCCCATCCTGCGGGTCCCCCGGACTCAGGCACAGTCTGCTCTGCTCCTCCCTTTGCACAAATTTTATCTAATCAAAATGAAACATTGGCAAGATGCCTTCCAAGGAGGCAGAGGCATCTCTCAGAGAAGTGCCCTGCGCTTGCCCATCCGCGCATCCCATGACGTGGTGGTCCCCAGTCACCCTGGGCCTGTGGGCAACCGCTTCCAGTGGGGGCTCGTAGAGGGACCAGCAGCTTCCAGGCACAGGAGATGGTGTTTGCTGGCACAGGGAGTGAAAGGAAAACTGCCTCTGCCCAGGGGCACGGCTGGGGTGGGAGCAAGTGGGCTGAGCAATGGGGCCGACCGTGGGATGTGCTGGCTTGCCAAGAGGAGTGTAAGAACCACCGCTCTCTGGTGAAACAGGAGGGAGCACAGCTCAGCAATTACAGCACAATTAGCTCAAACAGCAGGTTGATTGTAAATTGCAGCTCTGTGCCAGCTACAAGTATGAAGCGAACGGCAGGCAGGAGCTCTCCCACAGCCCTGCTGTCTCTGCTCGAGGCCGGAGCCAAGCTGGAGGTGTAGGGCCATGGCCCCCAGCATCCCCCATGGGGTCTCCTGGCACCCGGCCCCACTCCCCCACTGCTGTGGACACAGGAGAGGTGGCGAGGAGCCCCATGGACTTGCTGCGGTGCGGTTCCTCTGTGGGAGAGCTGCCAGAAGCCATGGTGAGTGTTGTCAGCCCTTCCTGGGGCCCTGGGGGACAGGAGCCACGCTACCTGCCTGGGAGCATCCTGGGCGTTGGGCAGAGCTCCTGGGTAGCCCCCACTCCCTGCCGGGGCTCTGGGGCTTGGCCCACAGTGCCAGGACTGCTGGTGGCTCATGGCCTGGGATGAGCAGTGCCACCGACTCTGTGTCACGGAGCCCCAAACCACATTTCCAGGGTGCGGCAGCCTTGCTGGTAGTTGTAACACTCTCCCCAGTGTGGGGAGCAGCTGGGGGGCAGAGCACCACACAGTGAGGGCACCCCCTCTGCCCCATCCCTGTGGTGGCAGGGAGGGACTGGGCTGAGTGTGGGCTCACCTTGGAGGAGCTGCCGCAGCCGAGCAAAGGAGAATCGGTGTTTTGCTGCCAAGGGGATGAGTGGCAATTAACGCTTGCTCTTTTCCTGGGAATGACCCTGCTGCAAAGCAGCCTGTTCCCTGGAGCTGTGGGTCTGCAGGGTGCCAATGCTGATCTGCCTGGAGTAAACAGGACAGCCACTGCCAGGTGACATGGAGGGGGCCCCGGGGTGGGTTGTCCTTTGTGCACAAGCAGGCATCCACCCGAGTCCTTGCGCAGAGCGTGTGGCAGCCTGGCTGCACTGTCCCATGGTGGGGATGTGGCAGGGCTCCTCTGCAGCTCTGGGGAGGGGGCAGGCTTCTGAGGACCCTGCACTGGAGCCCCACATGCTCGGCTGTCCTGGGGGGAACCCGCGGCACAGGTGCAGGAGGGCACAGCATTGCCTGCGGGGCTTGCAGCAGCCCCTGTCCCCAGGGATGGCACCCCTCTCAGGGATGGCTGGGGTGCTGCTTCCAGCCGGCTCTGGGTACAGCTGTGCCCTCAGTGGGGTGTCCCATGGGCTCTGTTCCACAGATTGTGCTGGTGGTGGGGCCAGCACACGTGGAGCCGCATGCTCGGCAGGAGTCAGCAGACAGTCACCAAGTCTGTTCCGGGGAGGGGCAGGAGGGGCCCCTGTACCCCGGCTGTCCCCTCTGCATGGGATGTGGAGGGGCCTAGGGCTGGCAGGGGGCAGTGCCTGTCAGCCTGCTGAGGCTGATGCCTTTCATCTCCGAGTTACTGGCTCGCGTCAGGGCAGAGCTGGAAATGTCAGGAACTGCTGCAGGGTGACTGTGCAGAGTGGCAGATGGTCAATGATGGATTTGTCACTTCAGATTCAGGTGGTTTTTAAATATTCAGCAGAATCAGAGGTGACAGCTCATGGCAGCAGGCAGAATTTCTGTATGTCTTGGTAAGACCTCCTGGCCCCCCCCGGGAGGGGGAACACAGCAGGACAAACCCTGGCACCTCGAGGCAGTGGCTGGGGACAGTGCAGCCTGGGACCGCGCTGTGCTTGGCCGGGGCTCTCTGTGCTCCCAGTTGCTGGGGACCTGGTGGCTGTGCGGGCACAAGGCCAGCACTATGCCTGGTCTGCCCCTGGCTGCTCCCTGCGAGCCCCGGGGCTAGAGCTGCCAGTGGCTGCCATGCTTTGTGAGCACCAGCCAGGTCTGGGTGTGTCTCGAGGGCACTGGGGGCTCTTGCCAGCTCTGTGCAGGGGGTTGGCACACCCCAGCCCTTTGGAGATGGTCGTGGCAGCCCTGTCCCGAGGAGAGGTCTAGTGAGGCTCCTGGGCCTGGAGGAACAGGGGGCCTGGGGAGGCCAGCGGTGCCAGGGGCACGGGCAGAGCCACCTGCAGGCTTGTCTGGGTGTGTGGAGTAGCCTGGTCAGCAGGGAAGAGAGATGCGGCATGGCGCAGCCTGCAGAGCCGCAGGCTCTGGAGAGACGTGCCTCTGGACAGGGAACCTGGCGGCCTGTCAGGTCGCACACAGGTGCTCTGCAAATTCACGGTGTTATTCTCCAGCATTAAGGCAGGAGCCAGCGCTACCATGGTGCTGTGCAGCAGTCGGCAGGGCAGGCTGTTGAGAGAGATTCTTCTTCCAGAGCTGCTGGGAGCAGCCCTGACCCAGCTGACGGTTACGGGGGAGCAGTCACCAGCTGCTTCTCCCACGAGCTTAGGAGAGCCCAGCGGCACACACTGTTCTGCAAATACTGCTTTGTGCCCGGCTGTGGTCCTTGTGGGGTGTGGGGAAGGACATAGGCCTGCAGAGGGACACACAGGCCAGCATGGGAAACATCTCCTGTTGCAGGAGAAGAGCCAGGACAGAGCATGGGCCCTGGTTGATGCAAGGGACGTGGGGCATCCCCTTCCTGGGGAGATGCGTGGCTACGGCTGCGCTATAGATGCCAGCAGGGGAGGGAGGCAGCAAGGTCAATGCACTAATGAACATGCTGGCCTTTGAGGGCGGGCGATGTATTATGCACTCTGCATTCCATGTGCCTGCTGCCTAGCACAGAGCTCTTGCTGGTGCCAGATTGATTGGCTCAGCTGTCCTCGTGCTCCAGCTCATCAGTGGAGGCCCTGACTGTGGGGCACAGCCGACCGTGCGCATTTTCATCAAACTTTGCTAATGGTGTGAGGCCTCCTCCAGTGCTCACAGCACCGGAGGTGCGCAGCACAGCCTGGCTGGGGGGAGATGAGCAGGAGCAGACGGCTCGCTCTCCCTGGCCCTCCTCTGCTGCAGGTGGGTCCGTGGTGCATAGGGCTCGAGCAGCCCCGGCGGGGGGGTCACTGCCAGTGCAGCAGCTGAAGTCTGGTGCCATAGGTGACCCCAACCAGGCAGGACCACACTAGCTGGCAGGGCAGGTGCAGGGCACTGGAGAGTCAGCACCCCCGTGGGCAGCGCTGGCCATGACACAGCCTAGCCAGCCCCGGCAGACTTTTCCCTGGGTGCCAGCTAAGTCCAGGCAGGACACAGGCCTATCCTCATCCTCAGCAGGCTGGGTTCAAGCTTCCTCTGCTGCTTAGTGCTGAGCAGCCTTCCCATGAGGCTGGCTGCCATTCTCTGTGTAACTGGCAGGTGACCTCCACCAGCCCCTGCTCGTGACGTGCTGCAAGGACACCTCACCGAGCAGGCAGCCCTCGTGCTGGGGACTGATGAAGGAGGGCAGTAACCCCCCTGCCTCCTCCCCAGCGCAGGCCAGCGCATGCCATTGCTGTGCAGAGCCACCGGCTGGGCTGCCCTCATGACTCCCTGGGGTGGGCTATGCTGTGTGGGGACTGCCCCATCGTGCAGGGCTGTCGCCCCGTGAGCAGTGCAGCATGCTGCCCCAGCAAGGCAATGCTGACAACCCAGCCAGCCTTCCCCCAGCCTGGCCTGGGGAGAGCCAGGCCCCGTGGGAGCACCTCGGGTCAGGAGGTGGGACAGGCAGCGTGCTGCCAAGCCTGCTGGACCCGGCTCTGCTGCCAGGGGCAGAACTGCAAGCCCCTTCCCTGCCAAGACCATGACAGACAGTCAATGATTAATGCTAAAGTAAAGCGAAAGCTAGTGGTACCAGCCCTTCCCACCAGCTCCAACCTTGAGAGCGCTCTGCAGCAGCACTGCAGCCTAAACCAATGACTCCCCAGGAGCCAGCATGTTCACAGACCACCCCAAATGCACCCCAGCTGTCTGCAGCACCATGTAGCTTTGCAGAGCTGACTCCTCTTCATTACTGTTGTCTGTTGTCAACACCTTGCGCCTGTCCTCTGCACGGTCTGCGTGATCACAGCAGCTTCCAGCAGGGCCAGTTCTCTGCAGCCCAGCCCAGTGCCAAACTCTTCTTCCTCTGTTAGGTGCTTCTCTGATCAGCAAGCAGAAGGCAACTTGCTAGCCAAACTCTCCTGGAAGAGCTGACCATGGCTCTGGCTCTAGCCTGCGCTTAGAGCAATTTAATATCAGCAGCAGGAGGGGATGGGGAATTAATTTTGGCTGCCACCCCTTTGAGCCACCACCTGCGGGTGCGCGCATGGTGCTATGCACAGTGATGTGCTGGCTCCCTCCTTCCTATGCTCTCACAGCTGCTTGAATTTCCTTGCCCTGCCTTCATCACTCCTTCAATTAACTGTTTGTCGGCCATCAAACACTGAAAGAACTGCAGTCTGCTCTGCCCAACAGGCTTTTCCCTTCTGGTGATGGAAAAAGCATGAAGCTCTCTGTCGTGGCTTAACCTCAGCCAGCAACTGAGCATCACACAGCCACTCGCTCACTCCCCCCCAGTGGGATGGGGGAGAGAATCGGAAG
>NW_008795316.1:322491-323007 GCF_000699145.1 Aptenodytes forsteri
CCAGCCTTCTCAGTCGGTAGAGCATGGGAAGCTGAAAAGTCCTGGACTAGTGTAAGCACTGCTCAGCAACAACTAAAACATCGGTGTGTTATCAACATTATTCTCATCCCAAATCCAAAACACAGCACTGTACCAGCTACTAGGAAAAAAATTAACTCCATCCCAGCCGAAACCAGGACACTCTCAAGGAAGCACAGGCTGTGAGTCAAGGGCAGCAGCAGCATCGGGCAGCCCTTGGCTCTGAAGAGGCAGTGCAGGACTCACTAGCAGAGCTCAGGTGCTTGGTGGTAACCATCCACTCCGGGGCACTCGCAGTCCTGGAGGATACAGGAGGAAATTGCTGTGGGACTCTTGCTCAGGTGCAAAGTCAAGGCTTTACCGCAGAGCCAGAATGGCTGGCCAGTGGTGTGCCCTGCCCGCACACATGCCAGCATCTGTCAGGAGAGGATTGAGCAGGCAGGGCTGCCTCAAGAGCATGCTTTGTGCAGGCTGAATCGCAGGGGCGGCTCTGCGCAG
>NW_008795316.1:323166-326108 GCF_000699145.1 Aptenodytes forsteri
GGCTCTGAAGAGGGTAAATCTTTCTAATCGCTCAGTAAGAACCTTCTCTAGAATTTATCTACTTTCTGCCTTCCAAGAACATATGGATAAAATCCCCCTGAGCAGGACTTACATTTATAGCATCTATTACTGAGATCAAGGTTAATCCAGAGTAATCTAATGGGGTGAAAAGGACTTTATATAAATCTGTTTTAATCTACAGGACATGATAGCCTGACAAGGCCATCAGAAAACTCATGCGCCACGGGCTGGGGCAGGGAGAGGTGCCTGGGTTGCTTGGGGGATGCGCGAGGGCAAGTTGGCTCATCAAGTGCCCGCATCTCCATAGCACAGCAGGGCAGTGTCGGGCAGCCAGCGGGGCTGGGACATGGCTCACCAGGCCGGAGCCATGCTGGCTGTCCTGGTGTGCAGCTGCTGCTGGTGGCTTCGGAGAGATTTAGTGGCTCTGTCCCTGTTGGGCTGTTGTGCCATGAGACAGGGAGGCTGTAAATGCTCTTCCCACTAAGTTATGAGTCGTCCCTGGTAGGTATAATTTATCCACACTTAGAGAGAGGGGATGCTCAGCAGGGAGAGGCAGAAGGTGAACTTCACACAGTTCCCAGTGCTGTGGCTGCATGCCGCATGCATGCCCCATGCTGAGGACCGGTGCTCTGCTGGGGCCTGGTGCCTGCAGCACTGTGCACGGGGCGCTGCCAGGCAGGCAGAGCGGAAGGACTTCCCCTGCCGGGATGTCACACTGTGGACCTTGCTGCACCCCACATCCCACATGGCCAGGCCAGTGCGCCCTCTCTAAGCCATCTGGTGCTGAGCGCTGTTTCCATGGCTCCCACTGCTCCCGCTGCTCCCACTGCCCCCGCTGCCCTCCATCCTGCCACCTCTGGGCTCGCTCTGGCTGCTGCCCATGCGAGTCCCGCAGTGCCACTCCCAGCACCTGGGGATGTGCTGAGTCCTGGCTGGGCCCTGTACCGGCAGGCAGCCCTGCACAGCGCTGCCTGCCCGGGCCAGCAAGGTGCAGGAGAGAGTTGTGCAGACACGGGAGGCCAAATAAGACAGTTCTCCAGAGCATGGTGTGTCGTTCTACATCTGCTCAGATGGAGACTGAGCTATCCAGGTCCCTGAGTCCCAGACCCGCCAGAAGACAGTATCTCAGCTAAACGATGCAAAAATGATTTAATGGAGGGAACTAATCAAGGAATCCAAGAGAGACTGCTCACCAAGGGCTGATGCAAGATTCAATTAAACTGCAGCCTTTGTGGGCTCACCATTTTAATTTTCCACAAATTAGCTTAAAAAAGGTATGGAAATGAAGATATTAGATTTTTTTTTAAGTCAAAAGGAAAAATCCTTTGAGGATTATATTAGCTATTTCGTTTTAACAAACATCATTTCTATACTCATTTTCTTGTTTTAATCTCAGCTGTTGAGATGCTGTTTCCATTTCAGCTCCAGTGTTTTGAGAACAAGGTGGGGAAGGCTGTTAACTCTTCCAGGAGCAGGCCCTGCAGCCTGGCTGCCGCAGCTCCCCAGGCTCCCACACAGACCCGCGGTGCTGCAGCAAGGGGGAGCGCTACAGCACAGGCAGCCCTGCCCATCCCCTCCTGGGGTGGCTGGGTGCTGATGCGGGAGCACTTGCTGCACCTCCAAAGGAAGCTTTGCCACCCAGCTCTGCTGACCGCCGCAGCACCGGCGGGCACAGCTTAGCTCTGCAGTGGTGCAACTGGTGGCGGCATGGCTGTGTGGGACTGGCACAGTGGCTGGGTGCCCCATGCTCTGCTTGGGACCTGCAAAGCAAGCCCATCCTCACAAACGCTGTCCCCCATGTGTGGCTGCATCCCCGGGGACTCCCAGGGGGGCATCCCCCTGGTTCATTAGCGGCAGCCAGCCCTGCCCCATGGTAGTGATGGAGATGCCTACCTGCCCAGTGCAAGGGCGAAGCTCTGCCCGACTGGTTAGGCAGAGGCTGGTGGTGAGAGAGCCCTGTGCTGGGGCAGGACAGGGCTATGGATCCGCTCAGGGCTGTGGCAGCTCTTGGCTCCAGCCATCCCATGTGTCCTGTAACTTCACCTGCTCTTGCCCTCAGGCAGCTGGAGATAAACACGGAGCAACAGTGTTGTGTGTCGGCTGCAATTTGTCTTCTGCGTGAGTGTGTCTTGCGCTAAGGATCTCCTGTGAATAATAACAGCTGCTGTTACGGCCGTGCCTCCACTGGGATCCACTGGCTGGTGCGGCTGTCCTTTCCCTGCCCTGTGTGGCACAGCCCTTTGCACTGGCTCCTGCTCCGCCTGGGCTCTCCAGCAGGAACGGTGCCTCGAAAGCAGGCGGCTGCAGCGCTGGGCTCAGCCAGAGGCTGCTCTCCAGCAGGAACGGTGCCTCGAAAGCGGCAGGGCTGGTGGCCAGTTCACCGGGCTTTGCCTGGTCAGACAGTCTGCTTCCCACCCCCAGGGAACTGTGTTCCTGTCCCTGGGTTCACTGCTCATCAGCGGGAAACGAGTCCCCAGCAGCATTGCTTACCAGCGCAGGGGCTCGGGCAGGACGGCGGTGGGTCTGGTAGCACCACCCTGGGCAGGGCTGGCACAGCTGGGCCACAGCCCCAGGCACTTACCACAGTGCTCAGGAGCATCATCCACAGGCCCCCTGCTCCCTGCCCGTCCTCTCCTGAGGTGGGGACGGCTCCTGCTCCCCTTCTCATCCCACCACTGCCTGCACCTCTGGCACTGCCCATCCGGGTCCTGCACCCACCATCTCACCCTCCCATCCTGCACCGCCCCCCCCCCGTGTCCCCCCTCACCCCGTGGCAGCATCATCTGGCTCCTGGGTGACCTTCAGCTTGCAGCTCCTGGAAGTGCCTCCCTGTCCCCTTCCTCTGTGCCTTGAGCTGGAAGGGAGCTTCATTTGTCACTGTCTTTTTTAAAAGGTCCAATCTCTTCCTTGGGGTCCCCAGG
>NW_008795316.1:326145-326365 GCF_000699145.1 Aptenodytes forsteri
CCCCCCCGCCTGCGGCTCCGGCAGCTACTGCAGCTGCCGGTCTGGGACGCGTCATCCCTGTCCTCTTGTCCTTGGGGTCCTGCTGTGGTCCCCCTCTCCCTGTGGGTAGAGGAACACTCGGAGCTGGGGCCTGGGGAGTGCCCAGGGGTGGCTGCAGCCCCCACCAGACCCTGCAGCCCATGGTTGGGGCCTGGGGCATCCCCCTGCCCTCTGCTCCCTC
>NW_008795316.1:326528-333604 GCF_000699145.1 Aptenodytes forsteri
CCCGCCCGAGGGCGGCTGCCAGGGACATGGGGCCTCTCCTGCGCCGCCCTCCAGGAGATGCTCACGGAGCAACAGGTTGGGAAGTCCCAGCTTCGCTCCGCGGCGCGGATGTGGCGGCGGAGGCTGTGGCCAGGATTCTGCCACGCCACTGGCCCCTCCCCACCCTGCACACGTTGAATGGAGCTCAATGCAGAATTAATTTGTCATATTGACACTGATCGTTTATTACGGAGCAGAGTGGAGCCCATTCATTTGAACAGAAAACATTTCATCTTATCTCCTGCCTTTTCATGCCTCAGCTCTCACTCTTTAACCTTGGACAACGAGACATTCATAATTTCCTCACTGGCTCTATGGCTCCTTTAGATAAGAAACTTATTTTTTAATCTTTCTTTCTATTGAATTTTAAACATGTTCCATTACAAAACCTGATGCACATAACAACATATTTCGCCCAGCATTAATGTGGCCATGTTGTGCTGCAGCCTCCGCTCTGAGCCAGGCTCCCAGCCCCACTGTGCCCTGTGGGGTCCAAGGGCTGGGGACCAGTGCTGCTTTCCCAAATGCCTGCAGTGGCTGCCCGCAGTGGTGCATGGGTGCAGGCATGGCACAGGCAGCAACCTGGCCCAGCCCACGCTCAGCCGTGCTGGGGGCCGGTGAGCACCCGGTCTGGGGGACAGTGTGCCCATGGGGGTGCTGCCAGCAGCCACAGGGAGGGTGCACGGGGCTGGCTCTGCCTGCACCAGGGATTGCAGCCCGGTGGGGCTGTGTGGAAGCGGGCGGCCCGAACCGCCATGAGAGGAAGATGCTGTCACAGGCTGATCGTTTCCAGCGGTTCCCATTTGCTCTAACATGGTCTGAGTTTGGGGGATATTTGTTGTTTGGGGACGGTCACTGGAGAGCTGCTGCATGGCTGGGAGCCTTTGCAGCCCCATGCACGAGCCCCACTGCAGCCTTGGGCACAGCAGTGCAGGGTCTGGTTTGGCCTGGGGCCATGTGTGGCCGCGGAGGCACCGATCGCATCTCCAGTCCAGGTAGCCACTGCTCCAACAGTAAATAGCCCCGTCAGGGCCCCTACAAGGAGACGCCACAATTGCTTTCTGTGTGCAGGAGAACCACATAGATAAGGCTTTCACCTCCAAGGCTCTGCTGAAAAATTAGGGATGGGAAGTGGGAGGGAACAAATTGAGATAAATGAGTGTGCTGCATGGCATCCTGCCCACAGGATGCTGAAATAAAAAAAATCAGTAAATAAAAAATCACCAGTCTTTATCTGGTCAGAGCCTGAATGGGCTGTGTGATAACTATAACGGATGAGCCTGCCATAAGGGCCTCAGAGAGGGACCTGCCGTCCCTCACCACGGCGCAGGAAGGCACCTGCCAGTGCTGGTTTGCCGGGGAAACGGCTGCTGCATGTGTGAAGGGCTGGGGCGGGTGGCTCTGCTGAGGTGCGCTGGGTCCTGTCCCTCCGAGTGCACTGCACTGCCTGCTGTGCCAGTCCCAGGCAGTGCTGAGAAGGGCTTGGCTCCTTCCTCACCGTGAAATGCACTTTTCCAAGTCGTCCTTCACAGCAAGGGAAAAGGCAGATCAGATGCCGAATTAGCCTGTGAGAGCCATGTTCCCATCTCTCTTATCTAACTCACTGTAACAAGCTCTTTGCATTTATTCTACCAAATGTGCTGCAGAATTGTGTTACAGCTCATGGCTGCAAGCCATCTGTGGAGAGAAATCCAGTTATACCTTGTATAATAAGTTCTTGACAATCTTACAGAGGACTCCGGGTCATAAAAGTCTCCCAGTTTTATCGCCAGTAACAGACACAGAGAGAAATTAAGTTGTCTTATCAAATTTAGATAATATATATCCCTCTGGAGTGGAAGGTTTCTGATCGATCTTTTACAGTATTAGAACATTTAGAGGGGTGAATAGGAATGCACAGGGAGGGTGGGAGAGCACTGGGGAGCAGAACGCCCCGGGGCACCCAGGGAGCAGGAGTCCAGTAGCTGCCAGACAGCAATGGGCCTTGGGGAGCCCTTGAAATGCAAGACAAGGTGAAAGCTGTTTGCAGGCAGGAGCCATGCTGAGGCATGGCCTCTCCCCCTGTCTTGCTTACCTCAAGCGCTTGCATGCCATCTATTTATGAAAGCAATAACCTCCAGCAGTCCTGATATGCAAACTCCTTCCCCACTGCCCCTGTGCTAGTCGTTGCGGGAAGAGGGAGCCACAGGACATTTGCTGAGTTCCTGAGGTCTGCTGAAATCAGCAGCCAAGCCCCGCAGGGAGGCTGGACATGGGATGTCTCTACCACATATCCTTCGTCCCTGGGGTGCATCTGCTTCGGGCCAGTGCACCGAGTGCCCTGCAGCTTCCCTGATGCAGGCAGGCATGGCAAAACGGCTGGCACAGGGGAGGAGGATCCCCAGCGCCGGGAAGGGTCTCACTCCTGCAGCCTTTTGCAGTGAGGTAAGGTCCCGACTGGGCTCTCCCTGCCACTGCTGGCGGGGAAAGGAGCTTTGCTCCGCTCAGGCAGTAATTTTAAGCTCCCTGGAGAAAAAGGGTCTCCTGCTGAGCCCATTGCCCAGGGCTTGGCCTGGTCCCTGCTCCCCTGGCTTGGGTGTGAAAGCTCCCGCGGCCAGGCACGCGGGACAGAGACGCTTGCCGCTTTGCCTGGCCTGCGGCCCCATGGCTGAGCGCTCCCTCCCGGGGGTTGCGGCTGCCTGTGGAGATGGCACTAATGGCTTGGGAGGGCTGGGATCCTCCACACACCTGCTCTCTGTTCAATATTTAGTTTTCTGTAAAAGCAGAGTGCAGTAGTCATGGTAATGAAGCGGGCAGGCCCAGCATCGCTGGCATACCATTTATTAAGAGCTGTGCAGTCTCAGGCACTGGGGATGCAGATGCATGCCTCCCTTGAGATCCCTGTGCTAATAAAAAGATGAATCCTCACTTACTGTTCTCTGTATTTTTAAAGAGTGGTTACTCCGTCTTTTCCTTTTTTATTCAGTTTTAAAAAATCTATCTTGCCCTTCAGTGCAGAATTATCTGTTTAGCGCCATCGTTACTTTAATCACAATTAGCTTTCCCACTCCATTAATAAGACTCTAAATGGTGCTAGATCATGGGAACGGGCCTTCACAGCCATCCCGGTGTTTTGCCAGGTCCGATGCCCAGGGTTCGTTCTCCCACCAGAGCCAGTGGTCGGTGCTCCCCATGCCATGCCATGCACTCCTCCCCGGCTCCTCTGGTCTCAGAGAGGTGCCGAGCCCCATGGCCGGCCGGGCTCCGGGGACAGGCAGGCGCTGGCAGTGCTTCCCTGGCAGGCTGCACGGCTGGGCTGGAGCCGTTCCCACTCATCGCAGCAGGAGCAGAGAGGCTGGGAATTAGGATTTAACCAGAAGAGTGGGTCAAGAGCCTGCCTCGCCTCCCCACACCTTTTCTTTAGAGCATTTGGTGAACAATGCATGCAGAAGGCTTTTTATTTTTATGTAGAAACGTGTGTCTAATGAATTAGCCACAGATTGGAGCCTAACATGGGTAATTTACACTGAACATTTGCTCACTCAGAATCATCCATCAATTTCTTACCACATTAAAACCGACATCCCACCCTGGGAGTGTGCGGCTGGTGCTGCACCCCGTGACTCCCTCCCAGCACACCCCTCGGCGCAGTGTGACCACGCAGGTCCCCTCTGCAGAGGCAGGGGCCAGCGTGCCACAGGCTGTGGTAGCTCCAGTCCGACCCCTGTGTAGCTCCATGGGTGACAGGCTGTGCTGTGCCAGGACCCGTTGGCACGAGATGGGCAGACACAAGGACAGGCACAGGCTCCCCGTCCTGCAGCCTTTGGCCGTGGGGTGCCAGCAGGATGTGGTGGGAAGGGGGATTTGCTGCTCTGGTGGGCTGGGAGTGGGGCTAGGCACTGCAGAAGGGTTCCGAGCGGCCGGCACGGCCCTTGACACCCACTGCCCAGGCACGGGAGAGGGCCACAGAAGGCTGGCCACGGGAAGCAAAGCCCCTGCCCCAAGGCTGGCACCGACCGCTGGGGCCGGCGGGGAGCCCTGCCATGTGCTGAGCCTCCCCCAAAAGCATAGACAGCTTTTTGGCTGGGAGCTGTGTCCTCTTGGCGGACGGTGCGGCATGAGCCTAATTGCCTGGGGACCAGCACCAGACCCAGGGGAGGATGCTGCCACCAGAAGCCACCGTGGCTGGAGCAGGGCATCTGCAGCGGGGCAGGTGGCAGGAGCGCACCCATGCAGTGCCGGCGGGGGCGTGGGTGGGGCTGACGCATGGCCATGCCTGGGGCGCAGCGGAGCAGCTCACCCCTCCGCTCAGCAGCACCGGGCTCCCTCCTCCCGCTGGCCTGCCTGCCGCTGCAGGGACACCCCCAGGGGAGGGATTACATGGGGGAATCATCAGCGCAGACATAATTGCTGAGATAACTGCTGATTGTGGAGTTTGCAGACAAAAAATAGAGTGGCTGGGGTCAGTCATAATTGGTAAATATTTGTCTATCTAATCAAAAGGCCTTTTAATTAACAATTTTGTTCTTGCCACTGGTTTAATTGTTTTTAAGAACTTCTGCAGGAAGTCAATTAGACCCAACAGATGGTGAAGAACACCCCGGCATCAGCACATCCTGCCATCTGCCACCGCTGGAGAGCAGGGCAGCCCTGCCAGACTCACGTGCCCCATGGCAGCCCCCTCCCTGGGACAGGGCAGCTGTGGACCCTCACCTCCACCACAGGGCCATGGACAGGTGGGTTCCCCTCAACAGGAGCCATGTGCAGCCAGTGCCGCTGCAGGCGCAGAGGGCGAGCAGGGGGGCCAGGGCTGCCTGAGCCACACGTGCCAGGGCTTTCAGGGCTGCAGCTCTGCCTGGGGCGGTTTCGCCTCTCCCTGGGCAGCCCTAGTGAGCCCTGGCCCCAAGCGAGCGGCAGGTGGAAAGGGCAGCTCTGCGCTCTGCCGTGCCTCAGGGCTGGCTCCCTGGCAGAACCAGCAGCTGGCACAGCCCACGGCAGGCATGGCTCACCGTGTCAACAGGTGCTGCTCCCTCAGCTGGACACCATGGCCTGGTGCCCCTGCCCTCTCCTCCCCATGGGGCTGCCTGGCATGTGGTCCTCAGGCAGTCTGTCCCTGCAAGGCTGGAGCAGAGCTGCCTGGCCCTCGGGAGAGAAATGCCTGCAGGGACGCAGAGCACTGCTGTGCAGGGACATAGGGCACTCCTGTGCGGGGACACAGGGCACTGCTGTGCGGGGACACAGGGCACTGCTGGGCTGGCTACAGCCCTGGCACGATGAGTTCTCCCATCTCCTACAAGCAGGAGGTCCATCAGGCCGTCACCCTGCATCCGTGTCCCCCCTACCCTCACGCTGCCCTTCCCTCCCCCTCTGCAGGCAGGGCTGCATCTCTGCAGGTGAGCTGGCAGCACCTGCACCTGCCACTCTCCACAATCAGGAGATTGGCTTGCACAAGAGGCATCTGATGCGACTCTTCCTCAATCAGCTGCTCTTCACACCCAGCTCCGTGCCACTCGCTGCTGATTGCCCTTTGTCTCCTGCAAGGCCGTGCTCTGCGGCGGCACAGGCAGTAGGGCCATGGCACTCCCATGGCAGGCACAGCGCTGCTCCCAGCATGGCTCTGCCCTCCTCTCCCCATGTTCCCTGTGTATCCCGCAGCTCCTGGCGGGGAAGGTGCTGGGACTCTCCCAGCTCCATGCGCTTATCCCAGTGCAGGCTGGACAGGAGCCCCTGGGACAGGGTCTCTGCTGGGTGCTGGCTTTGGCTTCATGTGGGTGCAGGGCCCTGCTGCTCCTGCCCCGGTCTCTGCCTGCGGGAAGGTGGCCGGAGAGCATGCGGCCAGCCAGGTCTCCAGGTCTGTATGGACACCAGGCATGGGGTAAGTGGCTGGTCCTGCAGCTGGCAGGGCAGGAGGAGACGCGGGCGAGCAGAGGGCTGGGCTGGGCGCAGGGCAGGAGGGGGCACGGCCACCCCGAGCATCACTCCTGAGCCACGCCGCTGGAATGTGTCCAAGGCGCCAGGGAGCAAAGCACCTAAATCTCTCCTGCCAGGCCCTCCAGAGATGTCCCCCTTTATTCACAACTGCTTTTTAATTGCCTTTTGTCAATTACAGCGAGATGGATCAGGCTCCTAGGGGAGGCAGTAATTAGCACGGGGATGAATGCCGAAGCAGCCAAGTTCCCTCTTCACACAGCAATGGTGATTTGTAAACCTGTCACCGAGACACTGAGCTCGGCTCCCTCTCGCCACCGCACGGCCTCGCAGGGGCAGCAGGAGCACCATGCACAGCGCGGGGAGGCATGTGTGTCTGCCCAGCCCCCTTGGAGCAAGCAGGACCCAGGCACCCACCCCAGCCTCTCCCTGCCAAAAGCCTCGCCATGCCCCCCCTGTGCAGGGCCCAGAGCGCAGGTCCATGGAGGGGGGCCTCGCTGGCCAGTGTCCAGGCGGCGTGCACCCTGCTGATGGGGAACAGCCGCACGTGCAGGGCAGGAGGGGTGAGGACTGGGGCACAGCACCAGGACAGGCAGGGCCTCTGCGGGCAGCTGGGGAGAGGAGCTGCTCTGGGCAGGCCGGAGTGCAGGAGCCCCTCTGGACAGGGCACCGCTCCCACCAGAAGGAATTAACACCTACAGTTTCCAGCTGGCTGTGGCTAGCCTCCTAATTAGGTTTGGTGACAATGGCAATTAGTCATCCAGGTTCCCCGTGCAGTGCCTGGGACCTGCAGGGAGGTCTGACCAAGTCACTGCTCTCCATGCTGCTCAGTCGCTGCTCAGCCTGTGCGGATGCTCTGCCTGCCGCTGCCTGGCCTCCACAGCCGACTGTGCTTGAGCTCGGGATGATCTCACTCGTGTTGCCAAAATTCATCCCGCCAGATAACCTGGTCAGTCATGGGACAACCTGGGCAGTGGTCGGCTTGGCTGCACCCAGAGCTGCAGCCTGCCAGGGGCTTGCTCTTGCTCAGCCCTGTCTCCTCCTGGCACTCACTCAGGTCTCCCATGTGCATGGGCGGCACAGTCCTGGTCCCAGCTCTGCAGGGCTTTGGGCACCGGCGGGGGGGGGCC
>NW_008795316.1:333746-344889 GCF_000699145.1 Aptenodytes forsteri
CGGGGGGGTTTTGGAGCGGGTCGGTGTGGGGCCAGGAGCCACAGGCCATGGCCAGGCTGCAAGGACAAGCCAGTGTGCCAGCCTGGCCCGGCTCGGATGAGCCCAAAGGATGCTGCAGACAGCGGCATTGCCTGGCCAGCAATGGGGTGGTTCCAGCCTGCAGCCATGCTTCCCGGCGAGAGGGATCTGTGCGACCCCCACCATGCTTGGTGGCACCGCAACATGCAGCACTTCAGCCTCAGCAATTGCCAGTTACATTCCCAACCCTGTCTTCCTGCAGTGAGGTCGGGGCAGTGTGGACAAGCGTCCTGCAGCTCTCACAGGTGACAAGATGGGGGGGACAGCCATGAATGCTGTCTGCCCCACTGACTGCAGAGCTGGGGAGAGCCCCGGCAGCTCATAGCACAGCAGAGGCTTCCTGCGGAGGCAGCACAGGGCCGGGGCAGGAGGGAGGGGAGCAGCCGAGGAGCCCCGGGTGCAGGCTGCGCAGTGCTGGCTCTGGGAGGGGGGAGGCTGCTGGAAGGTCCAGCTGGGGAGGGGCGCAGCCGAGTCCTTCGCACCATGGGGCTCTGCCCTGCCCTGGCTGCAGCATCAGCCGTGCCCACGCTGGTGCTGCTGCTGGCCACCGCCTGCTCACCCCAGCTCCCCCCTACCCTCTTTCTCTGCTTCGTGGCTTTTGTCTAATTCCCTACGCCCCTTTCCTATTTTTCTTCTTGACAGAAGAAGCAGGCTCATGCATCTAGAGACTCCACAGCCCTTTCTTGTAGCTGTAGATTAAATTTCCCAGTGCAATGTCTGCTGGCCTCTGGCTGAGTCGGTGTGCACGGTGTCCTCCCCGTCCCCAGGAGCAGAGTGCAGTCCTGGCAGTGCCGGGCCCTTGAGAGAGGGTCTGTGCAGAGGCATGGGGTGATCCCCGCCAGCCGAGCCAAGTCAAGCCGAGCCAAGTCAAGCCAAGCCAAGTCAAGCCCTGCCAGCCCTCCAGGCCACGGCTGTGGGCGAAGAGAAGGCATAAATCTTGCCTGAGCCCAGCAGCCAAACTCTGCTGAGCATCCCCCAGCTCCTGCTTCCCTTGCTCTGTTCTGTCCTTGACCCCGGGGAGGGTGCAGCATGTGGAGGGAGCCCGACTGCTCTAATTAAACCATGTTTGCAAACTCCCATGGTAAGCATCACTAATTATAATTAGAGAGAGTAGATCTGCCTTCCCTGCCTCTTGGAGACATGAACAAGCTTCCTGCATGCCAACCAGGCTTGGAGGGCACTGAGGGCCGGCATGCAGCACTGCTTGTTGTCCCCTGGGCCAGGCATGTGCCCCAGAACAGCCCCTGTAGGGCAATGGTCCCATCGGAAGCCCTTGGGCTGGGAGTGCCAGGCCAGGGGCAGGGTGCCGTGGTGCAGCTGGCATCGACCCTTCCATCCATGCATGGCATGACTGCCGCCCCGCTCCCTCGGCACGCTGTCTTCATGCTTGAACCATTGGCCTAACGATTTCAGGTTTTTCCCCATTTTCCTGTATTATTATTTGTCGTTGTTCCCGTTGCAGTTCAGTGACCATGAATTATTGAACGTCTGCTTGCTCAGTAACTCTTTACTTCCACTTCGGCACACTGCTGCCTCACAGCCCACACGGGACGGCTGCCAGCTCCTGCCCCCAGCCTCGCCGCCTGCTGCCGCGGGACCCCTCTCTGCACTGCAGCATGCGTGGCCTGGCCCCACTCGTTGGCAAGGCTGCGGGCAAGGGGCTGCACAGGATTCCAGGTCCAGCAAAGTGCCTTTCCCTGGCTCCGCTTCGCTGGCCATAGGGGCTGGGGAAGGCCAGGAGCCGCTCAGTCATGGGAGCCCTGGGTGAGGCGTGGGATGTACTGGGATGCACTGGGACGCACTGGGGGGCTGTGTGAGCAGTGGGGTCAGCTGGCTGGAGCTCACTTGTGCCCTGAGTGGGTGTGACCCAGGCCATTAGGTGCACATGGGGCTGATTTAGGGCAGTGCTCAACACATCCCTGCTAGGTGATAAAAGGAGGAGAGGGGGTCACTGCTTCCCTGTCCAGCCTGGAGTGGGGTGGTGGGAGGAAGCTCAGCCTGCTCCTCTAGGGAGGCTAAGGGCATTCTGCAGGCTAAGCAGGTAAGCAGGGAGGGTGGGTGGGTGCGTGCGTGCGTGCAGGCAGGCAGGCAGGGTCTGGCCCTGGGACGTGATGGGTCTGCACTGCTGCCGAGGACTGCCGTGGGTGCCCGGACCACCAGCTCCCTGCAGCAGCCCGTGCGTTTGCCGTGCCAATGCTGTGTGCTGCAGCTGCTGCACCTGTGCAGGTGAGTCTGCTCTCGCTGGGCTCCAGCTCTGCTTGCTTGGGGCCAGCAGGGCTGGATCCCCCAGGGCCCCTGCAGTGCTCGCCTTTGCCCCTCCATCCTGTCTCTCCCAGGGCTGTGCTGGGGAAGGGGCTAGTTGTTGTGACTGCTGCAAACACAGCACATCTAGCTGAGCTGCAGAGACCCCAGGTGCTGGGAGACCCATTCCCAACAGCCTTGACAGCTTGCCCCGGCAGGGGCTTTGCAGCAAGTGCTTGCTGGGCAGCGTGGGTGGGCATGAGCGGGGCTTGCCCAGCATCCTGTCCCCGCTCTCAAGAGCTCTGTGCCCATCAGTGAGCAGGGACATGTTGGTGCTCGCTGAGCTGCCCCGGTGCTGGTGGCAGGACAGGGCCTGGAGCTGTGGCTGCACCGTAGCATTTGCAGGAGCAAGGAGGCTCTTGGTGGGTGACAGTGTCTGGCCAGACCATCAAAGCACGGGGAAGGCTCAGGCAGAGCCTGCTGGTGCCCCAGGGCAATGGCACAAGCAGCTGGGGATGAGCGAGGGAGGCTCTTGGCAGTGCCCAGCCCTGCCTGGGAGGACAGGGCTTTCCCGGCGCCAGGGAAATGTTTCCCTCCCCTGTGCCATGCTCAGAGTGCATCTGCACATAAACCCAGGGGAGCCTCTGGGTTTAACAGGCCCTATGAGAAGCCCTGGGTGGGAGCAAGGACGTGGGTATGCCCGGTGCCAGGCTGACCTGCACCAGCAGGAGCTGGTCCCGCTAGCGCTGGGGCAGCCAGGATGCACTGTGGCTGGAAGCTGGCTGGCACCTTGGCTCTGCAAAGCCACTGCTTTCTCCACACTGCTTTTGTGCTTAGGGCAGAGCTGAGGAATCTCTACTGGTATTGTAGGATTTCACAGAAGTGAAGAATAAAGTCTCTGAACTCCCTACAGCTGCATTTTCTGAGCACTGCAACACTCTGATACCTCTGAATCACTATTAAGCACCTGGTGCTGGGTTGTCTTTGCAACTGTGTCCCCAAATAAATCCCTTCCCCATGCTGAGCCTTGCTAGTGGCCCATTGTTAAATGGCCAGCCAACACAGTATAAGATGAAGTCATTTTTTCCAGTCATCCCGGGGGGGGGGAAATCTCTCCAACGTCCTTCTTGTAGGATGAGACTGAAACTGGGAAGCTGCAAATCCCTGTGCAGTGCACTTGCTTGGCTGTGCCCCCCTGCCCCCTAAGCAGGGGTGCTGGTCGCTCGGGGCCCTCCTCACAGGGCTCATCACGGGAAGCGTTTGCTGGCATTGAGCTGGGCCAGGCACCCTCCACTGTGGGGCAGGGCGGCCCCCAGCAGTGCCAGGGCACCAGGGATGGGGAGCAGCATCCACCCTGCTGGCTGCTGCACAGCATCAGCTCCTCCATCAGGGTGGGCCGGCGGCACCCACAGGGACTCCCAGCCTCCTCAGGCTGTCCTGGATCCACAGGCCGCGCTGGCCTCCCCCGTCGTAAGCCAGGGCAATCGCTGCCTGCTCTGCCATGCCCGGCTGGGCATCCTGCGGGGCCAGCAAGCCCCCATCCCCGCCTGCATCCGCAGCCCGCTCCTGCCTTGCGCCTGAGCCAGCGGTGCGGCTGGGCAGGGAGCCCCGGCAGGCTGTGCCCTGCACTGGCAGGCCGGGGCCGTGCTGGCTGGCATGTGCTCTGCTCTGGCCCTTTGCACTCGTGTGTGCAAGGCGCTGCCTCCAGCCTGTGTCCCGGCCTAGCTGCCCTCCGGCACCCGCGTGCTTGTCTCTGTCTGCCGCCGTCTTGCACATAAGTGGGCTCCCTGGGAGATTTGCTCAATTTTTTTCCTTTAACCTTGAAATGCAATTTCCTCCCCAAAATACCCTTTTTCCTGTAAACAACATCTCTTTAGTGAGATTACAGCAAAAATCCCTGAGCTACCGGGTCTGGCCGCTTTATCACCCGGTGAGCCCCATCCGTCACGGCTGCGTGTGTGTTCCCGGCGCCCCGCCCTTGCCGCTGGGTGATGGTCTTTTCATCATTTTTACAGATTTATTTTACAATAATTTAATTTCATCCTCAGCCCTGGGAAGACGAATTGGCCCCTGATGTGACTGGGGATTTGGAGCCAGCCTCATAAATTTGCTGCCTCAACACAAAGCTCTTTCTGGAGTCCCAACTGCAGCCGTGAGCGAGAGTCTTTAAACAACGGGGGACGGGCTGTAAATCTCGCGCAGCGGCGGAGGGGTGCTGCCAGCGCTGCTGCTTCTTCCCGAGCCTCAGCTGGGCTCGGTGGCTCCAGGCAGCTGGCAGGGCCTGGGCAGGGGCGTGGGGCAAGCAGGGCTCTGTGGGCTGCTCTGGCAGCTCCCCTGCAGGACTGGGTGCTGCTGCCCCCCCCACAGGGAGCTGCCAGTGGCCAAGTGCTGGGGCTCTCACTGCGCTGCCAGGATGCAGCCTGCCCACACGGGCACCTGCTGCTGGGAGCCCAGAAGTGGCCAGTGCCCAGGACCTACCTCCACAGGCACACGCCTTGCTTTCCTGGCTCGGCAGAGCTGGTGCTGTGCCAGGCACTGGCTTCGGGGTGGTACTGCCAGCCCTGCTGCAGAGCTGTGCTCGCTCTTGCACATCTGCGCTCGCTGCATGTGGGACTCGCCGCACTTTTGTTGCGAGAGGCTCGCCAATGTAATTAAACTCGAGTGACTCCCCTGCCCCCAGGCACAGCCCCTCGTTTCCCTTTGATTTATTATGTCGTCTTAATTTATTTAAATGAGTCTCGGTGTTTGCACAGGCTGGAAGGGTGCTGGCTGGAGCTCTAATTGCTGGAGCGAAGGGAAGGCAGCAGGAGGGGCTCCACGGCAGCTCAGCCCAGGCTAGGCAGCCACGTCCACCCCTGGGCGCGGCTGGAGCCGCAGGGCCGGAGCTGCGGGAAGGAGCTTCCCTGCCTGCGGCCACTGTCCCCTGTAGATGTGCTGCTGAGCAGGGCATGGCCGCCCGCAGGGGTGTGCGCTGTGGGGCAGGGGGCTGCAGACAGACCCCAGGCATGGGAAGCGCCTTCAGAGCAAAGGTCCCTGTGCTGGCAGAGGCTGTTTGGCTCCCGGTGCTGGGCTGCGCTGGTGCCTGGGGCTGTGCCTCAGTGGGGCTGCAACGGGAAAGGCTGAGCAGCTTTTGGGGCCTGTTTAGGGGCATCTCCCTGGGGCACCACAGGGCAGCAGCTGCCCTGGCTCTGAGCTGGCAAAGGCAGGGGGATGGCAGAGCCTGTGGGGGACCCCCTGCTTGGCACTGCTCCCAGTGTGCACAGTGACTGGGGTCCAGCCGGACCTCACCATGGTTCCTGGCTGGCATGGGAGAGGTGTGTGGGACCCCAGGAGAGCCTGTGGCACAGCTCCGAGGGGTCAGTCTGTGCTCGAGGCCAGAGGAGGTTCCTCTCCGCAGAGCCTCTCACTCCCTCCATCTGTTCCTCCTGCCTCTCCATGGGCCCTGCTCCTCTGGTCCCCAAAGGACCACCAGGCTGAGCAGGCAGCATGCCTCCTGCCTGTCCCGTTCCTGCCCGAGCACCTGCGTGGTCTCATGCCCAGCTGGGCTCTGCGCTGCCGGCCTTGCCATCCTCAACCTGTGTTTGCACAGCTGATTATTTCTGGCTCAGCGTACTGCCTTGCACTTGTCTCTGTTGAATTTCATCCTATTTTTTCCAGTCCATTTCTCCAATTTGTCAAGATCATTTTGAATTCTAATCCTGTCCTCCAAGATACTTGTAGTCCCTCCCAGCTTCATGTCATCTGCAAATTTAATAAGCGCTCTCTCTATTCCATCATCCAGGTCCTTAATGAAAACATTGAGCAAACCAGAACCAGGGCGAGCCCTTGGCCATCCAAGCAGCCCGACACTCATGCTGCGCTCGCCATGCTTGCTGCCCAAATGTGATGGGAGATGGTGCCAGAGCTTTGCCTCTGAGGCTGTGCCTCGCTGTGTCGCCCAGTTCACGTGGGACCTCTCTGCTTCGCTGCCCCGGAGCAGTGCTGGGACCACAGTGTGCTGCCGACTCTGCAGTCCCCAGTCCCTGTTGGGGGCAGGGGTGCCGGAGCTGGGACGAGGCTGGGAAGGGGCAGAGGTATGTCTTGAGGAGGGCTCCAGTGCGAGCTGCTGCTGGCCAGCGCAGTGCCAACGCCTGGGGCCGGCTGGCGGGTCTGCGTGACATCCCATGTAGCAGGGAGCCCGGTGGGGCCTCGCCAAGTGGCTGTGTGGTAAATGCCGCGGGGCCATGCCCTGCAAACCCCTGCTGCAGTGATGCCAGCGGTGCAAGGAGGGTGTGTGGAGCAGCAGTGAGACACGGCTCCGGCAGCAGCTGCTCCATCTCGGGCTGGGGCGTGCAGCAGGGACCACAGCGACAAGTGAGGTGCAGAGGGGAGCAGGCATCCAGCAGTGGCAGGGCAAGAGCCCCTCAGCCAGGTAATCGGTGCGGGCATGGGGGCAGCAGAGCAGCCCCTGATGGGGCCGTCCTCCCCCCTCGCAGCACAATGGCCACACCCTTTTCCACCGGGTGCAGGCTCTCCCCAGCCCCACAGTCTCCCTGTGCTGAGGCTGCTCCCTTGGGGGCCAGGACTGCTCCTCTGGGCTGCACACAGTGACCTGGAGCCAGGCCAAAGAGGAGCCACCCCATGTACCCCCCCCCCAGGCCACCAGCCACCTCTTTTCTTTAATTGATTGTAGAAAGCAATTTACAAAATACAAACTGCTGCCTATGCCAAGCTCTGCATGTCCAGGCATAGCTTAATTTCACAGTAAAATTTCAAATGCAATGAATGGCTTTTCTCAGCACCAGTCCATGTCCAAGCCAAGAGCTTTGCTAGCTGCATGGGCTGTGCTGAGCAGCCCAGAAATGGCTCTTGCACTGCCCTGCAGAGCAAGCAGCTCCCCAGGTCGGCTGTCACGATGGTCGTGGCAGGCCCGCCGGGGCCTTGGCTGATGCTGCTTGGGCTGGCTCAGCTGTGCGGGACCCACCGTGGCTGCAGGTCAGTCTGCAGGGAGCTGCGGGCCCTGACCCTTCGTGTAGCGAGCTGGATGCAGACCTTGCTGCAGGCATCCCATGCGATGCTGCCTCTCCACGCAGCTCTCGGGGAGGTGTCCTGGCAGGGCTGGCCAGCGCTGTGGTGGCGGGGGCTCTGCTGAGAGAGCAGAGCCCTTCATGTCAGAGTTATAATTTCATGGTCAGGGTCTAGGAGGTTTGTACACACAGATGCATTAGTTCTGCATTTAGTGATACTTGAATAATTGGTGTCACATCAATTAGATCGGTTCTTGGATACTGCAGTGATAAGTGCTGTGCAAAAGCCTCTGGGCTGGAGGATATGAGGAATCCCAATGGCGAGCGGGGCTGGCGGGGATGTCGGGTGCCGAGAGAGTGGCAAGGATACACGGTGCATTTGTCCTTTGCAGGAGAGCAGCAAGGCCTGGGGCCCTCAAGGTGGTCGGTGACTGGGGCTGCTGTGCTAGGGGGGACACTGCCCTGGCTGTGTAGCATGGGGGTGCAGGTGTGCGCTCGGGGAGGTGCTGCCAACATTGCAAACCTCTGAGCTCCTCAGTGCCCCAGTTGTCCCATCATGGTGCTCCTCTGTGTCAAGCCACTTGCTGGGTACCTAGTTCAGCACCATCTGCTGCTTCCCTCATCCCTCTGGGCTGCCATTGCAGCCCGTGGTGTGGATTTGCACACATGGTGGATTTCTGGGCACAGTGCTGCCAGCTAACAGGGAGGAGGTTCAGGTGGGTCTGGGGCAGCGTGGAGAACCCCAGGGCTCATGTGCCTGCAGTACAGATCAGCGCTGTCAGTCCGATCCCCGCTGCGGATTGTAGGCAGAGGTAATTTGCAGATGACAAATATCCCCGACAGTAAATATTTTTCCCATCCTCATCTTTCTACAAGCAGATAAGGTGGCAGCACTGTGGCAATACGGTTGCTGGAGGGAGACAAACTCTTTGGCAGTCTTAAGTCTATTGTGTCCCCACAATTATTTATAGATAAACAGAAGAAAGCCAATAAGCACAGAATGGAGCTGCACAGCTGCATTTGTCATGATGATGATGATGTTATCTCTCCCTCACACCCACACCCACACATCTCCAGTGCATGGAAACTCACTGCTGGCAACAGTTAAATCCCCATCCTGTACAAGGCAGGACAGGCTGGAGGTTTTGCCCTCTCCTCGCTGACTTGCTGCCAGTCTGTTTTCCCTCACAGTGACCCAACCGCACAACTCTTCCAGCAGCTTCTCACCCCCAGCCAAGCCGGGGAGCCACAGCACCCAGAGTGCCACAGGGTCCTGGGGTGCCCTGGGGCTGCTGCATCTCTGTTCCTGGTGGCAGCAAGATGTGGAGACCGGGTGGCCTTTGTCCTGGTAAACCAGCCCTCAGGGTGCTGGGTGCCTCGTGATGAGGGGGGTCCCGGTGTTGCTTGCGGGGAGTGTGGGACTACCTAGGTCCTCACCAGCTCATGCAGCAGGACCACAGGGTGTGGGTGCTCTCCACCGCCGGGAAGGGCATGGGGGCGAGCCTGTTGGCTTTCCCTGCTCTGTGCAGCCAGGACGTCCTCTCCAATCCCACACCGCTGCTGAGGACAGAAACGGGTGTGTTTGGAGGAAACTGTGTGAGGGATCTGGGATTAAACGATGTGGCAGGGAAGAGCGATGGAGATCACTGCTAATGAGCGCATTTCTCCAGCCCGTGAAGCAGAGACGCCGGGGAGTGAGAAACGCTGACTCCAGCATGGGAAGGAGTTGGGAAGCGCCGTGCTCTCCCTGTTTGGTGAGCACTTGGAGAGGTCTCTGAGCTTTGTGGGAGCCTGCAGAGAGGGGCCGGTGGCCTGGCAGGGCTGGACCCACCGAAGATGGGGGCAGGAAAGTTGCAGGCACAAGGCCCAGGGTGCCTCTGTGCCAGGTACCGGGGTCCTCAGGTGAGCTGTTGTTCGTGCAGCACTGGGGCCTTTGACCAGCCTGAGTCTCCCCGTGTCCCGGGATGCTGCATGGCATTGCCTGGCTCCCACTGGGGCAGAAGCCCTGCAGCTCCCCGGGGCACATGCAGTCACTGCTCCTCCCTGGGGCCAGGGGTGCGGGAGTGGTTTGCATCCCTGCCACGCACTCAGCCTTGTCTCTGTAGGACCTCCGCCCGGGAAAAGCACCAGGACGAGCTCTCCAGCTGCGGACAGCATCTGAGGCAGCAACTGGGAGCCCTTAACTGGACTGGAGAATGGGATGATTTTTCATCGCTTCCTCATAATAAGAGGACAGGAGTAAGTGACTAGTACAGTTCGTTCACTCGGTAAAGATTTATACAATCACTTCATCCGGTAATTGGTATTCTGGGGAGAGAGGGAGCTGCAGCTCCAGCATCCGCCTCTATTTGTTTTCTCTGTCTTCCTCTCTTTCTCTCCCCGTTTCAGAATGAGTAATTCTGTCCCTCACAATCCCATTTAAACAGAGCATTTGTGGAGTGAATAATTAGTTACATTCAATTAGGTCTCACGCGTTCTCCCTTCTCACTTTGGGGGACAGACGTGCTAATGAGATGGCACGTCTGACATGCGGGAACAGGCATTAAACACGCTGCCTGCCAGCAGGGAGAGGTCAGCACTGGGAGACGCAGGGAGCCAGAGGGACCAGCCCACTGCCGTGGGGCAGTCGTGGGGAGACAGTCCTTTGGGGGCCATTTGGGGCCAAAGGCTCAGTGTCTGTGGCCCACATGATGCCAGCCCTCTCCACCGGCAGGACTGGCAGGGCCAGCAGGAATCGGGGTCATGTCTGTCCCCAGGGCAGGGTGTTCACTGGGCTGGTGCTGAGGGAATGCTGCCCAGCCCTGGGACCATCCTGCGGGCACTGCCGGGAGCATCATGTCCTGAGAGGGAGAGCTGCTGACATGCTTTTATCTCCCTTATTAAACCTAACATTAGGTTTTAAGAGGAGTCTTAAATAATGTGCCACTGCCTTTACAGTAAAAGTCTCTCCGTGTTCCAGCTGTTCCTGGCTCTGGGATTTATGGCCTTTCTTATGCCACGCTGCATGCGCTTGGGTGGTGGCGGGTCACAGGCTGCAGCTGCTCTCCGGACCTGGAGCCTGTGCTGGGCTCTGTGCTGCTGCAGGCCAGTCCCATGCCAGCGAGTCAGGGCCCACAGCAGCTTTGTTGCTGTTCCCCCCCTCCCGCCCCCCCAGCGCTGCCCTGCAGTGAGACAGGCCCCACACGGTGCATGTGGTGATGGACTGGCAAGGTGAGGTGCACTGAGCCTGCCTGCTGCAGGCAGCCCTGCATGTACACTCAGTCCCCTGCGATGCAGGGTTGAGGTCAGGGCATGGGTGGTGGGGCCGTGTTGGACTGGAGCCCATGTGCTCTCTCCTCACAGGCAGGGGTCAGTGGGTGGGAGCTGTCACATTGCCCGGCAGCCTCAGGGAATGCCGACTGCAGATGCGGGAGGAGCACACCCAGGCTCAGGGTGTGCTGGAGGCTGGGGGACAGCGTAGGGAGGGTCTGGGGCCATGGCAGGCATCAAGCACAGCTGATGGTGTCTCTTCCCTTCCCTCCTCTGGTGGGAGCATCTGTCCTGGAAGCACCTGTCCCCAGAGTGTCCCTCCCAGGAGCATCGGTCCCAGGAGTGCTGGTAGGCATCAGTGAAGCGGGGAGGCCTGAGGAGCGGCTGGCAGGGGCTGCGGGCTGTGCTGCTCATGCACATTGGGAGAATAATAAAGTTTAATTACAGCTTTTTGGAGCACAATCGAGCCCAGTCGTTCCCCCCGCAGCACCGTGGCGGGGCCGGGTGTGGAGCCGTGCGGGCCGCGGCAGTGGCCTCCACGGGGATGGCTGCATGCGGCGGGGCCGGCC
>NW_008795316.1:345111-350763 GCF_000699145.1 Aptenodytes forsteri
CGCGTTGGACGCGGTCGCGGACAGTCCGGTCCCGCCCCGCGCAGCCCCGCAGCACCATCTCCCGGCCGCCGCGCGTCGGTGTCCGAGAGCCTCGCCCCCGCTGCACTGGGCACCGGTCCCTGTCCCGTCCCCCCCCATCCCGGCCGAGAGAAGAGGGCTGCAGGCACTGCCGGGACAGCGAGCCCTGCCTTTATTTGTCCCACGGAGCCCGTCTGTGCTGGGCCAGCACGGGGCCCAGCAGCCGGGCTGATACATGAGCTGCTGCCCTGCCCCAGGCTGCCACGGCACCAGCACCAGCAGCCACCTGGCCTCCATCGTCAGCACCCGCTGCAGGCACTGGGCCCAGCTCCAGCACGGGGCCCTTGTGCGGGTGGCCCAGCTGGGTGCTACCGCAGCCTCCCTGGGCGGGTGGCTGAACTGTGCTCTCCCACGGTGGTCCTACACCAGCAGCCCATACTCGCTGTCCTGGCATCCCCGGGGGTCTACCACAGGGTCTCCACCTGAGCAGCCGTACTCTGCTCCACTGCAGCAGCCCTGGCCCGTGCCTGCACCAGGCTCTGCCAGGGGGGGTCAGCATATGAGCAGCCACGCTGCACTGTACCGCAGCACGCCGGTGGGACTGGGCTCTGCTCTTGCATCCCCATGCAGGCAGCTGAGCTTTGCTCCACTATGGCAGCCCTGGGCAGGCAGCCAGACCAAGCACTGCTGAGGTATCCCCATGGGGGTGGTCATGCCATGGTCCACTGCAGCGTCACATCATTTGCAGCCAGGCCAGATGCTAGATTTCCTCCCCAGCTGGAGAGGGGACAGAAGAGATGGTGCTGGCCCCAGTCTGTGCTACTGTCGGAGGCAGTGCCCTGCGCCCTCACAGCCTCTCCTGCTCCGAGATGCGGCTCTCCTTGCCATCCTCCTGGGCCACGGGCTGGCCCCCGAGCAGGGTCTCCTGCACAGGGAAGGCTTCCTCCCCCACCTCCATGGGCTGCTGGGCCTCCCGGCTCTCTCTGGGCTTCCCAGGCTCTATCTGTACAGGGGCAGGGGTCAGGGGCAGGCAGGTACGTCCCCCACCTCTGCAGCCACGTCTTGAAAGACGCTACGCTCCCATGCAGGGTAGGGCCTCACCCTGTCTGGGTCCCTCCTGTCTCAGCATTTGCCAGCAGCATCCCAGGGTTGCCCCAGCCCTTGTCCTGTCCCAGCCAGGCAGCCCTAGGACAGCCCCCACCCCTCCTGCTCTGCAGAGCCACAGCCCCTGCTCTGTTGCTCCCTGCTGCTGGCACTTCCCCGGCTGTGCCCAGGAGGGACCCCAGCCCACTGCTGGAGGAGGGCTCTGGGCAGACTCACCTGCTTCTGCACCCGTCGCCTGGGATCTGGATGGAAAGAAGGACAGAGAAGGCAACAGTCAGGGGAGTGCTCCTGCCCTGCCCTGCAGTGAGCACTCAGGGGGTCAGAGCCAGGGCTGGTGCTGCTACACTGCAAGTCCTGCAGCTCATGTGCCTGCTGCTGCCGCCAGGCTGGGGGCCACGGCGGGGGAGCCAGGCTGGACCCTCAGGGCACCAGTGCTTTCCTCCAAGAGCTGGCCCAGCTTGGGCTGCAGCAGTGCAAACATGCCTCCTCCCAACGACAGAGCCCACTGATCCAGCAGGGCAAGGGGCTCAGGGAGCCACGCCCTGGCAGTGTCCCCAGAAGGGCTGCCCCACTCTTGACAGAGCTGCTGCCATCCTCCCTGCTCAGCTCCTCGGCCCTGTATGGCCCCTCTGGCCAAGGCATCCCTTCCCATGTCCCAGCCCCTTACCTGTGTGGACCAGGCAGTAGATGCAGATGCCCACAAGGCACGTGACGACTGCGGCTGTGATGGGGATCAGCACCGATAGCGAGGAGCGCCTGCCCGACTCTGCTGAGGGAGATGGGGTCAGTGAGGCACCCACATGACACTCCCACCAAGATGCCGAGTGCCCCAAGCTGCTTCTCTGCTCCAGGTCCAGTCCCGCAGGGATCCCTCACGGGGACAGAGAGGAGCAGAAAGGCATCATGCCAGCAGTGCAGTCAGACCCTCCTCTCCCAAAAACACCCACGGGCCAGGCCAGCTCCTCTGAGCGCTGCAGGAGCTGGAGCACCAGGAGATCTCTGCTCTGCACTGGCCCAGCCAAGGGCACTGGGCACTTACCACAGATCACATCCGAGGTGTTCGTCCCTTTTGCCTTCACCACCAGCCCCTTTTCCTCACAGCTGCAGGGAAGAATGAGACCATGTAACCGCAGCAGCAGCCTGAGCATGCGGAAAGCCCCTGAGGAGGAACGGCCAGGGCTGGGCGGCCACCTGAGCTGCGAGAGACAGTGTCCTGTGCTGAGCCTGCCAGGCTCTGGAGGGGCAAGTGGCCAGGGGCTCCCAGCCGACGCCAGGGTCTGTGCTGTGTGACGGGGACAGCAGGTATATAGCAGGGCCCGACCCCAGGGTCCTGGTCTAGAGTTGCTGAAACTGCTGAAGATGGGTACAAGTTTGGGGACAAGGCACAGGAGGGAGCGGATATTTGAGACCTGCCCGGTCAGGGAGACCCTGGGACTCTGACATGGCAGCTATTGCAGAACAGCTCAGAGATGACTTGATGACAGGCTACAAGTGGCTCTGTGGGGAGGTAATTTCTGGGCACAGATAAAAGCAAAGTGAAATCCAATGGCTGGCAGCTGAAGCGAGACTAATTCAGCCTGGAAATAAGGCTCACATTTCTACCAGGGAATGCAATTAACCCTCAAGCCGCTTTCTAAAGACAGGGATGACCTGCCAGCCCACGGAATCCTCAAAGCCAGACTCCCCACGGAGAGGGCTGGTGCCTTGGCTGATGACTACAGCCAAGGAGCATGCTGGGATGGAGAGCCTGGACAGGGCATGGGGGGGTCCCTGTAGCACCTCATCCCTTGCCTCCCAGTGCGGATGACAGCATGGACATCCCTGGAGGAGCCAGCACTCTGTGCACATGCTGAGGGACAGTCACAAGGGCCTGGATGTCTGCCTCGAGCTCAGCCACACCACCCTGGACCTCACCACCCTCATAGCTCTGCTCCTCTTGCTCCTGCCCTATGCCAGCCTGATTCTGTGTCTCTCAGAGACCCTCTGCCCAGTCCCCAAGGCCCCTAAGGAGGCTGGCAGCAGAGAACATGCTCACGGGGACTGGGCACAATTGGGGATGGATGAAGGATGTGGTCAGCACTCGGACAATACCTTGTCCAGGGATGGCACGGCTCGGTTTTAGAGGAGACATTGGAGAAGGTGCCTTCTGCACAGGGCTCGCAGGGGGACGACATCCGGGCCGCAGCCTTGGCTGGAGAGGAACAGAGGTTGCAGGAAAGTCAGTACGGGCTGCAGGAGGTGAGGGGCTGTGGGGGTCAGGTGAGCAGCCCTCCCCATGGCAATTGCTGCCAGGTGCAGCAGCAGGCACAGCTCTCCCAAAGCCTTGCTAGGGACACCTTGCTGGGGGAGTCCCCCCCTTTCCCTGGAAGACCCGAGGTCAATGCTGCCAGGGCATCAGTCCCGCTGAGAGGGATGAGCTGGTCAGACTCACCTGCCACGAAGCCAAAGCCGTGTTGGCAGGGCTGGTTCTCCACACAGGTCTGGCAGCTGATGTCAGAGCAGTGCATGCCGGCCCGGCACTGGCACATAGTGTTGTGCGTTGCGTTTCCTTGTGTCTTCACGATGAGGCCAGCATCTGGGCAAAGGGAGCATGGACGAGGTGAGGCACCAGGCAGGTGAGCCTGGGGGGACACCAGCCCCTGCAGCCCCCACAGGCTGGGTCCAGTGGGCACAGGGAGCACTTACTGTCTTCACAGATATCGTGGGGGGCACAGTGCCTCTCCTTGGTCCAGCTCTGCTGATAGTGTCCGCTCTCACAGCGGGTGCAGACAGAGTCTTCTGTACCATTGCATTCAGAGACCAGCTTTTCCCCTGCAATAGAGGCTGGTGAGGAGGGGGCGAGGGAGCTTTCCCCCTCTCCAGGCAGCAGCTCTGCCAGAAGGACAGGGGAGCACTGGCAGCTGTGGATGCCAGGGCCGTTGCGGCATGCTGCTTGGTAGCCTGATGCCACTCCGGCAGCCAGGGCTGCAGGGGCCAGCTCGCCCGGTGGCTGTGCATGCTGCATGGGGCCAGGTGGGGAGGGCTGCTGGGTGCTAAGGCAGGAGAGCAGGGGGGCCGTTCACTGCCTCCAGCACTCCAAGGACTGGAAAACGATCTGGCAGTGACAGCGGGAGCTGGCGAATACCATCATGATCTGGTAGTGCCAGTGGCAGCACGCTCCCCGCAAGCTGCCCGTGCCATGGGGTCCTGCGGCTGCAGGAGCACACAAACCCAAGAGAGCTGTGGCAGATTTGATGAGGTCCAGGGGGTCTCCCAGAGCACCCATGAGGTACCCAGTTGCTCTAGCACTGAGGTGACACAGGGAGGTGAAGCTGTCGGCACTGCTGGCAACAGGGTGGCGGGGGCTCGGTCACACCAAGCTGTGCTTGCTCCACTGTGGCCGGGCAGTGCACCCTGGGGCCCCAGGAAGGGGACGGGGTCTCCGTACCTGGCTGACACCGGTTGCAGCACCTGCCTTTGTGTTCATACTGCTTATCAAAGCATCTTATGGCATCACCAGGCTCCCAGCACTGGAAGAAACAAGACCTGCGAATTCATGACGCTCCCCAGCATTCCGGCACCACCTCACTTCTGCGAGCACGCGTGTGCTAACCCACGTCCTGAGGTGAGGGCTTCCTCGCACCACTCTTCCCATGCCTGCGCTAACCACAGACCGCAGCAAAGCCGCCTGCGTTGCCTGATGCCACCAGTGCTCTCTTTGAAGTGGGGTGGCAGTGATTCCGGTAGGGTGGCCCCACATTTCCCCAGATTTCCTAACAGATGCTGATCTCACATTACTCCGTGCCCCTGCCGACGGTGCTGTGGCCCTGGGCAGGGGGCTTGACGTTACCTGAGCCTCCCGTGCCCAGAGCACTACCAGCTCCTTCCCAAGGCTGAAGCACTGGCCCCGAGGGGCAGGAAAGCCCCGGGCAAGTATATCATCCATGCAAAATCAGCCAGGGCCCTTCCTTGCTCCTCCTAGCAGGGGGCTGTGTGCACGAGGAAGGGTGGAGAGGAGGCAGAGAAGCAGATCTCAGGCCAGTCTGGATGCAGGAGAGCACCCACAGCACTCTACCACCCACAGCGGGGCTGTGGGCCAGCAGGTGAGGGAGGGCCAGGCACAAAGGGTGCTGCAGCCCAGCACAGCTGGGCACTGCAGACCCCCGCAGGGCCCCTCGGGCAGCCCTGGCTCGATGGGGCAGCCTGGGTCCAACCTGGGGACGCCTGACCCAGCAGAGGGGAACCGGCCCCGCCATCACACACGCCTGACGCTGGGCAGAAAGGGAAGTGAAAGGGGTGCAGGCAGGCCTGTCCCTGCGCCCCCGCAGCCTCCCAGCGCCTGACCTGTGCCCCGGGCTGGGGGGACCCTGTCTGAGGGCCCAGGCTGTGCCCAGGGCTGCGGAGCCCCAGGGCTCGACGCTGCCCATCCCCGCCCGTGGGGACCCACGCCCCATCCCCGGCCTGGCGCAGGGCTGGGCTGCATACCCCGCCGGGCCCCGCTCCCTCGGGCGGAAAGTGAAAGCGAGGTCGGGCTGAAGGGCCCGCGGGCAG
>NW_008795316.1:351655-352622 GCF_000699145.1 Aptenodytes forsteri
TCTGCCAGCTCCCTGCAAGCCCCACAGAGCCGCTGCCCTGCCTGCACCTTCCCAGGGTGAACGAGGTGCAGGCAGCGGCAGGAGTCAGCTGTGGACTCTGATGAGGAAAGCGTTCGTTCTGGCCCTGCCAGCTCATTCCTGAAGCAGAAGTTTAAGGTTTAGCTTCATTTTCCCAACGGTAACTCAGAGCTGTGGCCCTGGAGAGCCCCTCATTGCCACCCACAGGCCCTGGCCTCGGCACGGGGTCCCCACAAATACATCAGCCCAGAAACAGGAAGGGGCAAATGCGCTGGAGGCCTGCTGTGTCTCTGGCCAGCCACCTGCCTCTGGCTCAGTTCCCTCGGAGGAGTCCCCGAGCGGTCCCCAGGGAAGTTCCAGGCTCCCCTGCACACGCTGGAGACTTTCCCTGGGCTCCCCTTTCCAGCGTGGTGTGTGGCCAGGCAGGGAGCCGTGGCTTCTCAGCATCCCTACAGGCCCCGGTCACACACCGCACTGCCGCCCCGTCCCCCCATGGCTGCGCTGTGCCCACACCACAGCGATGGCCGCATGGCCGCACTCTGGCAACAGCCTTCCTGGCCATAATCGCTGCCTCAGCCCCAGCTCGGAGGCTGCTAGCCATGTGCCGCTGGCTGCCTGTGGCCTTTGCCAGGTCACTCCGGCTTCCGCGCAGTGGCTGGCGGGAGGGGCGGGCAGCGTGCTTCCCCGAGCGCGACGGCGGGGCAGGCAGCCGCAGGGACCGCGTGCTCTGGATTCCCCAGCCTGCCGTCACTTCCCAAAACTGACTCACTCGAGAGCGCGAAGGGTCCCAGGGGAGTCTCGAGGGCAGAGACGAGGAGGCAAAGGTGGGGAGGGGATTTCTGGGCCCGGCTCCCCCAGGCCCGGCCTGGGAAGTCCCCCACAGCCCTGAGCACCGGCCGCGCAGAAGGATGCACTTGTGGCGCCAGGCTGCGAGCGCTCCCCGCTCCCG
>NW_008795316.1:353759-381787 GCF_000699145.1 Aptenodytes forsteri
CGGTACGCAGGGTTAACGCAGCTGAACAGCGCCTCTTCCCCGGTCAAGACGCGCAACGGGCGATTTCGTTGTCGCCGTCGCGGCGTGCGCGGGGAGCGCAGCCCCCGGGAGCACCTGCGGCCTGGTGTGAGAGCGGTGGCCGCCAGCGAGGCGTCAGGCGCGTGGCTTTCCTCACCGCTGCTTGAGAAGGCTGTGAGTAGTGACAAGGGCAAGGGTGGGCAGCTGCGGTTTGAGCAGCCTGGCTCGCCTTCTCGCAGCGGCAGCAGGGTCCTCGGGAAGGAAGGTGAAAGCGTTCTCCGTGTTAGCGTTTTCCTCGTGGGCAGCTCTGCATCTGCCTGCTGTCCTGGGTGCAGAGGACCAAGGCGGGTGGGTGCTAGTGCTGCCCGAGAATGGCCCTCCTGGCCCCAGGTCTGGCATTTGGGGGTGTGGCATGGGGTGGCTGCCTGGCAGGGCTTGGCTCCGAGGTGCTGAGAGCTGCTAGCTGGTGCTGGGCAGGAAGCTTACTGCTCCTCAGCACTGTTCCTTTCTGTGGTGGCTGGCTTTATTTTTTTTGCCTTGCCCAGGAACAACTTCTTGCAGACTTGTGTGTAATGTTTCACTTGTGTCAAATTAGTTTCAACATCCCACTTGAGGTATGTCTTGCTTTCTGAAGCTGTAGCACTGTTAATAAATAACCTTGGTTTTAAATATAAGATTTTTAGGGAAACATGGCTTTAATTAACTTCCAGAAGGTTTATTGGCACGTGAGCTGACGTGGGCTGTCCTGTTGTAGGCACCTGCTCAGCCTGGCACTTGGTTTCTGCATGGGGGGTTTGGCACCTTTAAGCTGCCCAGGTGTGTAGTTGGCCTCTCTGGCTGCACTCGTAGGAAAAGACTTAATGTGGAAATTAGTCGTTCACCTGGTGTAGCGTGCCTAAAGCTGGGACAATATTCATTTATTCTGGTCTTATGATTACTAAATGGCCCTTAACTATGTAATCTACCAAGCAGAAAATGGTAAGAGGCAGTAAATGCTCTTATATGGAAGTTCTCTAGTAATTCAACCTGTCTGAGTGTTTGGGATTTATTGCTTTGTTTTGAAAGTGACCTGCAAGTGGAAAAATAGCTCCCTGTTTTTCTTCATATGGAAAGCTCTTGCACCCTCTTCCCCAGGCACCCCCTACTATTCCCACCCTTAAGAAAAAGAAAAGGGAACTTCTTACTGCTTTTTATACGGAAAGTGAAATGTCCCGCCAGCAGCAACCAGTCTTGTTGACACCTGTTTGCTGTGTGTATACGTGACGTTCCGAGACGGTATGTGCAGGCCATGCTGCCTGAGCAGGTACTTGCAGGGGCTCCGAGTCCCCATCCCTGGTAGGGCTCGGAGCCCAGCTGGAGAAGGCTGTGACAACTGGATCCAACTTGGATGTCACCCTGCTCCAAATGGGAACTTGGACTAGATGGGTGTTTCCATGTTTTATAGCCACTTAAATAATTTTGGGAGAATTTTTAAAACTTCTGTCCCCTCAACTGATGAGGACTTGAGCTGCAGTAGCAGAACAGAAGGGAAGTCTAGTGCTTCCATACAGGAAAAAATGGGACAAGATTTGGTACTTCTGACTGGGAAGGTAAAACTGTGTGTGGACAAACTTACAGGAGGACTGAGGCAAATATGGTAGAAGAAATGACTTTTTTGTTTGATTTTGGTTTCGGTGTTGGGTTTTTTTTCCTCCTCCCTGTTATGGCAGCCTAGTTCATTTTAAAAAGTTTTAGACTGGGAGGTGTTCTCTGCCTCCCGTCCCTGCAGTGTTTCCTGAAAGAAGGAGAAAAGTGATATGAGTGTGAAGTTGATTGATTTAAAAAAAAAAACCAACCCCAAAATTTTTATGTCTCAGATTTGGAGTAGATATATTTTTCATGCTGGTTAAGTGTTGTAGAAGCATTTATGTAAAACTGTGTTATATTTTTGGATGTTTGATTTGTTTATTTAGAGGCTACTCTTAAATTGTAATGAATATAGGCTACTGTTAAGGGAGTATCTTGGTTGTAGGCATCTCATGATTAACAGTAGAAGTTTCTGCTGATATACTCAATTTCATCAACTTTCTTTTTCCAGGTTTCTTGCATGTTATAAACAGGAAAATCCCATCCTGCATTCCTGTAGAAGAATGTTTAGGAAGTATGGCAACTTTATTAAACAGTTTTCAAACTTTCAAGTTAATCTTGAAAGTTTCAGTGGTTTTCATTTTTTTTTAAGCTTTATGTAATGGTGACTTTTAAACCAGAAAGTATGAATCCTAGGTGGGGTTTGGAGGGGTTTTTTGTTGGCTTGGTAGAATTTGTGATGTTGTTTTTGTTGGGGGTTTTTTGCTGTAATTCTTCGGGTAAGTTTGTGCAGTGAATGTTGCTGACTGCTCCAGCTTTTTCTGCAATAGTGTGGGTTAACGAAGTGTACTTTTGCTGTACTGGAGGAGATGAAGTAGTGGTACAGCATTTACATGGGGGTGGTTAAATTCCCAGCTGTGGACCCGCCTTCTGTGGGAGCTGACGTCTCTATGGGGACAAGGATATGCTGTTTAGTAGGGGTATGAATGAGAAACTGTGTTTTCTGGTATTGGAAAGCTAAGATTTCTCATTTAGTAAAGTGATCTGAGCGTGGTCACTTAAGAGCATTTAAGCAGTACTTCCTGATGTCTCATTCAAAGCCTGTATTGAAATATTTGGGTCCTGTTATGCAATGTTGTGATGAGTGTTTCCTTTCTGCTTATTAAAATATTGCATAAATTTCAACACTTCTTACCAGTGGACTGAAGAAATAGATATTACAACAATGGGTGTATTGAAAAGCTTAAAGTTAAGATGTTTTAGTGGAAAATGAGTTTTACTTGTATCTTAGTTTGGAGTTAAACCATTAAAACTTATCTGCAAAATAATTAGGTTTTTTTGTTTGTTGGGGGTTTTTTGCTGTAATTCTTCGGGTAAGTTTGTGCAGTGAATGTTGCTGACTGCTCCAGCTTTTTCTGCAATAGTGTGGGTTAACGAAGTGTACTTTTGCTGTACTGGAGGAGATGAAGTAGTGGTACAGCATTTACATGGGGGTGGTTAAATTCCCAGCTGTGGACCCGCCTTCTGTGGGAGCTGACGTCTCTATGGGGACAAGGATATGCTGTTTAGTAGGGGTATGAATGAGAAACTGTGTTTTCTGGTATTGGAAAGCTAAGATTTCTCATTTAGTAAAGTGATCTGAGCGTGGTCACTTAAGAGCTTTTAAGCAGTACTTCCTGATGTCTCATTCAAAGCCTGTATTGAAATATTTGGGTCCTGTTATGCAATGTTGTGATGAGTGTTTCCTTTCTGCTTATTAAAATATTGCATAAATTTCAACACTTCTTACCAGTGGACTGAAGAAATAGATATTACAACAATGGGTGTATTGAAAAGCTTAAAGTTAAGATGTTTTAGTGGAAAATGAGTTTTACTTGTATCTTAGTTTGGAGTTAAACCATTAAAACTTATCTGCAAAATAATTAGGTTTACTACCTTTCAGTATTACAGAAAAGCTCAACCAAAATGCTGTGGTATACGTTTTTGCCAGACCTCTGTATCCCTTGTATTAAGATTTCTCTGGAGTGAAGTTTGCGTCAAGCAGACCCAGTTGGCTTCTAGTCTGCAAAGCTGTTAAGTTTAATCTTGTTCCAGTTTAATTTTAATGTCATGGATTGAAATTATATGCATGGCCGTTTTTCTTTTTTGCGAAGAGTTGGATTTGGAACGAAAGCAAAATGGCTCGAGGACGCAAGAGCAATAGCATCAAACAGAGCGACTTCACTAACAGCACCAATCCTCAGGATTTAGAGAGAAGACTTTTTGTCGGCAATTTGCCCACAGACCACATGACTCGTGAAGAAATGGAAGAGATATTTTCAAAATATGGCAAAATCAGGGGTTAGTATATTATCTTATGCCTTTTTGTGGCTGGGAATTCAGTGAGAAATATAACATTCATGCTTGTCAAATGCTATTTGATGATAATGACAGGAGTGACTAATGTTGCTCCTAAAAAGTGACCTTTTAATGATAATTTTTTCTGCCTGCATTTTCTCTGAAAAAGTGATTCCTTCAGTACAGCTGAAACATAATGCCTATATATCAGCTATGTTTTAGCTTTTGGGGTTGCAGTGTGATGTTGCAATATTCTTTCAAGTGACTTCATAGTCTCTTTATCAAATCTTGGTCACTTCACGGGCTGTATTTTGGTCACTGCCTTGTCAGAAGGAGGTTGGTCTACAAAATATATTTCAGAGTCTCTAAGTCCTGCATTTTGATCCTGGTAGATTTGGTTTTCCCAGGAAACTTGCATAGTCGTTTCTGGGTAGAGCCCCTTTGCTTGTTCCTCTGGTGGGATTACCTGATGGCCTGGGTGCGGGTTAGTACTGTCCCTTAGTTGTAACCGGTCTTGCCCTGCTGTTAACTTTTCCAGCCCTCAGCATGTACCATGGCTATGGGTTCGTGCAGTATGACCGTCTAGAAGATGTCCAGGCCGCTCTGGACGGTGAGAAGGGTCGCCTTTATAAAGGGTATAGATTAGGTAAGGAAAACTGATCCGTGCTCTCCTACTGACCCTAGCATGCGTTCTGGTAGAAGGAGTGCTTTTGTTTTAAAGCTCTCTGGAAAGATCACTATGTGAAACTTGCCTGGCACTAGTCTAAAGTCACTTTTACTAGGTATGTATTTGCCTTCTGAGTTATTTGCTGTAAGTGCTGTGTGGTTCATCTGCAGTGTTTTCTCGTGCTACCTAGGTCTTACTCTGAACTTATTTTTATGTGTTAGTATTTGAAAAGCTCTCTTACCCTGTGTAAGAAACTGTCCAACAGGTAAGCCCTGGAAAGCAGTCATTGAAACCTCATACACTTAGTTTTAAAAACATTTGTAAAACTATATTGGGCTTCATCTTGACAGGTTCAGAGGAATTGGTCACAGCACTTAGCGGCTTCTTAAATAAGTAATCTTAACTTGGATTTTTTTGCACACATGAAATCAATCTGTAAGTAGTGCTATAAATACTAGGTGCTTTAAAAAGGCCATTTTCCTAAAGATGAAAATAATTCTGCTAAATATGCTGGGAGCAAACAAACAGAAATGAATGGTTAGAGATCTAAGAGTAATCTATTAAATGCAAGTAAAAAATGTACTTTCGAAGTAAACCTAACTAATTTAAAGAAAAACATTTTGACTTAGGAAGGGTTGAAAGGAGCAATAAATAATGACTTGTGGGAAGGTGTGTGTACAGTAGCAAATACAAGCCTGAAGATGGAAATGGAGGCAAATAGACAAGGAGGGTAGAAGGATACAAGAAGAAATTATGGCCAGTATTGTCAAAGTCTAGAAGCTTAAATAGGAACAACTGCGGCTGTTTTAGAAGCTGTGGTGTAGCTGTCTGGAAATGATAAAATTTCTCACTGGAAAGGACCACCTAATCTTCAGTTAATGTTTCTGCTGTCTATTTTTGAAGAGGCAGAGGGTGTTGTTTTTGATATAGTTTCCATTTCAGTAGGAAACTAAAAAAGATAAAACAGCAGCTACCAAAACTAGACCTCTCCAAAAAATTAAATCTAACATCTATCAGGCTTAGTGAAATGAAGAGCTGCCTAGGCTATTAATGTTGTTTTTCCACAAGCCTTGGAAAACTAGGGAGTTTCCAGGGACCTAGCAGAGCGCTGCGGATGTGCCAATAGGTAGCATAAATGGGATGAGCCTGGCATCAGCCCCTGATAACAAAGGGATTCTTTCACCTGACTCTCAGTGAGAAGTGAATTAATTAATGCCAATCAAACTAAATCCTGTCAAACTAACTTATGATACTGCAGGTTTTATGGCTGAAAGTAGCAGTGTTGATGTAAAAGACTTCTGTAAGATGTTTGATTTGATTAAGAAACTAGAACAATTAAAAACAACACAGGGTTAAATGGATTTCAAATTAATCTCAGCGTAACGTAGATGGAATTGCTCAGTGCTTTGAGTGGTGTTCTGGAAAAACTGATTCCTGGCCATACAGTGCTTTTATAAGTGACTTGGAAAGAAAACATACAATCATGTTTTAAAAAGAGAGAATGAAATAATGAAGATTGAGTCACTGATGGTGAAATGACCTGGACTTCTTCCTAAGCTGGATGGAGGCAGAACTGAGCTTTCAGTAAAGCCAAAAGGGAAGATCTGCACCTAGCAGAAGTGCTTCTGTCATCCTTAGCTGTACAAAACACAGATTTGTAAGTAGGGAGGTTTTGGCACTTTGGGTTTTTGCTGCTGGAATACTGCGTTCAGTTCTGGTATGCCTGGTTCAAAAAGGATAATGCTAAATTGGAGAAGCCTCAGAAAAATCTGAAGAAGGCTTAAAGAGTTGAAGAACAAGCCCTAGCAAAAGCTTCAAGGTAAAGGAGTGATGTGATTTGTGTGTTACAGACAGACCTGGAGATAAGTGAGTTTTAATCTGGTAGGTGTAGGTATGACAAGTCCTTAAATGGAAATAAATAGTTTTCTTTAACAGCAAAGTAATTTACTTCTGGAATAACTTATTGGAGCTTTGGTGGTTTCTATGCTCTGAAGACTTTTAAATTGGAATTGGATGTTTTGCTAAAAGTTAAGCTCTAGTTCAATGCCACTGCTGCACTTGAGGTAGGAATGTGATTCAGGAAACTCTCGTCACCTGTGTTTATTCAGAAGGTTACACTGTATGGTTACAGTGGCCCTGTCATCTCAAAATCCTACAAGACAGAAGACTTTTTTTTTCTCTTAAGTTTTGTCAATGTTCAAATACTTAACCTGTAAATGCTGTTGGCATTAAATAAAATGTTATTAAATCTGTTTGTTTTGCACAAGAGAAGGATCCCTGTCAAAGGTGTTTTTTCTTCTAGTGAAATATTTTTGTTCAGATTTAAATACATTTTTTTAATTTGAAAGAAATGTATGGTATTGAGTGTAAAAATCATAATAGGTTTCTGCAATGGCATCTTAAAACAGAAAATAAAAATAATCTTAAACCAAAGAAAGCAGATAGTGTCTTGCTTAAAGGTAACACTTGACTTAAGGGGAAAAAGAATTTTCAACTAAAAAATAAATGCAAGTAGAACAGTTGCTTCAGTTATGCAGTCTGAGTATTAAATATAATTGCTAATAACACAATAAGGTAAAAGGCTTTGGGAGAGTTTAACTCCAGTGTTGCATTATACTAATACTTCCACAAATGCACAGAAATGTTTTCATATCTTTAATGAGTAAAACTGTGTAGGGAATAAATGTCCATCAAATTTAGTTTGTGACAGTAGACAATGCAGCTGTATTTGATCCTGGAGAGACTGCTTTGTGGTCTTGTGAATGTTGTTATGCTGCATTTGTAGTTAATGTTCAGATTGCACTTGCCTCTCTCCCCCCACGAAAAGAGAACACACTGCTGCTTGATTGACAACAAGAGCAAAATTAGAACTGTTCCCTTAATTCTAATTTTAATCTTGAAAGTAATGAAGGATAATTTGGGAAGTTACAGAAGATGTTAAGACTGAGTCTGCCTAAAGACATTGTGGCATGTTTATTCTCTTGCAAGGGCTTTGAAAGTGGTTAATGTAAATAACTAATAAGAAATTTTAATTGTTGATAGATTCTCAGGGAGCAGATAGGACCTAGGTTTGTTTTGTTCTTTTCCTTAAAAAGGCTCTCAGAGTAAAATGTCTGAAGTCATTTCTGTTTGTTCTTGCCCCCCTCCAGTACATTATTTCATCTTCAATCAGCTGTTACGGAAGGCTTTGTTTCTTTACAGTAGAACAATATCGGTCCCTGCCAGTTCTGGGCAACTTCACTTTTTCTGGTTGAGGACAAGACTCTTTCTTCAGCTCTCTTACTTCTTTGTATTTCACTTCATGGTGTTTTTCATGGAGATGCTCAGAAGCCAACCATTTTTCAAATTTCTGATCTGTTGCATCAGTTTGCATCACATTGACAGTGGTGTTTTGAATGCACCATGTTGACTTCATAAGGAGCTTGTGCTTCAGGCTCCTTGGATCCCGTTTCCTCAGTGGTGGAGGCTGTACAACTTAGTGCTGCAGCAGTCCCTTGGAAGGCAGTTGCATGTGCCACTTGAGAACCCTTGGATTATTTTCAACAAGGGTAGCGGCATGCTCCATTGAACAGGACTGGCTGTGAACTTAAGACTATGCTGGCCATCAGCTTCCTTTCTCGGAGGTTTTCAGACTCTGCTTTTTCTCCTAGAGTCCATGAGTCGCTTTCTGCTTGCTCATAGACTGCAGAAGAAAGAGGTTCTCTTATGGAATGAAGAGTCTGGATGTAGGCCTGAACGTAAAGGGTTAAAGCTTCACCCAAGCTGTCCACTCTATTTTGAAGTCAGAGAAATCCATGAAAATTTCATTATGTTGTACTATCTAAACTTAATAAAAAATTGTCAAAGTGACAATGTCTCTCTGCTGAATGGATTTTCTTGCACCATCTGGATGTTGTTGAGCTTAAGTTGCTTTCATTTGAATTGTGCTGATGATCTTTTTTTTGTTCCATAGCATTGAACAGATGGGTTGATTATTCTTTACAGATATTAATAAAGCAGTGGAAAGAAGAAATATGAATAAGGCTTCATCAAGGTCCAGTCCGGCACGAAGGTAAAGTACCTGGAAGCAGTGAGTTATACTAGGAAGGTCAGGCTTTTAGGGCATGAGCCCAGTGGCCTGTGCTAAATGTCTGTGTCTCTTCCCTACCACCACCTCCCCAGTCAAATGGAGATGCTCAAGCGAGACAGTCGGGACATGGCCGCTCCACCTCTAAGAGCCCTTCTGGCGCTGACACCTCAGGAGGCACGAGGGAAACCTCGTGTCTGCTGCTGTTACTACAGCTAAGCGTTATGTTTTGCAGCAGCACAGGTTGTAAGAGATTTGTGAGGAAGAATACACTTGATGTTTGCTCCTGCCTCAAGTATCAGAGAAGCTGAGGCATATCTAGAGAACGCCATGGGGCCGTAGCATTCCCAGTGCCATGCTGCAGAGGACTTCGGGATCTTGCCTCTTCTGATGTTGGAAGCTTCCAGTGCTGAAATGAGACTGGAAAAGAGCACGTGAGCGAAGCACAAGACAGAGCAAACTGTCTCTATTGCACTGTCCCGTCTGCATGTGAGCTTGCATTGTCAGTACCTGGAACCAGTCCCCTTCTGTGCAGTTAGTGATGTGTACCTGGCAGCTTCTCCTGGTTTCCCACCCCTCGGTAGGCACAGTGTGTGCAGCTCCTGCACATCCTCTGTGTGTGAAGTTACAGGCAGGTGGAGAAGATGTGGACTGTCCTGTCACAGGAAGACAACTTCAGTTTCCTTTCCATGGCATTACTAGGGAGCACACGAAGACATGCCGTGGTTACAGTTTGGTATAAGGCGTGCATTTTCTATGCCTATATTGTAAAGCTTTCAACACAAAGGAGTGTTAGGTGTTGGACTTGAAAGTAATCAAGCTCTCACGTGTCTGGTGTGCTCTACTAGCTTGACCTGTTAAATTACCAAAAATGGGGAAAAAGTGCAACTAGCAAGACATCTACCAGCAAAAAACAGGGAATGAGTAGCTGCAGTTCTTGGCATCATCTAGGTCTTTTGTATGTTGTGTGCTTACCCTGCACAGAGCCAAATGCGCTTGCAGAGACCAGCACGTGGGCATTGCCCGGGAAGTGCTTTGTGCACACAGCTGGGGGTTCCTGTTACAGATGCGGCAAGCCTTGGGCCTGGGCAGTGTCAGGTGTGCTCCGTGCTGGCATGAGGCCCCCAAGAATACTGCAAGTACATGAGCAGCAGGCACTGATGGCACATCTTTGGCCTCAGTGGCACTGCAGGTGTGTAACACTGAAGGCGCCGGGCAGCACTGCAGGTGTGAGAGGCAGGCACCTATGCCATGAGCGTTGGTCCTCAGACCACATTGCATAGGGACAAGCAATAGGCACTGATGCCATGGGCATTGGGACCTGTCTCATGCTGCATGAATGCAAGAGCAGATGCCCATGTCACGGGCCCTAAGGAGCGCTGGAGGTGTGGGCACCGGGCTGTGGATTGGACTACTGCCACGGCTGCCGAAGGCTTTGGTGCCACTGTGACAGGCACTGGATTCCAGCTGGCACTACAGACACCGTGGCCATCCCCTGTTGCTAGCATCAGGTCCCAAGCAGCACCATGGGCACAGGTGGTGATGAGGTCATGGGCAACGAGCCCTGGGCATGGCTGTGGGTGCACAGACAGCAGATGATGGACTCTGGACCACGCTGCAGGCATGTGGACGACAGCTGCTGATGCCGGGATGTGGAGTCCCATGCTGCGCCACAGGTGGCGGTGCTGGGCCAGCGGTACTGAGTCCTGAGCAGATGTGGGCAGTGGTGCTGATGCTGGAGGAGTCGGACTGTGGTGACAGAGGTGTGGAAGCAGAAGGCTGCTGTGCCTTCATGTTGCTGCCTCTGCAAGCAGCAGGGCAGCGATGCAGGTGCAAGAGCAGAGGAGACCCGCGCCACATCTGTACTTCTGTTGCAGTTGTGCGTTGTTCATTCTGGATCTTTTTGTCTCTGCAGATAATGAATGTGGCCTGTTCTGGTCACCCCCACTCCAGCTGGAATAAATGTCATATGCCAAACAATTACACTGCATCTGGCTGTTTTGCTATATAGTCTTACAGCTACAGAAAGATCAGTTACTCAATATACATTAGAGCAAATCAGAAATTTCCCTTGAGTTTCTGCCATCATTCATTGTAGGTTGGGGGAAGGGGGCAATGATGTGTCTCTCTCGTGGGATGTGGTTTCAATACAGATCACAAACAAAAAGCAGATTTGTGTGTCCAAGAGTCTGAAGGAGTTTACGCTTGTTTGTGTGCAAATACAGTTTCTTTTACAGGAGGAGACTATATATGCTCTTGGTGGCAACACTGTAGTTTGTCCCAAGATCTGTTTTGTATCTGACATAAAAATAGAGAATGCCAATGCTCCTGTGTATCCCCCAGCACAGCTGGGTGTCTAACCACCAAAGTCCATGCACAGACTCTGCACATCCATCTCGTTACTGTCCGCTTTACCTGGCACTGAACTTGGCCACAACTGACTTACTGCTGCCGCTGTTCTTTCCAGGTGACTACTATGTGAATGCGCTGTAGCGGAAGCAGACTTATGTTCTGCTTATCTTTCATAAACTAGATTAGGCTGGTAGAGGACTCTAAAAGTCTGTCAAGTTTTGGAAATAAAAAGATTCAAAAAGCTGGGTTTTTTTCCCATGGTTGTCAGTATCTTGGGGAAAGAACATTCCAAATACGTGAAGCTCAGTAGTTTCTCTGCAAGATTTTTTTTTTATGTTTGGCTTAGACTACGGTGAAAGTTGTTTTTTTTCTGGAAAACAAAATATGACCTGGAAAAAACCTACTGTTCTGGAAAAAGATGAAGACTGGAATGTTATTCTTCCTTGCCTCCGAAGACAGTGCAGTACAAAGTCTGAATGAGATGGATCATTCAGATGTGACAGAGAAGCCTGTTGCTGCTGAGGATGCCATGCTGATTGGGTTTAGTACCCTCTTAACGTGGAGCATTGTAAACTTAAGACTGGCTTTCTACGGAAACTATCCCTTCAAATCCAGGACACGGCTATCATTGCTTTCTGCTAGCAGCACAAACCCAACCACAACATGGAACCTACAGTGTCTTTGGTGACAACAAGCTCCTTTTTTAATTGTATGCCAATAACAAATTATTTCAGGTATTCTGCTGTCATTGACTAGTGAATTTAATGGATCCCTTGAATGCTCCTGGCTGTTGCATATTTGTGGGTATTAGGCTCCAGCACCTTGAATTCTCTCAAAGAATTTGCAAAAACATGTTTGGTAGATGATCCGTGGCTGACGTTGGAGGCTGGAGGCCTTGAAACGGTGGTTTCTGAGGTGCCTGTTCACTTCTTCCACAGGTGCTCTACGCTTTTAGTGATGTTCCATTAAGGAGCTTTCTGGGTCTTGTTTGGCTATCATAAACATTGGAATTAAGAAGCTTCTCCAGGCTGCTTCAACAAATACGTTTTTTGGGCAATTGTTGCTGTTGTGGGATAGGAGGGAGGATTCAGCTGCTGAGAGAAGGGTCGTTTTGGCACCTCAGGTAAGAGATCTAGGGGTAACACTACTCATGTTGTTAGCAGTCTAATGGAATTTACCTGGTGTTTTCCTCAGAGAGCCATATGCCTATGGGGATGGCCGAGATGCCAGACGCGACCGCTCCCCTCTTCGGGGGAGCCCACGGAGAGACCCCAGAGATAGCAGGGATGGTAGAAATGGGCGAGATTCCAGAGACACTCGAGACATTCGAGCTAGAGACATGCGTGACGCCAGAGACCACAGGGACCCACGGGACCTGAGAGACCCACGGGATATCAGGGATCCAAGAGACTTGCGGGACCCTCGTGATGTTAGAGAACTTCGTGACCCACGGGAGCCACTGTATGATCGATACAGGGATCCACGGGATATGAGGAATCCACGAGATGCGAGGGATCCACGGGATATGAGGGATCCACGGGATATGAGAGACCCTCGGGACCCTTTGTACAGGTAATTTCCATGGGATTGTATTTGCCAACATGTTTTTATGGCGATCCTGCCTCAATGGCTGCACTGGTTTGAGTGGTGTCAGGTATTTAAGATAAGGAGATTGCTCTGGCTGGGGGCAGTTGGGTGCCTGCTTTGTGTCTTGTGGGGAGCAGGTGGGTACTTCAGAAATTAAACTTGAGGTCAAGATCTGTGCATGATGCATTGGCGAAAGTTATTGCCTGAGATTGTGCTGGAGCATGGAAACCCTTGCTTTTTCTGTAAATGTTGCAGACGAGATGAAGCTTATGACCGTTACCTTCGCCTTGAAGACTACTATCGGCGGAAGGATGACTCTTACTACGACCGTTACAAAGAGCATTTTGATAGAGCACCAGTGAATTCAGAAGGTGAGTACTTGTAACGTTATGATAGGCAGATTCACATCCTTCCTCTGGGAGGATGCGGGAGATGCCTGCAGTGCTGAGTGCGTTGCGTTCTGTGATGCTTCGAGCAGGTCCAAAGGGCACTATTTGTTCTGTCCCTGTGGCTTGCTTTCAGACCGTTTGAAGCGTGAGGAGCGGCGCCGAGAGGAGCTGTACCGTCAGTACTACGAGGAAATCAAGAGACGTTTTGATGCAGAGAGACCTGTGGATTGTTCTGTGATAGTGGTGAATAAACAGACGAAGTAAGAAAATAGTTATGACCGACTTTATTATTGCATGGTAGAAGAAAATGGAATTAAACTTAGTCCTGCCTTGAGGCTGTTTGTCTTACAGGTTGCTCTTGAGGAGTGTGGCTTTAGAGCCCTCAGAATGCTACAGCTCCTGTTGCTGTTCTAAGAATGTATGTTGATGAGATGGAGAAATGTTGTATCTTGTGCTTTACTTTTATTTCCTTTTTGTTCACCTATCACTATACCTTCTCCTCATACTTTTCTACCTACTCTTCATATCAGCCTACTGTCGTGACAGGTTATAGTGGCCTGTACTTGCTATTCATGGGTTGAACGATATGGAACTTATTAATATGTGCCAACCAGCAGATAGTCCAGAGCAGTTGTCAGGGTGGAGTCGTGGGGGTGTTCGTTTCAGAGCTCCTGTCAGATTGGTTACTAGGTCAGATACCAGTCAATACTGTTAATCCAACGTGCAAGAAGTAGAAAATCACTGCTGAAAGTAGTCATGAATGATACCAAAAGCATGTGTAAGTAGTAACCAGGGCGATCTCATGTGGCAGTCAGAACACTTACTGAGGTGTCCGCACTCAAACACGGTGTGTCTTTTTATTGTGCTAAATGCAAGATTGTTTATCTAGAAACAAAAATGCAGGCCATCCCTATAGAACGGTGTGCTTTCTCTTGGAATGTAAGGACTTAAAAGAATTTTAGGAGTCAAAGGGACTTGTATCAAAAATGTTAGTATGTCCTTAGTTTGAAGAGCGGGCGCTGTTTGGGAACAGAGGGGTACACCTATGCCTGGTACAGTGGGAGGGGGGCCTGTAACGATGGCACCAGTCTGATGTCTATATCTTTACAAATAAATACATCGAAGAATAGCAAAGATGTAAATAAATCGTAGATCTGGGTTGGGGTCTGAAGAAAATGTTTGTCAAGGGGAAATGTAAAGCTCTGTCTCCTTAGCCCTTCGGAAGAAAGATCAAGAGTTGCTTTTATTTAGCTTTGCTGTATCTGTGAGGCAGAAAGAGCTGGCGCTTGACTGATCTGGTGGTAGAAGACAGAACAGGAAATGGGAACAAGGGAAGCAGTGAAACTAGAAATACATTTCTGTGGTTTGCTTTTAATGGAGTTGATTACCTATTGGAACAAATCTTGAAAGGAAATTTTAGATTCTTTATCCCTTGGTGACCAAAAGTCTTTAGAAGATATTCTAATAGACCACAAATTATTGTATTTGATACAGTGAGAATTTTTTTGTGCAAGAGGATCAGCTTAATATCCTAAGGATCGTTTTGGTCTGTAACAGCTACAAACCTTAAGAGCTGGAGCATGTTAATAAATCTTGGGAATTGAAGTATTGATGTCAACTAATATAGACCTGTTGAAAAATGACTCCCAGATAACTTAGATACACAATTGGTGTAACTTAGAAATCCTTAAAAAGACAGTTGGCAGGGGGGAGCAGTTTTAGTCACCATTACAATGTTCGCATCCAAAGACGATAAATTGAACCTCTTTCAAAAGGTGTGGGTGCACACAGACTAAATTTCTCAGAACGCATATGCAGTCAGTATTGCAGTTTTGGTGCTGAGTATAGTAAGCTTAAAAAAAGACTTGAAAACTTTAAGCTCAGCCATGTGAGCTATGGTTTGTGTTTGGAATGGGAAGTCTGCAGGACAGTGGATCCATAGATGCTGTGTTGATACTGGGTTAGAGCAGAAAGCAGCTAGTAGAACGAAAGAGCAAGAGAAAATGTATTTGGAACTCAAATGAATGTTTATGGATTGGTAGTTATCCTCTGAAAATTAATCTTCAAGTCCAGAAGTTGGTCTGTGCTACAGTGAATTAGGATAAGGCACATTTGAACAGTTAAGATACTGAACATAGCACAAGTAACTGACTTCTGTAGGTTAGCTGCTCTGCTGTGTACCCCTTAGATCTCTGCAGGCATAAATTACCTCACTTAATGAGTTCAGTTTAAACATATTTATATGCAAGCAAATTTATAATAATGTAAATCCCTTTGCAAACACTGTTTCTCAGCTAAGCTGAGGCTTGGTTTGTAATCTATTTCAGTTAAACTGAAATGACTGATTCAGATCAAAATAAGGGTAGGATATGGACTTTTATATTATTGTAATGAGATTGCTTAATACTGTCCTGTTAAAGACTATGAAATTGGGCAAGCCATCAGAAAAGTGAATCTGAGATGACAGAGAGGGTGAATGTGCCAGGGTTTCTGTTTCTGTATGTGACTGACTTGTTAAACTCTGCTGACTTTGCTTTGTGGTAGGGAGTACGCGGAGTCAGTGGGGCGGAAGGTGCGGGATCTGGGCATGGTAGTGGACCTGATCTTCCTCAACACAGAGATGTCACTGACGCAAGCCCTGGACGATGTGAGCAGAGGAGGGTCTCCTTTTGCCATTGTCATCACCCAGCAGCATCAAGTTCACCGCTCTTGCACTGTTAACATCATGTTTGGCACCCCACAAGGTACTGAGGTCTCAGTAGGCTGTGTAGCTCTGTGGTCACTGTGAACCACTCAAAGTGCTGCTTTAGAACACTGTCTTTCAAGCAGAATCCCACAGGACAAAGTTCATCCTTGCTGTGACATAAGTAGTTATTAATGACTTGACACCATGTCATAAATGTGAATATCATTATTTACAAGTTTCCATAATGCTTTATTTGTCCCTTGTCCAAAGGACTGTCTAATTTCTACCAAGAGAGAATCTCGGCTGTGTTCTTAGCACCTAACATTACCAGCCTTTGCATCTTAGGGCAAGTCATGAACCCCAGCTCTAGAAATGACTGCATTGCCTTGGTAGATTTCTGAGTAATACCAGTCCAACCTCAGTTTATCAGTTGTTGCTCTCAAAGAGAGCATGTTTGGAATGTGACAAATTACAGGACAGATTTTAAAACCAATTGTGATCTAAGGAAAAGCGTATTTGGTCAAGGTAAAGATCTGATTGTGAAACTGGGAAGAGTTATAAAAAGATACAACTATAAAGTGATTTGGTGTGCGTGCTCCACCTTTATAGCATTTTAGCACCATTTACACTTGTCACATCAGTTTCCATCTCAGGGTGTGACGTGGTTGTTGTGAGTGTGAGGGTGGGTGTAGGTATTAAAAAAAGGTCTTGCCAGAATGTGATCTCGGAAAGCAGCCTTTTGCTCTGATCAGGTTATTTCTCCCTTATTGTGTTCTCAAGTAATGTTTTGTGAGGTGCATCTGGGAGAGTAAACTTCTGAAAGCACAGTTGCTGGTTTTTGTGTGCTTACTGACTGAATAAGCCCAGTTTCTTTTTGTGAGGGTGGGCGTAGGTATTAAAAAAAGGTCTTGCCAGAATGTGATCTCGGAAAGCAGCCTTTTGCTCTGATCAGGTTATTTCTCCCTTATTGTGTTCTCAAGTAATGTTTTGTGAGGTGCATCTGGGAGAGTAAACTTCTGAAAGCACAGTTGCTGGTTTTTGTGTGCTTACTGACTGAATAAGCCCAGTTTCTTTTAACGTCAGATGCAGATGTGATAGGAGGGTTCTCTTATTTCCTGCACAAATACAGCTCACGGACACTTTCACTGGGCTTTCCACTGCCCTTGGTTTTGGTTTTAACTCCTTTGGTTTAACACCTGTCCTCCCGCCAAAGCTTCTCTTCTTCTTTACTGGATCTAACGGTGTATCAAATCTGGTAAGAACCCCAGTCATTAGCTCATCCACAGCTCTTTCTAGAGATTACATACACTCACTTGAACTGCACACGGCCACCTTTCCCTTCACATTAGTTTCAGGGAACTCTTTCACAACTTGTGCAAAGCGTAATGTGAAAATGAACCCCAGTTTCCTGTTACGAGGAAAAGGGTGGCAGGATTTGATGATCTGCAGGTGTGAAAAGTGCCCAGAGCTTTGGGCACTTTTTGGAAGGTAAAGGCCTTCTCTTTTGCTCTCCCTGCTTAAATCTGTGTTCAGGGGAGTATTTGCATGTGTGCTTTGTGAGGTGGAAATAATGACCTCAAAAACTTTAAAAGGCAAGTGCAAAAAAAAAAAAAGTTGGAATTGACCATTATTCATTGTATTACAGAACAACTTGATTGCTGCTTATTGCCCCAGAGTAGTAAACACAAGCAGTAATGTGGCATTGAGCCAGTACTTGTTTCCTCCCCATATCCTGCATGCGCACACACTATATTAAGGCATTGGCAGTACAGAACCAAAAAGTACTCCCATCACTGTCCTGCTCTGGGAAGCTTTAGCAGCCTTCAGAGGGCAAGTTTTGGATCTGTCCAAAGCTTTAGCAATAGAGTGGCTGGAACCGTCTCCTCTTGGAGCACGGAGAATTTATGTGAGAGGTACAGGGAGCTGCTTTCCCTTTTAATTGGGTTAGGGGCAAGAAAGATATTTCTTGGACTGATACGATATCTTCTCAGAGCCCTCAGCTATGGAAGAAAAGGATGGCCTTGCTGGGAGATAGCCTTGAGCCTTCTGTTGGCTTAGGAAATTGAACTGTTGCTGTGTGCCTAGGAAGCTTCCCAAGTCTATGCTTGCAATCCCAAAGCAGTGCCTGCCTGCTGAATGAGATGTGCTGGTGTGTGTGAGGCAAGGCACCTCCTGTTCACATCACTTTGGTTTACTTAAAAAGTTTCTTTTCCTTGTGCAGAACACCGCAACATGCCCCAAGCTGATGCCATGGTGCTGGTGGCAAGGAATTACGAGCGCTACAAAACAGAGTCACGGGAGAAGGAGCGCGAGGAAATTGCCCGGCAGGCTGCCAAGATGGCAGATGAAGCTGTTCTGCAGGAGCGGGAGCGCCCACCCCCCGTCGAGGAGGGTGTCAGAGGAGGTCACCCTCCAGGGATTCAGACTCTTTTGAACCTGCTGGCAGACAATCGCTATCTAACTGCTGAGGAGACTGATAAAGTAATTAATTACTTGAGAGACCGGAAGGAACGGTTACTGAGGGGAAGCACTGATTCTCTGCAGGGTAAGTTTCTCAGCCCCAGGCAAGACTATTAATCAAATGGTTTGTGGGCCCTCTGGGCTGGGACCCGAAAACAGTCCTGGGACTGCAGAGGAGTCCTAGTGTCGTAACTTCCTCTCACAGCGCCTCATTTTATTGAGATGGACGTGTCCTTGGGAGTCCTGAGATGATTCAGATCTTTCATGTGAAAGAACTTTTATATTGGATTCTCTCAGGAAAACCATGGGACTGCCATAACTGGTTTGACTGCTGCACAAAGGGCAACAGTTCTGCTGAATGGTTTGAGTTCCCCAGAGCTGCACTGCTCTCCTGTTCAGAGGGTGGGTATTCATTGATGCTTGTGTCTTTGGTAGCTGTTTCACTAGTTTTCTTTAGGTGCCCCTTCAAGGGCATTTGCAGAGCTTTAACCCTCTTTCCTTTCTTTCCCAGCATCCATGTCAAGACAGTCTTTGGGGGCACCTTCAGGATCATCTCTGGGTAGTCAGTCCAGCCTTCCAAGCTCTCAGGCTCATCAGGGTTCACAGCCTCTGGTCTCTGCTCCTTCTGTTCCAGTGTCCTCTTCTAATCCTCAGCAGGAGCTTCAAGCAAAAATCCTCAGTCTCTTCAACAGCGGGGCGGCAGCGGCAGCAGCTGCAGTAGCAAACAGCAGTTCTGCAGCCTCTGCGGGCACTTCGGGTGGCACTCCGAACCAGAACTTTGCTAACATGGCCAGCGGTCAGGCCCGGTCAGCACAGATGAGTGCTGGAAATTTAAACCAGGCTCAGCAGAGATTGCAGACTCCAAGCACGCAGCTTCCTGCTCTCCAAGGCCCTTCAAGAAATGCAGGTCCAAGACCTGGAGCTCCTCCACAAGCTCAGTCACTCTATGGTCAGCACCAAAATCGCCTCCCTGCACCTGGCAATGTACCTGCTCAAAGGCCAGTATCTTCTGGTATTAACTTTGACAACCCTAGTGTACAGAAAGCCTTGGACACCCTTATCCAGAGTGGTCCTGCACTCTCCCACCTAGTGAGCCAAACTGTGGCCCAGGGGCGAGCAGGGTCCTCAGCCCAGCAACCTATGGGTTCCTACCAGCGACACTATTAAAGCTGAGCTGTCAGGCCCTTTCCCCTTCCCTTTGCCATTCCATACTTACAGCTGTTTAAAGAGTCTCCTGTCCTTGACATGGGACAAATGCCCCTGGATATGCATGTCCTCTCCACTTTGGCGAGAGTGTACCCCCAGTGGCATTGTTGCTGACTGTTGCTAGCGCTGCCCTTCCTCACCTTGGTCTGGTTAGCAGTGTTTGGACAAGTATGCTCTATTTTCTCAGCGGCACAGTGTGCTAAGAGCCGCTTTGGATAATCGGTTGTTTTGTCCAGTCCCAGAAGCTGCTGCAATGACAGTCCTTCTGCATTTTCCTCTCTCCCAGTAGCTGGTGCATCTTCACATTGCAGTGCAGTCTGGTCTCACTGAACGGTCTTAGTATAGTTTTGGGTCAGTGGTTTTGAGGAAATAGGGGACCGAACAGAGCGGTACACTGACTGGGCCTTCTTGGAGACCCACCTTTTTGGAATGGGCACTATTTTTCTTTGGATTTCTTTTTTTATTTCTTTTTTTAATAGCATATAAGCCAGTTGGAAAGTACAGTGGTAGCGCTAGCAGCTGAACTCATGAAGCACATGCCTGACCACTACTCAGTAACCCAGGACCGTGCTGTTTGGTCCTTCCGTAGCTGGACTGTCATGTCCTGGCAGAGTGAGGCAGAGAAACACTCCTCACCTTGCCCAGCTCACAGAAACTGGCAGCTTTGGCCTGAGTACTGTGGCAGATCTGAAACACGAGCTTCCAGCCAAGGCAGAGATTTCAAATGGTCTGTCAATTTTCCTAACACCAAGTAGTCAGTGTTAAGATCAATCTGTTAAATTTGGTGTATAAATTTCCTTTTCTTATAATCTTGCTTTGGGATGGTTGGTTACTGTAGCCCAACAGCTCAGTCGCAGCCACGCTGATGTGCTGCTGGCCCTCCCTTGGGAATGCCTGCAACCAGTTACCAGGTGGTGAATGTCTGCTCTCTGAAACTTCATCTCGCTGTTGATGGGTATTTTGTCCGTCTAAGGTGCAGAGGCAGTGCCAAGATGCAATACCATAATTTTATACATTTTTTTCAACACTTTGGTAGCTGTAGCGGACAGTTGAGTGGAAAATCGGACAGTGATTCTTCACCGTGTTTTTAACCAGTAACATACTTTGATACCAGAATACAAAACATCTCTTAACTATGTGGTCCTCCCCATCACAGCCTTCTTAGAGTCTGTAGGCTTCCTGCAGAGAACCGAAAGAAACTAAGAAAGCAGTATTCTTGGAGCAGAGGATTTTCTTTGTCCCAGGTGGTTTGTGTTGTAGCATTCTCTCTGTGCTGTTAACAAGAGGACATTACTTTTTAATAAAAAGGCAGGAAAAATGTTTTGTTGCATTTTTGACACTTGACAGCTTGAGTACTACTGGAATACATTATTCCACTGCATTTGCCATTACTCTCTTCTTCCAGATAAGCTGTGTCAGACGCTGCCCAGCGCTGTATGCTAAGCAGAAAGCATACGAACCTTGCTGTGACCTGCTATGAGAATATTGTAGTCTGTCTCAGTTTATAACCCTTTGGTTTTGCAGTACCTCACAGATACTTCCTCTTGCACAGTGGACTCGGATGATCTCGGGCAGAGCAGCCCACGTGCCTGTTGAGGGACCCGCGCGTTGGAGCAGTGTGTGGCAGGGGCCAGTGTGAGAGATCCGAAGCCTCTCCGGCTGCTGGGGGTGGGAGGGGGTGCACTCGGGCCAGCAGCGATCTGGTCCGGTATCTGTGCTGCAGCTGCTGTTAGTTGTGCGGCTGCTGCGTGAAGTTAGGGTTACAAGTCCCTGTGCGTTTAGCACTGGCCTTCCTTGACTTCGTGCTGCCATTACTACACAACCTGAAATTGGATGGAAGTATGTCTGTCTTCCATCTTTCTTCCTCCAGTCTCTTTTTGTTTAGATCCCTTTCTCCATCTCTACAACCCCGCAGGCAAGTAAAGCATCTTTGCTGGGGTGATCAGAAATTTGCATGAGCTTAAACAGGGGAACTGTGGCACTTGGGAGAGGCTGTTCCTCTCCTGATGTTTTGCTTCCTCTGCAATCTGCTGCTCCCTGTTGGGGCTTGCTCCTTGTTAGGGAAATGGTAGCAGCCAAGTGCAAAATAGCTGTGGAGACCCTGGAAGCAAGCGAAAACTCCCCATGCAAGTAGTGAAGGATGTAATAAAATCATTTATTGCATTTTGTGCAGACAGGAGTCTAGAAAAATGAACACAGTTAAAGCAGTAAAGCAGTAACAGGGAGCATTCAACAGCCGAGGAGCCACTCCTCCATTAATACCTGCACAGAGAACACAGGGTCTGTACTGAGGCGGCCTAATGCACAATACTGAAACACTCACAGAAATTAAATGCAAGCCTAATACTCTTTTTTTTTTTTTTTTTTTGTTTGCAACCTGTTTTATTTACAAGGTTTTAAACTTAATTGCATTGCTCTGCACACAGATTCTCTAAAACACAAAGCATACTAGGTCACTACATGTCTACTGAAATATTGCACTCGAATAAAAGTCACTTGAATGGACGTAGAACATCTAGCTACAGTGATTAAAAGATTATTGAATGAACTGACTTTGTGATAACATTCATAACAAATATATTGCACATGTAGCACAGAAAGTGTTGTAACCAGCAAATCTCAGACCTTTTGGTCTTTCTGCTAGTTTTTAGTCCTGCTACACAGAGGAGGGTCTTGACTCTTCTAGTGCAACTCTTACCCTTGTGCAGTATCTAGTGCTTCCTCTTGCCCAGCCACGGACCAACACTGACCCAGACTGGACGCTGCCTGCGCCTCCTGTAAGTGCTGTCTTGTGGCTTGTGGCCTGTGCCGCGTGGTGGCTGCAGTGACGTGAGCTGCTGCGCGTGGGGGCCTGCGCCTGCCCAGCTGAGGGGGATAGGGCAGCTCTCTGCTCAGTGCTCCCGCAGCAGGAACTGGAGCATACACCATCACCAGCCCAGTGCTGCATGCTGGCCGAACGTGGTTGTGGGTACGCGTGCTCCCTACCTGCTGCAGGCCATGCTGCCATCCCACCGTCCTGGTGGATCGTGTCTGCTCAGCGCTGCTCCCAGCAGCAGCCTGCCTGTGAAAAAAACTTGGGGGTCAAGACCTTCCTGTCTGGAACTAAAACCAAAACGTGTCTGCGCATGTGCCAAGGAGGAACTTGCATGTCTACCAGAGGAGGACACTGTCTTCACCAAGGTGGAACGGCAGAAGGGTGCTCCATGGGGAAACAACACTCACAGAGGCCAAACGTGCAGGGCTGGGTTTGTAAACTAACATGCAGTGCTGTCTGCTAAAACTGGCCCTCTCCAGCCAACAGCAAGCAAGAACTCGCTGTGGAAACCAGCACCTTTCTTGCCACAGCCAAATTTTGCCTGGCAGGGGTGTTGAGGCACCCCTGGCTCTGTCTAGAGCTGTGCCCCTGCTCTTGCTGGAGGATGAGGAAGGGAAACTCCTTGTTTCAGCAGTAGTGATGGAAAGGGCTCGCCTTCCTGCTCCCTGGGGGAGCCGGGACCGCAGCTTTACCATGGGGGGTTGAAGTGGTGCTGAGGGGGAATGGGATCTGCTGGGGAGGCGATGAAGCAAACCTCTCAGTGGAAAAGCATGTCCTGGCCTGCTGTCTCACCACTGCTCTGCAGACAATGTCATTCCCTGCTACCCTGTACCTGCAGCCGAAGGAAGAGCTCTTTGCTCTGATGCTGCTGAGGGTGGATGCTGTCTGCGGCTTCAGCAGAGGCAGATGCTGGTGGCTGCAGCGGCTGCTGCTGCGCATAACCTGCCTCCGCACTCTGGCCCTCAGTGCTGACCTGGTCCATGCACCAGGGCGGGGGGGGGGACACCACATTCGCTGCTGCAGGACAGCGCCCACAGCTGCAGGCACAGCAGGGCAATAGCCAAGCTGTAATTAGAGGGTGAGTACAGGGAGCGGGGTGGCATCTTTTGAAGAGGCAGAGCAGCTGGCAAGCGTTATAGGCCCAACAAGTGTGGTGCTAGCGCATGAGATGAGTGGGCAGGTTGCTGCATGCCTCCCCCATTGCTGTAGAAGTGCCTCAAATAATTTTGGGAGGCTGGAAACAGCATGTGAGCTTGTGTGTGGTGGTGTAGGACCAGCTCCAAGGGGCAGAGCAGCTAGACATGGGCAAATCCTGGTTCTCATGGGGCTGCCCTTCCCAAAGCTAAAGGAACTTTTCACTTGCAGATGCCTGCCTGCTCTTTCAACAGCTCCCAAGTGGCTGAGGCAGTGGCAGGACCAGAGAGTGCTGCCCTGTGCGTCTGCACCATTCATCAGCCTGGAGCTCCTGCACTGAAACCAGGTCTCAGCTCACCCTGATGGTCACCTGTAAACACTGAGCTCCCCAAGCCCTTGGGACTAGCTTCCACACCAGAGTCTGCAACACAGACCAATACAGCCATGCAGATAGCTGAGCTACCATGGCAGAAAGTCTGGCTGTGGCTGTGGCTGCTGCTGGAGAGAAGGGAGGCACTTTGGGAGTGATGGAAATGTAGGAGCAAGGTATGAGCAGGCACAGATGTGCAGCTGGGGCTTGGTTTTGGTCTGGGAGTGTGTCCAAGTAGTATCTTAATGCAAAAAAAAAAACCCATCCAAAAACCCACCGCTTTTTATCCAAGCAGCCCCAAATAGCTTTGGCTTGGACCTGGAGGAGTAGTGGAGCTCTGCAGCGGGAGCGGGGACTGGAGTCATCCAGTGCAGAGGGAGTTTCCTGCCCTCAGTGAGGCAGCGGCCGAGGGCCCCAGCCGCTCTCAGTGGGCAGGAGGGATGGGCAGGCAGGGGGCTGGACGCTGGGACCAGCCGTGCCAGGCAGGAGGCAGCCGCTGCCAGGCCACCCATGGGGACGCTGTGGCAGCACCCGCTTCCTCTGTGCCAGCCTGGAGGCTGCTGGGGTGCGGGGCGGTGTTGGGGAGCGGTTTGGGGGGGGCCGAGGAGGTGAGTGCTCCAGTGCAGGGGCTCAGCTCTGGCCAGGGGACAAAGCATTGCCGCTTCAGGCCAGGCTGGTGAGCCTCCACTGCTGGGAGAGGGCAACTCTTAGCAGGCTGCACTTCGAGTGGAAGCTCAAATCTGCTGTGAAACAAGTTCAGAAAAGTCTGTGACTTCTTTTCCCTGAAAACTCTTAAGAAGCTAAATTGAGAAGAGAATGAACCTGCGACCTGGCCCTTTCCCAGGGGCTACCGGTGGCCGGTGAAGGCTGTAGCCTTCACCACCGCTCCAGAGCACTTGGTGCAACAGATGGGCGCCTGTTTCGTGCAGGAGCAGCCCATCTCGGCTCTCCGTCCCCGCGGCCTGGTGCTAGCAGAGCCCTGCATCTCTCAGAATAGATATAGATCTCTATATATAGACTTCATCTGGTTCTATTAACATAAATATGATCACTTTAAAAATACAAATACTGTATTATGTACACTATGTACATGGGGCCGGGGCAGGCGCCGGCGGGTGCCCTGGCTGCCCTCGGCACCGCTTCCTGCGTGGTTCCTGGAACCGTTCACATTTGTTAAAAGCTCCTCAGTTTCTCTGGTGTGAGAGCTGCTGGGGGGGGGGGGGGGCGACAGGGGGCGACCCTGCAGCTGCTGCCAAAGGTAAGACGTGTTTGAACTGCCCCGGTGCACCCTGCTGTCTGCACACGGGGGCTGCCTGCTGCAGCGTGGGCCAGCGGGAGGGAACAGGCTTTGGGCTGCAGCGGCTGCATGGGGTGAGGGAGTGCTGTGATGCTGGGGGGCGGTGGGACCCCTACAGCCACCCCTTGCTGCGGGGTCCGGCCCTGTCAGACCAGGCAAACAGACTTTGCATATGTTAAAACTACGCACAGATCCGGACTTTCCTACAGCCCCATGGCAGCGTCTGCGACTGCCTGGGGCTAGGTTAGCAGCGAAGCCCTGGGGAGCAGCGGGGAGCACAGCAGGGCATACGGGGACCCGGATGCACGTGCAGGTGCTGGGACCAGCTGGGTTGGCTGGTGCTGGGGGCCTGAGAGCCCCTAGTGCCCCCCAGTGCAGTGTGGCGGGGGAGTGGGGCGGGGACGACGGGATGGGTTGGGACTCCTCTGAGCCCGGGGCCAAGAGCAGGCGCTGGTATCTCGGGGGGTCAGGAGCACCCATGCAGCTCCAGTGGCCGGAGAGTGGCTCCAGCTCATGCTGCACATGGCGGGGCCTCTGCTCAGCTCCGGACATCGCAGCTCCACACCACGACCGCTGCACAAGCAACAGGAGAGTACCAGGGCAGAGAGAGCCTGGAGTCAGTGGGGAGGGGGACAGGGAGCACCCCCCACCCACCCCAGGCCGGAGCTCATGCTGTCGTGGGATTGCTTCAATCCAGCACCCGACCCCACACAGCTGCCCCCCACCCTCTGCCCCCTCCAAACCATCACACTGCATCTCCACAAGCTCTGCCCACAGCCTCCAGAGACAGACGGCGAAAAAAAAACCGAGGCAGCAGCGAGGTGGGGCTGTCCGGGCCCATCCTGGCGAGGGGCGGCTGGGGTGCAGCACCGTGGGAAGCAGCCCCGGGCGCTGCTGGAGATGGGGAGAGGAGCGTCCGGTGAGGAAAGCGTGCTGGTGGCCTCTCTCTTCTCCCAGCACCTCCCCAGGGAGGCAGGGCACAAGCGGCGGGCGGTCACAGGGCACAGGCGCGTCCAGCCAAGCTCCGCGCAGGGGTAGCGGCACGGTGGGGCCAGGTGCCTGTCTTGGCACAGCCACCCTCCTGCCCCGTCAGGGGCTGCAAGCAGCAGTGCTGGGGCTGGTGGCGGGGCTGGCCCTGCTGGGGACGGGCGGTGGCGGCAGCGCTGGGCTCTGGTGCTCAGTCCGCGGTACAGTGTATATATTTATATATAAACAAGGACAGCAGTGCTGTGATGTTGCAATGAGGAACAGCTGCTCTGGTGCTGGATGCTCCCGGAAGATCTGGTGCTGCAGTTCAAATGGAGAGATCAGGGGCACGGCCAAAGCCAGGTGAAGTTTCTGCACACTGGCTGCCGTCAGGCCTTTCCTCCTCCCCTCCAGGAGCATGGTGCAAAGGGGTGGCGGGGCTCTCAGCGTGCAGACAAACCTCTCTTGCGCACCGTGTTTCAGGAGTAGATGGTGATGACCTCCCGGCCCCCACCACGCACCAGGAGCACTCGGTCCAGGTGCTCCGTCAGCACCTCCAGGAACTCCATGTCTGCACGGCCGTCAAGGAGGACCAACACCAAGATGGAGCATGGGGACAGCCCCATGCCATCCCTGCCTGGCCCCATGCGCTGGGAGCTGAGCCTGCGGCATGACACCTCTGTACCAGAGGCGGGAGCTGGTGGGGTCAGGCCCGAGCCAAGGGGCCAGGGGACCCTGCCCGTGCTGGCGCCACATGACAGGGACTGTGGCTGAGCCTGCCCCAGCAGGCAGCTGAGCCCCGTGGATCTCTGCCTGCACCCCCGCAACGTGCCATCGTGCTCACGTGTGTGGGGGCAATGTCATGTGGCCCCACCACCCATCCCACATGTGTCACCTCTGCCGGACAGGCAGGCTGATGCCAATGACAGCTGTCAGACCCAGCTGGGGGCAGGAGGCGTGGCGGGGTCCAGGCTCAGGCACTGGACCTGTGCCCCCACACTCGCCTGGAAGATCCACCAGCCTTGAGGGAGTTGCGGCCCCCTGGCCCCTGGCCCCCCCCAGCGGAGAGGGGACTTTGCACCAGCCCCAAGGCAGTGACCCTGCAGGAAGGATACAGTTCTCATCCCCTTTCCGGTTGCGGGGAGGCCCCGGCATGTTCAGCAGGACCAGCTTGGCGTCCTGGGACTTCTTCACGATCACCTCGTTGAGCTTCACGGCCGTGTGCATCCTCCGCACGTTGGACTGGTTCCTGGGGACGACAGCACGTGTGGGCACAGGGACGGGCATAGCCGGCCTCCCGCCCCACACCAGACCCAAGGGGCCACGGGGCGGGCTGGCCTCCTGCCCCAGAGGGGTCCAGGGCTGGGCTGCAGCACGAGCTCAAGGAGCAGCAAGCTTTGCCCGGCACGGCTGCTGGCAACTCTGAGCACACACCGGCGGCCGTGAGCTGCAGGGCTATGCATGGTGCCCATGCGCAGCGGCACACCACAGCTGCTTGGGGCCGAGCCATGTGGAAGTGAGCAGGAGCAGACGGTGTGAATGTCACCGCGGGTGCCCGAGCCCAGGCTTGCAGGAAGCTGCCACCCGAGCCCAGCAGGAAGCTGCCAGCAGTACAGTATAGACGGTGTGAATGTCACCGCGGGTGCCCGAGCCCAGGCTTGCAGGAAGCTGCCAGCAGTATAACGGGGCAGACGAGGAGCACGCGGCACGGGCACTGTGCGGCACGCAAAGTCTGCGCAGGGACTGGCAGCCATGGCCCCCGCATGCTGCCCGGGTGAGCCGTCTAGCACCATGTTGGCAGCAGCTGGTGCGGCACACCGAGCCACCCTCATGCACGGTGGCAACTCCAATGGCTCCAAGCGCGTTGCCCCACAAGCGGCGGCCCAGCTCCCCCCGCCCTGGGACCCGGCACCCAGCCAAACCCAGACTTACAGGTTCTCCCACTCCCTGCCAGGAGCACCATGGGGCCGGGGGGAGAGAGAGGAAGGGGGGGGAGAGAGGGGGGGAGAGAGAGAGAGAAGAGGTGAGCGCCAGGTGTGTACTCCGAGTCCCCGCAGTGCACGCTGCCCAGGCACCCTGTCCCTCATCGGCGCAGGTCTTCCCGGGGACACC
>NW_008795316.1:391753-394021 GCF_000699145.1 Aptenodytes forsteri
CCCAAAGCAAGGAGCGAGCCGGTGCTGCCAGGGCCCTGCCTGCACCCGCCTGGCCGGGGTGGGCAGGGATGGCCGGGGCCGTGGGGCACAGGTGGGACAGGGTGACAGCATGCGGGGCCGTACGGCTTCATGTTGAAGAAGTCCTTGATGCCCTCAGGGCTGACGGGGCTCTTGCTCTTGTTCTTCTCGGCGACAGACTTCTCCTTGGTCCAGGTGAGATGCACCTTCTCGGGGGCCGTCTCCACCTCGTCGCCGGGGGATTGGGAGCTGCTGGAGAAGGTGGTGGTGTTTTTGTCATGGATGAGCTGGACCTGCAGAGAGGAGAGGGGGACAGTGGGCAGGGGCCGGGGCCAGGGCCAGCTGCCTGCCCGAGCCCTGTCCCGGCACAGTGCCTCACCTCCTCCTCTGGCTTCTCCTCACTGTCGCCCACCTGCTCCTCGGGGACGCTCAGGCGCAGGCGCGTGTTAGCCGGGTTCTTGCGCCGGATGGAGCCACGGGACTCATCCGTGATGCTCTGGATCTGTGCAGGACAGGGTCAGCCAGGGGAACAGGGCAGAAGAGGGCTTGGCCAGGCAGACCCCAGCCTGCAGCCCCGACTCCCCCGCAGGATGAGTGTGCAGAGCCACGGGACAGCTCGGCCAGCGGCACAGCCACCACGGGGGCCAGATCCCACTCAGGCTGTCCTGCATCCTCACCTCCCGCTCCCGCTCATTCTTGGTGAGGTGCATTTGCTTGAGGATCTGGGAGCGCTGCTCCATCACTAGAGTCTTCTCATAGGTGTAGGCGGAGATGTCGCTTTCGTGCTGCGGGGGGGGGCACAGGAGAAACCGTGGGGCAGGGTGAGCTACACCCACTGGTCCCAGCCTGGCCCTGCATGTCCCCATGGACCTACGTGTCCCCATGGTGCTGCATGTCCCCGTGGTGGTGTGTCCCCTGTGGTGCTGTGTCCCCCCGTGGCAGGATCTGTCTGGCTCTCCCACACGCAGCATCCCAGACTGCGGCACGCACCCCCGTCCCAGCACTCACCATCTCCACCACCTCCACCTCCGCGGTGATGCGCAGGTGGTACAAGAACGTGGTCAGGTCCTTCTTCATCTGGATGCTGTTGTCGTCCATCTGCGCCACTGTGAAGATACGCATCTTGCACTTGCGCCAGACCTGTGAGGGAGGGAGGCATGGGCACAGCTCCACAGGGACGGCCTCAGCCCCTTGCCCCATGACGTGGGGCCCAAGCTACCTTGTGGTGCCGCAGGAGGAAGGGCAGCAGCATGAGCATCCCCCCGTCGTGGACGATCCACCAGACGTCGATGTGGCCCTCTGAGAACCGCTCCTGGTTGCCCGGGAACATGGCGACATTCTTGGCCACCAGCAAGGCCAGGTGCCCGGCTGTGGTCTCTCGCACCAGCTCTGGGAGGGGAAGGGCCACGTCATCCGGGGCGGTTCGCAGGGCCCCCCACAACCCAGCAGCACCTACCCTCCGTGGTGCCTACCAATGAAGTTCCTCCAGGTCTGGTGGTCCTCCTTCTGGCGCCAGCTGCGGGGCCAGCCCACCAGCACCGTGTTGTGCTGCAGCCCCCCCAGCCCGCTGGACTGGATGAGGTGGGACATGCCATCCCGCAGGTTGGAGGAGATCACCACCTGGCAAAAGCCCTTCACCTTCTCTGCTTCCATCAGGCGGCGGATTGACTGGCGGCAGGAGAGGGGGGTCAGAGACCGCAGGGCCTGGGGACGGCTGCCTGCTGCAGGCACGGCGGCTGCCAGCCCCGGCAACGGTACCCTGGCCAGGCAGGGTGCAGAGTGCGGGGTGTGGGGTACAGGGTATGGGGTGAGGGGTGCTGCAGTGGGGTGTAGGTCCCTGCAGGTACCCAGGTCTCCATGCCCCATGGCAGGCTGGCAGCTCTGGGCCGGGAGGGGTGAGGCCTGGCAGTGAGTGGAGCTGGCGCACAGCTCTGCGCCGTGTCGAGCAGAGGGTGTCCCTGTGCCAGGGCTCTGATGGGCGGCGGAGCAGCAATTAGAGTTATTTACTCAGAGAAATTATAACATGTCTGCATGGGAGAGAAACTGTTTGCTTCCAAGGGCTTAATCTCATTAATGTGCCGCCCGGCTGGTGGAGAGGTGTGGGGGACAGGGAGGGCTCTCGCTCTGTCGGGAAAAGGCTCCCGTCTCCCAGCCTGCCTGGCACTGGTGCCACGGGGGCCGTGGGGACCGTGGGGGCCATAGGGGCTGTGGGGGCTGTGGGGAGGGTCGGGGCTGCAGTGGCCATGGGGC
>NW_008795316.1:394121-399178 GCF_000699145.1 Aptenodytes forsteri
TGGGGGCTGGATTGGCCATGGGGCAGCTGAGGGGCTGCTCAGCTGAGCAGCACAGCAACCCCTGGCCGGGCGCCGTGCCGTGCCGTGATGTGCTGTGCCGTGCCGTGCTAAGCCCTGCAGCAGCTGGCCAAGACTGGGACCAGTGCTGGATGGTGCTGGTGTCTCTGGCATCTGGGGAAGGGGGCAGGGGTCCGGAGGTCTCCGCGGTGCCACGAGCACCGGCAAAGCGTGGAGTCTCCGAGCTCTGCCTGGTGCCACCCCAGTGCTCTCCTGGCCAACCGGGGCCACCAGCCCTGGCCACAGGGCAGAAATGCTGCTGGGCTCCCAGGGACGGGCACCCGCTGCTGGCAGATCCCAGCCTGGCGCAGGCAGCGGCCCCAGCACGGGAAGCTCTCACCTCCTCTGCCCTCTGCGCCTGCGGGTGGTTGTCCAGGAAGGTCCCTTCCAGCACGGAGGCCACGATGGTGAGGCCCTTGCCGGCCTTGAGCTGTGACGTGAAGGACAGGAGCTGCGGGTGCACCACGTTCTGCTCCTGATCCCCACGGACCAGGACCAGCAGCTGTGGTCTGGAAGGACAGTCCTGCAGTCAGCACACGTGCTCTGGCCGGCCCCTGCCCCAGCCCCCCCCGGCTTGGCCTCACCTCCAGTTCTTGGTGTGTGGGGGACCCTCCTCCAGCCGCAGCAGGGCGTAGCGGGCTGCGCTCAGAGACAGCCCCCGGATCCCATCACCCCACTCCTTCTCCGCCCTGTGGGAACCAGCAGCACGTAAGGGACGCCCACAGCTCCGGCCATGGACCACCACGCTGGCACCCCAGACCATCTGGGGAGGAGCCACCCCGGGGGAGCTGAGCAGCCTACACCAAGGGGCTGAGGGGAGGCTGTCAGTGCTGGGCAGGGTCTGCGGCGCCACGGCCACCCTTACCCACGGTACTCGATGTATTTGTAGATGAGGCCGGCAATCAACATGGCGACCAGCGCGTAGTACCAGGAGCAGATGAACATCAGTGCCAGGCAGAGGCTCATGCCCAGGAAGGACAGGGTCCTACGGAGAGCACTGCACTGTCAGCGTGCCCTGGCCCCCGCAGCGGTGCCGGGGTCCCCAGCCCAGGGTGGCCCGGGGGGTGGCAGGACACCCCGTCCCGTCCAGTCCCACCCCGTCCCAGCTCACCAGTGGTAGTAGCGGAAGCGGGGCCGCCAGTTGGGCGTCCGCAGCAGTGTCTGCACTGCACACGCCAGGTTGACAAACATGTAGCACATGAGGAAGAACCTGCAGGAGAGAGCATGAGGCTGAGCCGGGTGCACCAGACCGGACCAGGCCCGCAGCCAAGCCCCGCCGCACCTCCCAGCCCCGGGGTGGCCAGTGCTGGAGTGGGCCCTGCTGACGGACAGGGGAGCCGGGACCACGGAGCAACCAGGTCACAACACTGGCCGAGGAGGGTCCCTGGGCTCCCTGTGGGGCTCCCCTCTTCCCAGGCAGGGGCCAGGGCGGCAGGGGTGTGTGTCCCCCCAAGGAGCAGAGACCCGCATGAGCCACCCGCCTGGCTGGGGTGAGGGGTTGCGGGCCCGTCCGCCACTCGCGAAGGTGCGGGTGGACAGAGCATGCTGCCTACATGGAGAGGATGGGAGCCACCTCGTCCAGGGAGGCAATCAGGATCCCGATCTCGCAGATGCAGGCTGTGAGCAGCAGGGCCCATGTTGGCTCCCCGTTGGCTTTGCCGTGGCCGAAGACCTGGGAGCCAGGGGGGGAGAGGGGTGTGTCAGAGCTCTGCGATGCTGGCACCACGCAGCCCTGGGCGAGGGTCCACAGCACAGGCTGACAGGGTCAGACTGTCCCATGCGCCCAGCCCTGGCCGGGAGCCAGGACTGGGTGCACCGGGGCTGCGTGAGCGCCGCCGCGAGCTGGCACATGTCTTGAGCCAGGTCCCGCCAGGGAAGTGGTCCCAAGGCTGGCAGGACTGGCTCCCACTGCTGGTACAGCCCCATTCCCAGCAGACCCCACGGCCCTCCTTGCACCCAAAGCAGCTCCTGTCCCCCTGGAACCGCCACCCAGGGACGAGCCCCAGCTCAGCCCGGCCACAGCCAGTGTGCAGTCAGGCACCCCATGCCCAGGACAGACACGCTGCCGGAGGAGAGCAGCTCCTCCTGTGGCTGTGGGGACACTGGTGGGTCCGGGCGCGAGGGCGGGGGCATGTGTCTGGACACATTAGAGGGTGCGGGCGGCACGAGCGAGAGCTCAGGCTGGGGCTGGCAGGGTGAAGGAGGGAGGATAAAATTAGCCCACTCTTCCCTGGGGGAGCTGTCGGGTTGGATTTGGAGAGATGAGGTTGTGAGAACACGTCTTCAGAGAGCAGATAAAATATGAAGCAGCACGGCAGCAGGGGGAGGGGATCCTGACCTTTCCCGGCACTGTTGTCCCACCAACACCGTGGCCAAACCCCCCACGGCTGCCTGCTGCCACACTGGTGCCAACGGGACGAGGGCAGGGCAGCCGGGCTGCTCTGGCAGGTGACGGTGCTGGGAGGAGGCAGTGCGGGCAGTGTGGGTGCTCGCTGGTCTGCCATGCTGATGGGAGCCGCGGCCATGGTGGGTGCTTGGGGCCAGCAGTGCCGGGCTCGGGGGATGCCTACCCTGAGGAAGGGCACGATCCCATCCCTGGAGATGGCTTGCAGGAGGCGGGGAGCTCCGGTGAGGCTCTGCAGCCCAGCCCCACACGTGGAGAAGAAGGAGCCGATGACAATGACCCATGGGGATGGCCACGCCAGGGTGCCAACCACCAGGTTCCCGTTGACAGCTTCACCAAACCTGCGGGGCACCAGCATCACCCACAGCTCCGTCCTGTGGCTGAGCCCCAAGAACACCAGCACTGTGGCGGCACAACCCAGCCACCCGGGCAGGTCGGCCACCAAGGGACACTGCTGGGGGGGACGGGCCCGGAAACAGGCCCTGCCCTGACTGCTGATGGCCCCCACCCACCGCGGGGGGAGAGCAAGGGAGCGGGGTCTTGGGTAACCGGGGTCCATCCCCATCCCGCACCCATGGCCCTGGGGAGGAGAAGGGGGAGGTATGGGACAGGCGCGCCGCATCCCCTGTGCCGGGAGGAGGCCGATTAAGGCTGCGTGTGATTGGATCCCGTTTGTGTTGGTGCTGGCGACCCAGAAGTGTCACCTGCCGCGTGCAGCGAGCTGGGCTGCCCCAGATACGCAGGCAGCGTCGGCAGCCCTGCCTGTTGACAAACAAGCACGGCTGCCTGCAGCCCTGGAGCGGGTGGAAGGACTGCGGATGTGCAGCAAAACATGGGGGGGGAGGAGGGGGAGGTGTCAGGGCACACACGAGTCCCCAGCGCCTGTTACAAGCTTGGGCCCCCCTGAGAGCACTCCCCACTCTGGTGCTCTCACCCCAGGACCCCCGCGGACCCTCCAGTGCCGCTCTGTCTGCCCAGTGTGTCCCAGCTGCCCCTACCTCCCCCCGGAGCTGCCCCTGCCCCAGCCTCTTCCCGAGGGCTGCCCCCGGGGGGCTGTCGGGCTCCCCCCACACTGGCCCCACATGGCCCTGGGACACTCACTTGTCACGCAGGACGACTCCCTCGATGCATGCCCCGAAGAGGACGACAGAGCTGATATCTGCCGGGCAGTCAAGGAGAGCCAGGAAAACGCGGAGTCCCACCCACCCGCCCGCCTGCCCCCCGCCAGCGGGGTGCTGGGACCCCCATCCCAGCCCGGTGGGGCACCCAAGCAGGTCTGCCCTGTGCAGCAAGCCCACCCGCCCTCAGCCCCACGGCCCAGGCTCAGGTAAGCCCTGAAGGATACAGACCGCAGAGGTGGTGGCGATGGCCAGGATGGTGCCCGTGGGGATGGACTTCTGGGCATCCCGCAGGTCTCCGGAGCGGTTGGAGCCAGCCATGATGCCTGGGGAAAGAGGGGACAGTGCCACGGCTGGCAGAGCCACAGCTCTCGCCCATCCCAGCCGGCAGAACAGCTCACGCCGGGCTCTGCGCAAGCCCTGGGCGTGGCAGGGCACCAGCTCAGCAGCATGCCAGGACAGGGAGCAGACACACAGCAGCCCACTCCGCGTGTCCCCCCCAGCACCTCCCCCCCAAGCCACAGTCTGAGGCCACTCATGGATTAGGCTCAAAATGCTCTTAAGGGACTTGTCTCATTAGCCCTTAATTAGCTCAAGCAGGGACGGTGACTACAGCAGTGACAGGGACAGAGTCCAGCCCCGGCACTGCTCTGGGAAGGCAGGAGGCCAGGCTGGGACATGGCTGGTGCCGGCAGGTCCAGCACGGCCCGAGGGACGACCTGTGCTCCTGCTGTGACAGCAGCCAGGGCAGCCATCCCACCGTGCCCAGCAGGGCAGGACCCCGCAGCCAGGACGCGGCCACCTGCAGCTCAGCCTGCGTCACTGAGGGGACACGCGCCACATTAAAAACCACGACCTGCCAGTAAGCAGGTGCTGGGTGGGAGGGTGCTGGGGGCCACGTGCCAAGCAGCATCGCAGGGCCTGTCCAGTGCTGGACCCCGCCAGTGATCGCAGTGCCTGGGACAGCCCTGGGGGTCCCACAGGCTCCGAGGCACCGGCAGAGCTGCAGGCGGGACTCAGCGACTGTGCCCCGCAGCAGTTCCGCAGTGGACTGGGGTGGGGGGGGCTCCTCCACCCCCAGGCAGCTATAAATACCGGAGCTGCAGGACGTCAGCGCGGCGCCAAGCGGCACCGTCAGATCTGGAGCGCGGGCGGCTGCGTGGGAGGCGCAGGCTGCAACCCACCCCCGTGCCACTGCCACTGCACCCAACATGGGGGGCAGGTGCACATGGGGCTCTGCGGGAGCATGCCCGGCAGCACGTGTGCTAGCCGGTGTCCCGTGGCACGCGAGCAGGGCCGGCAGCAGCTCCCACCTGTGACCGACGGGAAGTAGATGCCGACGAGCAGGGTGAAGTAGGACGTCATGTCGCTGAAGACGTAGGGCTGGTCCATGTCCACCGGCGTGTCGGGGGGGGGGGGGGGGGGGGGGGGGGGGGGGGGGAGGCACACGGGTGGGGCTTGCCGCCAGCGCCCGACTG
>NW_008795316.1:399640-411849 GCF_000699145.1 Aptenodytes forsteri
CCTTGTCCCCCGGCGTGTCGGGGGGGCTGACGGAGGGCAGCCCCCGCTTCTCCACAATCACGCCTTTGGTCAGGTACGAGCTCCAGAGGTTCTCTGCGAGGCAGCAGGAGGCCAGGCAGCACAGCTGGCGTGAGGAGGTGCCGGAGAGCCGCCTGCACCTGGCACAGCACCCTCCCGCCCCGCAGCCCAAAGGGACAGAGCATGGGGGCATCCAGCACCGACTCCCCGAGCCCTGGCCTCACTAAGTAGCCAGCATGGCCAGCAGCTGGGGCCGCTGGCATCTGGTGGGCAAGGGATGGGGCATTGCTGGCATTGTCCCCACAAGATACTGGAGCAGCTGACATGGGATTGCAGTAGCAAATAATTAAGAGGGTAATATAATTAATGCTGATCAACACAGGTTTAAGGAAAGTGGATCGTGTCAAAGTAACTTGATAATGTTTTTGATGGGATTATGAGTGCGGGGCTGATGTAACAGGCTTAGTGTCCCTCCGCGTGCTGCCTTGGCCGCAGATCGCTGTGAGAAACTGGAGCAGCAGAGAGCAGCCAGTGCCCGGGCATGGCGGGGAGAGGCTGACAGCCATCGGCATGGCATTGCAAAGGGGCTGCTGAGCGGGTCCAAGGGGCCCCACAGGGACCAGCCCTCAGAACCCGGCACTGAGCACCCCTCCCCAGCCACGTGACCTCCCCTGACCGCTCTCGGGTGACAGACAGGGCTGGCAGCCCCCACCAAGACAGCTCTGCCCAGCTCATCCTCTCAGAAAGGCATGTTCCTCCCTGCAGGGAGACCCGGTGCCTGGGGCACAGCCAACCCCAGCCACCTCTGCTGGGACCGCGCGGTGACACCCCGTCTTGAGATGCTGCCAGCCCGGTCCCCGTCACCACCAGCCGCCCCAGAGCCGGGTCCTGGCTCTGTCCCATGTGCCCCAGATGCAGGAGCATTTGCTGTCTGCTGCCCTGACAAAGACTGGCCGGGCCGGGTGGGGAGTCTGCATCCCCTCCCCAGCAGGACCATTGCCAGCAGGAGCAGGCTGTACCCAGCAGCCAGGGACTCCTTATCTGCCCCACAAGATCTCAGCATGGGATGCCATCGGGAGCCTCCTGAGCACCCAGCAAACACACTCCACCACATCACCGTGACACGGCCTGGCAGCCGTAGCCCCAAGCACCATGCACTTAGCCAAGTCCAAGCTCCCATGCCTGGGTCCATGCAGCCACCATGGCAGGGATGGGCTGGAGCAGCCCCTGCAGCCGCCCCGGCGCAGTCTCAGCCTCAGCACCCAGCAGAGACACAGCCGGGGCTGCCCCGCGGCAAGCACCAGCCGTGCCCAAGTGCCCCAGCCCCTGCCTTGCTCCACAGGACCTGCCGGAGATGGAGCCACCGTGAGCTCACCACGTGCACCCGGCATGCTGCACAGCTGGCACAGCCACTGCCCTGACACCCAGCCTGGCACTGCAGGAGCGCCTGGCCCGGCTGCTGCACCAGGGAAGGGCTGATCCTGCTTGCGGCTCTGCAGGCAGGGAAGCCTGACAGGGTGCTACACTCCTGAGCTCTGACACCCGCCCCAGCGCGGGAGCACCCAGAGCAGGTCCTGCCAGCACAGTCCTGCAGAGCAGGGGTCTGCAAACACCCCTGAGCATGGCACTGAGCATCGGCCTCCGCCACCCACTGCAGAGTGTGAACACCTGGCAAATGTACCAGCAGCTCTGGAAAAACAGGTCAAAAGTGGCTCCTCCCAGCAAATTCACGAGTTTTTCTGCGGCCCTGGCCACTCTCCCGGCGCGGCTGCGGCCGCAGCAGCAAAGTGCCCCTGAGGGGCAATCACTCCTCGCGAAACCTCAGATCAATACCAGCCTTTCTGAAGGCCAAGAGGAAGCAGAGGGAGGATTTATTCCTCCCCAGCCTTTGGGCATCCTTCGGAGCTGTCCTGCTGTGGTCTGGCTGGCACAGACCATGCACGGGCGTCCGCAGCACCCAGCTCGGTTGTGCAGTGCAGGAGTCCGTCCCGCTGCCCAGCGTGGCGTGAGCACAGCTCACTGCACCCGAGGGGCAGAGCAGCTCACGGCAGGGATCACCCGCACGCCCCCTCACCTGGACCTGGCACTGCCCACCTGCCCCCACAACACCTGCCTGGCATGCCTGAGGGGTTGGCTACCCATGTGCACGATGGCCCCCCGCAGCACTGCCCCTCCACCAGCCCTGTCAGAGGAGCTGCCTGGCAGGCATGGCCGCTGCTCCACCACGGCTCCCCTAGGGCTTGTCCTGCGCCTCGGTCCCCGTGCCCACATCCCCATGCCTCCGTCCCTGCTCCTCCATCCCCCTGCCTCCATCCCTGTGCAGGTTCCTGTGCCGTGCCCACCTTGGATCAGGCCGCTGGCAGCACCGGGGATGCCCTCGATCTCGGTCACGTTGTTCATGGTGAAGTACTCATCACAGGTGGCATTGAGGAAGCGGGAGGTGCAGAAGAGCTCCCAGAGCTTGGAGCCCACAGTCTCGTTCCCCTCTACCACCATCTTGGTGCAGAGGTCGAAGCCGTGGCGCGAGAGGGTCCTGTTGCCCAGGAGGCAGATCCTGGGGGGTGCAGGCACTCAGCCGTGCGCCTGCGTGCCCCGGGCCCTGCCACAGCCCCGCAGGATGCCGTACTCACGGGAAGCTTGGTGGGTCAAAGGCCGACTTGATGACACCAGCGTAGATGGCGAGGATGGAAAGGATGACACAGCCCAGGAAGACCAGGGCAAACTTGTTGACATATTTGACCCCCACGAACACCACGGTGGCCATGCAGGTCAGCACGCAGGTGCCATACACACGCATGTTGTTGAGCATTGCAGCCGCCTCCCCACTGGCGTCCTCTGCCTTGAAGATGGCCATGGCCGGGAAGATGTAGGCCTGGGAAAGAGTCATGGCATTACCACCCAGTTAATGGCCCCGTGGAGGGGACCCCGGGGAAGGGTCCCTCAGCCCCACTGCAAAGCTCCCTGACAGGCCACGAGGAGCGGGCAGCAAGGGCAGGTGAGGGCAGAGCTGCCCTGCTGGGACCTGAGCCCTCGGCACCGACCGGGGGGAAGGACCAGGCACGTACCAGCAGGATTTCGATGGTGCCCAGGATGTACATGGCGCCGGCAAAGGTGGTGCCCAGGTAGAAGCAGAGCCCCACAGCCCCACCAAACTCAGGTCCCAGGGAGCGCGAGATCATGTAGTAGGAGCCACCCGCTGCCAGAGAGAGCAAAGATGGGTCCCAGCCAGACCCCAGTGGCACCCCCAGCCCTGCCAGGCATCCTGGAGGGCAGGATGGAGCCAGGGCAGCCCTGGACCCTGCTCCTGCACAGAGCAGGACGCAGTCCCCAGGGCCCCGGAGCAGCAGGAGCGACCGTGCTGGCAGAGCCATTCCCCGGGAGCCCAGCAGCCAGGTGTGATCGCCGTGGGGACACGTGTCCCCTGGGACACCAGACAGGCACTGGAGCCCCAGGGACATGGACCATGCCCTGCTCCATCCTCCCAGAAGAGCCCTTAGAGCTGGGCTGCCGGGATCAATGGTCCCACTGCGGCAGCAGAATGATAAATAGCTTTAATTACACCCTGCGCTGAGGCTGTCAATGCCATGCCCAGCCTGGTGGACCAGCCAGGCCAGCACAGCTCACCTGCTCCCAGCTCCCCAGGGCACTGTGGGGCTGGGCATGCTCTGGGGGAGGCAGCCCAGGGGCACCCGCACGGCCAGACCCCACTGGTGCCTCCCCGGAGGTAGAGACCGCACGCAGAAGCATCTTCGCATCTGGCACGGCTCAGGGAGGCCAGTGGGAGAGGCCGCCCCACCGCCCAGCCGGCGGTGCCCAGCATGCCCGGCTCCCCATCCTCCTGCCGGCATGTCTCCCTGGCTCCCCCACGGCCTCGCCAGTCTGGCGGAGGGAGGAGCTGCGGCTGGCAGCTCTCTCTGCCATCTGCACCTCGCGGCTCTGGGGATGGGTGGCAGCTCCAGCTCCACGCTCCCCCCGGGGCCATGGGGAACCCGCGCGGGCTGGTGGCAGAAGGCCAGGGAGTGGCTGGCGGCAATGTCTGCCCTCCCGTGCGTGGCGCGGGGCAGCTCCAGAGTTCAGCCGGCACGGCCCAGGGCGCGGGACAGCCTCGGGGGGGATGCTCTCTCGGAAAATCCCTTTGCTGGGAAAAGCCCTTTGCCACCTGGCCCTTCTGGGGCACAGGGGCCCCCACAGGTGCCCAACCCGGCCAGCTCCCCTTGCCCCCAGCCCCCAGCGGGACAGCCTCGGGGGGATGCTCTCTGGGAAAAGCCCTTTGCCACCTGGCCCTTCTGGGGCACAGGGGCCCCCACAGGTGCCCAACCCGGCAAGGAGCCAGCTCCCCTTGCCCCCAGCACACACACGGACAGGGGCTCGGCTCTACCTGGCACCACGCCATTGGTGGCGATCGCGCTCATGGAAATGGCCGTCAGCATTGTCTGCGGGAAGAAACACAGTGTTGGCACCCGGCAGAGCTCCCTCCTTGCTGGGGCAGAGGGACAGGGCAGCGGGAAGGGAGAGCTGGGGCCATGCTGGGACATGGGGCTCCCTGGGGCCACGCTGAGATGTGCCACAGGGACGGGATGCCTGGGGGAGAGCCGGATGGATGGATGGATGGATGGGCAGGCAGGGTGGCTGGCCGGCAGTACAGCTGGGGGGCTGAGCCCCTTGGAGGGACTGGCAGTGCTGTGAGGGGCAGGGGGTCCCCAGGCTGCCCCGGACGCTGCCTGTGTTCAGTCCCTCCAGCCTCTGCCCTGGGGTCACTGTCCTGGCGGGATGGCTCACTGCAGCATGGTGTGCAGGGCCAGGGCAGGGGACTCCCCGCCACAACCCCCCCGCATGGCAGCTACGATCTGGGTCGCTATTTGAGCACCGTTCTGCTGCTGATTCCTTTGGGAAGCCAAAGGCTTCTCCTTGCTGTAAGTGAGGCAGGAGCAGGGGCACGGGCAGGGGCAGGGGCAGGGGCAGGGGCACAGGCAGGGCAGGGCAGGGTGGGCCGGCAGCTAGTGCACCTCTCCACAGTCCAGCCAGCCTGGCTGGTGACCCCCAGACCCCGGGCGAGGCCAGCAGGGGCCCAGCTGGCTCCATCACTCACGCAGGAGCAGCAGAGGAAGACCATGCAGAAGGACTCCATGATGCCGGCGATCCCCACCACCCAGGTGAGGCGCAGGAAGAGAATGACCCCAAAGATGTTCTGGAGGCAGGGCAGGTAGACGCCCATGAAGGTGCCCATCCGCGGGGCCTGCCGAGGGAGCGGGCAGCCATCAGGGCTCACGGGCCTGGCTGGCAGAGGAGCGAGGGGTCCCGCTCCTCCTGCAATGCAGCCAGGGACCCCGGGTGAAACCACCCTCCTGGCAGGGGCCGAGGCACCCAGCTGTCCCTGGGGCAGCCCATGGCCTGGGACTGCACAGGCAGGGGCCAGGAGAAGGGACTGCGTCCCTCCTGCGTCCCTCCTGCGTCCCTCACCTGCACCGGCTTCTTCTTGCCCCCATCATTGTTCTCGGCCTCCTCATGCTCCCGGCTGCCCTGCGGCAGGTTGGTGTAGTTGGCCAGCCCACTCAGCAGGGACGAGACCATGGGGCTGGTGTCCATCTCCTCCTGCAGAGAGCAGAACCCCAAGCTGTGAGGACAGTCCCTGGGGACACCAGCCAGCCCTGGGACTTGGGGACTTTGCCAGATGCCACTCCACCGTCCACCCCGCCGGGCACGGCTGCGACAGCTGGAGGACCCTGGCCTGGGGCTCTGGCATGTCTCGGTGCCCAGGGCACGGGTCGGGGTGCTGTGGGACAGCTGCCCAGCTTGGCCCCCTCCCCAGGAACCCTCCCTGCCCCGCCGCCTGCACGCCCTACCTCGAAGAGGGCCATGTTCTTGCCATCATACTCTCTGCCCTTCTCCAGGTCCGTGCTGTTGATGAAGGGGCTGCTCTCCTTGGGATTGCCATCACCTGCAGAGATGCCACCGGGTCAGCCAGGCAGCTCCCACCCCAGCCCACACTGGGAGAGCATCCACCCCACAGGGCTGCTGCTGCAAGAGGTTGTGGCTGCACCCCAGCTCCTGCAGGAGGGCTGCTGGGGCCATGGGCACCATGCTCATGCCCAGGACAGGAGATGGCAGCCCCTGCATCCCAGCTGCCAGCATCACCTCCTGCGCCACGCATGGGCAGGGGCTGCCTGTCCCCAGGAGCCACGCGCTGCCCTGCCCGGCCAGGCTGGTGCGCGGACCCGCTGGAGCGCATCCACGCAGTGAGGTGAGCGGTGTGGATCCAGGGGGAACCCTCCCGGCAGGATGGCTGGCAGCAATAACTCACGGCGCGGGGCGCCCAGAGCGCACTGGGGCTGCCCAGAGTGCTGCGCCTGCAAGGGCAGGATCCAGCCGGCTGCTCAGCACACCACCACAGACGGGGACAGTCCCAGCGCGGTGCCTGGGAGCGGGGCGGGCGGCTGGATGTCTGGTCCTGCTCCCTGACATGCACCACAGGAGCAGGGGCCATGGCCTCGCCGGCTGCGCCGCAAGTCGGGGAGGCATCCGGCGGTGGCGCCACCAAGGGCAGGTTGCTGCTGCTCTGCCCAGGGCAGTGGAGCTGCCTGCAGCGGCACAGAGTCCACAGAGCTGCTGGGACAGGGTCGCAGCTGCTTGCTGCATTAACGGCCTCATGCAGAAGAAACCCGGAGTCGGCTTAATAGCAAGGAAAAGCCGAGCTGCAGAGCAGCAGAAATAAATCAGACTGGAAATGGAGCAGCAGCGAGGATGGTGCCGCCGGAGCGGCGCAGCCCTGAGCGGAGGCCCAGAGGGGAGGAGGGCAGGGGCCGCACGGGGCTGGGGAGCCAAAGGACATGGTGCTGGGCAGAGCAGCTCAGCACGTGACAGCCCCCGCGGCACAGGGAAACCTGAAACGATTGCCCTGGTCCCCAGACCTGGGCGGGAGGAGAGGGGCTCCCCACCACGCACCCATCCCAACCACCATGGCCCCGCAGCCAGGGCAATAGCACTGCTGGCGGCAGCAGCACCACGGGGCAGGCTGCCTGCACGGGCAGGGTTACAGACCTGCTCCACACCCTGGGCCTGGGGCGAGAGCTATCCCCTCCATTGGCCTTGAGCACAGAGCCCGGAGCCCAGGAGCACCTGGGGGCACAGGGACGGCGCAGGGGCCACCTGTGGGCCAGGGTGGTGCAGCCACCCACACACCGCAGCAGCCCCGGGACAGACACTGTGACCGTCTGGAGCAGCCCGGTCCTTTGAAGACCGCCTGCCTCCTGCCAGTTGACTCATATACGGGATCCTGGGAGCCGGTTTGCCTGTGTGCGGTGGTGATTCACCATCTGCAATTTCCCCGGCAGACGCGGTGCTCCTGGCTGACCAGGAGGTGAAGCCCCAAGTGCCGCAGGTGACGCCGATCCACAGGCTGGGCCCCGCCTCCCACCGGTCCCCGGGCTCCTCCGGCATGGGGCAGCGGGGCGGCAGTGTCCCTGATGGCGCAGCCAAACTGCGGGGCAGAGCCCGCAGGCTCCTCCTGCACAGGAATGGCCGTGGTGGCAGCACCGGGACACCCTGGCCCACAGGTCCGGTCGGCCGCTGCACCGCCGGCATGTGCCCTGCCCCATGTCCCCCACCGAAGGGTGAGCGGGGAGTTCTCAGCACGGACCCAACGTGCTCCTTGCTCCAGGTTTAGTTTAAAGCACTGCACCCAACGCTCATTAGGTAACAGCGGTGGCACGGGCTGGCACCCACCCGCTTGCCATGGCTCCCACCCACTCGCACCGGCTCCAGGGACCGCGCAGACATGAGACATCCACCACGCCAACAGTGACACCCTCCAGGCCGACAGCAGGGCCCATCCCCAGCACAGGGCCGTGAGGACACAGGACTGGGGGTGTCTGGAGCCCACCTCTCCACCCTGGGACCGAGCGAGGCTGGGCGGCACCTCAGGGGCATGGGGGCAGGGGCAGCCTGGCAGGGGGGACATGCTCGCAGCCTAGTGAGGCCCTGGGATCCCACTGGGAGAACAGAGCCTGCGGGGGCCTCGCCTCGCTGCTTGTTACCCGGCCGACGACATCACTTTCCATGGCAACGGCGAGCCATGGCGGCCTCGGCTCCCGCTCTTATGTAACAGCACAGGCGACCGGACACCGGCCCCGCATGGCACCCGCACCCCAGCCCACCAGCACCCGCCATACAGCACGGCTGGGCCCCCCGGCCCCAGCCCGCCCCGACCCCACGGGACTGGCACTGCCTGGCTCCGCACGACAGACACCAGCAGCACCCCCAGCCCACGCTCCAACCCACTGGCACCACAACAGCACCCAAACCTCGCAGTCCCTCCACCCCCCGGCCCAGGGCACCGCCCCTCTCCAGCACCGCAGGGACTGCGGCCCGGTGCTGGCATCACCCAGGCTGCCAGGGCCTGCCCAGGTCACAGGAGCCCCTCACCTGGTGGTGCTGCTGGGAGGACCGGCACTGGGAGAGGCCCCAGGCTGGTGGGAAGTGGGGACACAGGGACATGCACATGGCACAGCTCCGGCACCCTCGGGGCATGGCTCGGAGGGACTCCTGGCCACCTGCCTCGCCCCTGGCCCCGCAGGCTGGAGGCAGTTAAGTGCCATGGCTGTGGGGTCCCAGGTGACGATGCACTCCCCACTCCTGCCAGAGACCATTTTGCTGCAGAAGGGCTGGTGCAGCCTCCCCCTGGCAGCTGGCACAGGATTTGTGGTCTGTGCAGGCAGAGGAAGGCAGGGGTACCATAGCCCGTCCTGGGCAGGGCCCACCCTGTCCCCCACCCGCCACCACCACGGCCACTCCCAGCCCAGCGGCACTGAGGGGGTGACAACTCCACTCCCTGCCCAGCGGCACTGAGGGGGTGACAACTCCGGGCTGTGGGGACACGCAGGACCCTGCCATGTCCTCCCAGCGCCTGCCAGGCCTGCCTGTGCCCCACTCCCCCAGCACAGCCCGGGGACAAGCGGCACCGGGGCAGGAGCACAGGATGGGGCTGGGCAGTGCTGAGGCCGGACAGCCCGGTGTGGGAGAGGCGGCATGAGCAGAGCAGAGCCGAGCCGTGCCAGGCTTCGATCCCGGCGGTGAGCCGCCCCCCTCCCCAGGGATCACTCAACATGAATTGGCCTTTTAATTTGCTGCGGCGGCTGGAAGGGCTCATGGCGGGATTGCTGCCAGGAACCCGCAGCCCCGCTGTGGGCACTGTGCAGTCCCACTCATGGCAGGGGTTACCACCGACCATGCCTGCCCAGGGCATCCCAAAGCCGACCCCGCTGCCCGACCCGGCAGCCCAGAGCCCCCAGAGCTAAGGAACAGTCCCTGCGCCCCTGGGAGCTCACCCACCCCACAGGGCAGTGCTTGGGCTGCAGCACCAGCCACAATGTGATCTCCTAATGGCTTTTTACTCAGACCTAAATTGGGTTGGGAAGCGTCATGTCCCTCATCCCAAATCCTCCCTAATCGCTTTACACGGCACAGGGCACCGAGCACTGGCTGGGGAGAGCCCAAGCAGCCAAACCCTATGGGCTAATTAACCAGAGCTGCTGCCGGGGCTACTGCCTGCTCCTGCCCGGCCACGGCCAGCCCATCCCCTCCACGGCACACCGCGAAGGCTGGCTCCCTCACAGCTGCCACACACAGTGAGACCTGGCCAGGGACATTGGGCGCTGGGGCTGGGGCTGTGGCGCCGGCTGGGAGGAGCAGCGGGTGAGGGGGGATGCAGTGGGGGCAGCCCCGGCCCCACACTCCCCCTGCGCCTCCGTTTGTGCTCCTGCAACACCCTAGGGCCCGCCAGGTTCTGGCACAGGGGTGCTGACAGCTCAGGGACCCCCTGTGCGGGCCTGGCCACTGGCCCCTCCTGAGCCACTGCCCCACACCAGTCCTGCCAGCCCCAGGGGCAGGAGTAGTGCGGCTGCTGCTCACGGCACCCAGGGACACCCCGGGGCTCCCCTGGAGGCGCACAGGGCACCTTGACTTTTGCCAGAGCGTTCGACGGCACTGGCTGGCAAGCAGCCTCCTCCCGCTCCCCGGGGCTCTGCCCGCAGCCAGCGGCAAGGGGCACCCCAGGGTGACCCCAGCAGCCCAGCAAGCACATGGGTGAGCACGTGGCCCTGGCTGATGTCCCCAGCTGCTGCTGTTTTGCAGGAGCTGCTGGCCAGGGAGGCCACAGTGCTGTTTTGTCACCCCTGGCCATCAAGGGGACTTGGCCACACGTCCACTGGCTTGGTCCTGGGCTGCTGGCCTGGAGGTGCCTAAGGCAGATGGGGATGTCCAAAGGGCCCTTATGGTGGCTGGCACCTCTGCTCCTACCCAGGCTTCCTTCTCCCCTGAGCAAGGGTATCTGCCAGCTGCCCCAGGTAGGGTAACCCTCAGAGAGGCCACGGAGCCCCCGCAGCCCCCACCAAGGCAGAGACCACCAGCGGCCAGAGCAGTGCTGGCTCGTGCTGGCAGTGTGCACAGCAGTGCTGGCTCCCGGCTGCAGCACAGCGGTGGGGTGGGGGTGGTTGGAGTGGGGGGATGTTCCCCCAGCCCTGGGGCTGCGCTTGGCCCCTCCAGCTGGGAATGTTCCCCCAGCCCCGGGGCTGCGCTTGGCCCCTCCAGCTGGTAGGCACACCGAGTGGCCTTTTGGGCTGGATTCTTTCACTGCCTGACCCAAATTGGACCAACTGCTACTTCAGACCTATCCTCTTTCTTCCTAAACCTGGGATTATCCTCCCTTTGATCAGCCGGCCCTGCAGGCGCAGGATTTCCAGCACAGGCGCTTTGGCTGGCTGCATTTAAACAGCTTCCCAGATTCTCCGACAGCCCGAGCCCTGCCTTGGAAATGGCCGTGGAGATGAGCTCCAGCAAAGCTCCTGGCCCCAGGTCTCCCCTCCTTGGGCAGCCCAGTGCCTCCAGGCTGGAGTGCTGGCACGGTAGCCTGCAGCGGGGCTGTGTCTGACATTTCCACACCCCAAACAGAGCGGTGCAAGCTGCCAGCCTGAACACTGCAGGCAGCAGCTCTGTCTGCCCCCTCGCTCCCCACCACCTCCCCAGGGGGTCTGCCACCAGCCCAGCCCTTGCCAGGCTGCCAAGGCTGGAGCCCTTGCAGCCCTTGTCAGGCTCTCACAGTCTATCCAGAGTGGGGACCCGAGCGGGGATGCTGCTCAGCCTTTCTGACAGAAATGGCCTAAGTGGCACCCAGGGCTTCAGCAGCTCTGCTGGGCTCAGCAAATCGACAGACGGCCAGTGCTGGAGCAGCCGGGATGCATGGGGGGGCCCCACTGGCATGCAACAGCTCTGCCACCCCCCGGGTCATCCACAGTCCATGCAGGCAGACCCCGCACAGTGATCTCAGTGTGACCCTTGGGGGGGGGGGGGGGGGGGGGTTTCCCCCCCCCCCCCCCCCGCAGCCCACCCTCAGCACGGGTGCAGAAGGCCCTGCCGCACCCCTCCCCACAGACCCTCCCCTGCTCTCCCAAGCCCCCCCAGGGCCCCCACCACCTCCAGCCCCACGTCCGCTGGCCCACAGGACACCATCTCGCCAGGCCCAGCTCCAGGGACAGTCTGTCTGGTCCAACGGTAGTGGCACCGTGTCCAGCCCTCCTGCCAGACCCCAGCAAGGCAGAAATGCCTGCCGCCACGCTGCCGGCACTGCTGCGATGGAAACGCAGCGAGTGGGATAGATCCTGGTGCTGCAGAGGGCAAGGGGAGGGCGAGAGCCCAGGGAAGGGCATGTCCGGGGGCCAGTGCGGCTCCCCCCAGCCCAGCAAGGTGCCCCCAGAAGACTCCTGCCAGCCCTGACCTTGAGTGGAGCCGTGAATAAACAAGCATATAAACAGGCTCCGGTCGGCGGAGCAGAGCGAACACCAAAAGCCTCGTCGTGGCTGTGCCCAGAGCCTCACTGCAGGCAGCCAGGGACTTCTGCAGTGACTGCCAGCACCGGCTGTCCCCTCCTGGCTGGGGCTTTCAGCAGACCCTGCGAGGGCACCCAGCACGGGGACCTGGTGGGGGGCTGGGGGGAGTCAGAGAGGCACTGCAGGTCCCCTCGGGCACACCTCTGCATTTCCCTGGCTCCAACCCATCCCTGTGCCCGACAGAAGCACCTGCAGGAGAGGGTGCTGCACTGGCCCAGCTGCCTGGGGCTGGACATGGCCCCACAGGGGCCTGAGGACCCTCCGCAGCAGCTCGGCTGGGGGGGGGGGGGCCCCGCGGGGGGCAGGGCCAAA
>NW_008795316.1:413661-414418 GCF_000699145.1 Aptenodytes forsteri
GGGCCCCGGCCGAGGGCGAAGCCCCCCAGCCCCAGCAGCAGGATCGGCCTGCAGCCACCATCATCCAAGGGCACCCCGGGGAGAAGGGGGATGGCCAGACCACCCAGCAGTGGGGCCAGGGGTCCGGCAGGCCCGCGGGACTGCCCACCCCGCTCTGCCCAGCAGCGCTGCAGAGTGGGGAATGCTGCCCACAGACGGGAGCGGGCTTGGCCTGACACCCCCCCCCGGGGTCTCCAGGGGGGCCAGGGTCACACCGCTCCCCGGAACACCCTGGCACAGCCCCACCTCAGACCTGCAGCACGGCAAGTCCAGGGGCTGACCCTGGAGAAGGACTGTGAAGAGGACAACCCCCCAGGCCCTGCTGCCTCCTGCGGAGCCCCCAGCCCTCACAGCCTCTCCCCCGGCAGGGCTGTGGGGCTCAGGGCCACCTTTGGGCTGGGGGCTGCTGACAGGACCCCGCACTGACCCCGCAGGGCAGCTCGCAGCCCCCCCTTCTCTCACCCACTTAATCCGGGAGGATCCCAGAGCCGGAGCTGGCTGCAGCTCCCGGCATCTCCTCCAGAGCGGGCTGAGATCATGACAGCCGGCTGGCGTTAGTTACTTCTTGACGGCTGTAATTAATTGTTTACTTTCTCCTGGTACGGGGCCAGCTGCTCTGCAGCGCGGAGGCTCCCCGGCCTTCACCTTGCAGGGCAGGAGGGCTCAGACCCCTCGCACCGCCCCTGCCAGCAGCCCCAGCCTCCGCCCCGCCTCCTGC
>NW_008795316.1:414536-417665 GCF_000699145.1 Aptenodytes forsteri
GGGCCTTCCCCAGCGCGGGCAGAGCGCTGTCGTCCCCCCCCCTCCGCATTTGGCTCCCAGCCCCCCTCCCTGCCCAGGACCCCGCGCACCAGCATGGGGCTGCCCCTGCCCAGCCGCAGCAGCACCGTGCCCTCACCCCCGCGTCCCTCAGCCTTGAGTGGGAGCCAGCGCTGGAACAAGGGGCTGGCCCACTCCCAAGGGACAGGACTGGCCCCTGCGCGCTGCCTGCACAGCCAGGGCTGCAGGCAGGATGCAGTGGGCAGAGCTGCTCTCCCTGGCGGGGCCTGGGGGGTTTACACAGCCCACCCATGCATGGAGGCCGTGGCCGGGCAGAGGGACGGTGGGCGAGGGGCCATGCAGGGGCCAACCAGCCACGGCGAGTGCTGAGCACCGAGAGGGTGGTTCTGCACAGGAGGCCGCAGTGCGTGGGCTCGCACAAGAGGGATTTTCCTGCTAAAACAGATGGGGGGGAGGGAGCACGTGAAAGACCACTAATCCCCTCATCCCTGGATTATGGCTCCATTTCAGGGGCTCAGATTTGCCAGCAGCATGGGGGGGGCTACACTATCAACTGCATTTGCTTAGCCCATGCGCAGGGTCCCACCGGCATGGGGGAGCACATTGAGGGTGTCCCCAGGGCAGAGCCAGACCAAGGGGGCTCAACCCCCCAGCATGGCACTGACCTAACCCTGGCCCGTGAGCGTGATGCCCTGGGGCTGGGGTACGTGGCCCCAGTGCACTGGGAGTGGAGAGGCTTGGCATGGCTTGGGCAGCACCCATGCCCTTGCACTGCCTGCAGCCCCAGTGCCAGACCCCTTTTCCGGCACCCTGCAGCACCCAGGGTATGGGCAGAGAAGCTGGGGATGGAGGGAGGCAGACGGCTTTCCCTGGGCATGGGGGGGGGGAATCAGCTGCAAGTGACCCCTGAGCCCAGGTGCAGGCAGGATCCTGGCATGGGGCCAAGCACGGCATCAGTGCCCCACTTAACTGCAAGAGGCTGCTTGGGAATGACGAGGGAGAGCTGCACGCTCCTTTGCCAGGCCAAGGGGTTGGCACAGCACAGCTGGACCACCCCCCACGATGCCTCTGCACACCCCCCGGGATGGAGAATGCTGAGCTGCATGAGACCCCCAAGAGCCGGAGCCGGTCTGGGACACGGAGCATCCCTGCAAACCACCTTGTGCCACTGCAGACCCCGCAGAGCCGCCCAAGCACATCCCAGACACCCCTGCACCCACTGTGTTGCGCAGAGCCCGGGTGGGGGGAACCGCCCCTGCAGCCGGGGGGGGGGCCCCATGTGGCAGGGAGCCGGGGGGCCGCGGTGACCCGCCCCTGCCCCAGGGCAGGCGTCCCGGCAGCCAGCCGCACAGCCCTTGGCCCTTGCGCAGAGCCGCCCAAGCACATCCCAGACACCCCTGCACCCACTGTGTTGCACAGAGCCCGGGTGGGGGGAACCGCCCCTGCAGCCCTTCCCAGGGCAGGCGTCCCAGCAGCCAGCCGCACAGCCCTTGCCTGTCCTGTCACCGGCAGTGGTCAAACCTCCCAGGGGCAAGACAGGTGCCGGAGGCACTGGGAAACCTCCTGAGGGCACAGAGTGGGCAGCCTGGCAGCAGCCTGCCCGGGAGGTGAGGGCAGCCATGCTGCAGAGATCCTAGTGGGCACGCTGCACCGCCTGCAGCGATCCGCGGGCACCGTCAGCAGCCTGCCCGACCCACACCCTGCCTGGACAGGAGACCCCATGGTCCCAGCTCGGCAGGGTGCTCCTCACAGCGCCGGGGGCTCGAGGGCATGAGGCCAGACAGCCCCCAGGAGAAAGAAGAGCTGGGGCAGGAGAGGCCCCAAGAGGACAGAGGGGTGGGAGGGGAAGCCCAGAGGCACAGTGGGGTGCAGAGGGCAGCGATGCACACACACAGCCGTGGGCCATGCCGGAAGATTTGCATCACGGTGTGCCCTGCACCGCTCTGTCCTGCCGGCCCCATGAGCCTGGGGGCAGCACGTCCTACAGCACCTCAGCGGGATGGAGGGGTCTTGCTCATCCCTGTCCAGACAGGTCAGGGCCCTGCCACCAGCACCAGGGCAAAAACAGAGCCTGGAGGTGACATGGGTGCCAGCTGGGACCTGCCACCAGCCCCAGCAGTGGGACAGGACATGGAGGGAGGGACATGTCCCGTGGGGCTGGGGGCAGAGCCACGAGGAGCCCGGAGCTGGTGCAGCTGCCCAAGGCCAAGAGCAGAAGGGCGGCAGTGGGGCAGGGCAGGAGGCAGTGGGGCAGGGCAGGAGGACGTGAGCTCCTGCGTCACGAGAGCCCCGCACTGTGCACAGCTGGTGTGGCGTCCCTGGCTGCCCTGCCCAGATGTCTTGCTGGCAGCAGGGCCATGGCAGCGGGCGGCCAGGCAGCCTGGCACAGGGATCAGCCGCGGAAGCGACCTCCTCCCACTGGGCCCCGCTCCTGGGTAGCGCAGCTGAGGACCCCCCCTCTGAGCAGCCCCGTGCCGGCTGCAGCCCCCCGGGGACGCCGGGCTGCCACAGCTGAGCGAGGGCCAGAGGGCCCGGTGCTGGCCGAGGAGCAGCTGCACAGCCATCACCGGCTGCTCCCGGAAGGGTTGGGTGCAGGAGTGTGGCTGACTGAGGCAGTGGGCTGTCCTGCATCCCACATGGTACCCCCTCCCCGGCCCCACAGCTTGTGCAAGCACCCCCAGCCCATGGCACCCCGCTGGAGCACCCCACGATGGGTTTAGTGGCATGGAGAGGCCTCGGAAAGTTGCTGCAGGTGGCAGCTGGGGCTTGAGCTGCCCCAGCCCCCACCGGGAGCAGTCCCACACCCCCTCGTGCCACGCGGCCCCTCCATGGCGCAGCCCTTTGGCGCTTTTAACGACACGTCCCAAGAGCACCCAGTCTTCCACGAACCTGCCTTGCGTGGGTCCAGGCTGGGCGAGCCAGGGGGTCGCGGCAGCGGGGGGCGGTGGGCAGGACAGGCTGGGCCCCCCCCAGACACAGCCCTCGCAGAGCCTGCCCCTTGCATGCACCCCTCTGCGCCTGGCACCTGGTGCCTCGAGCCAGGGCTGTGGGGGCCCTGCCCTGGCACCCTGCGGGGGGCCCTGCCCCACCCTCGCACCCCCAGGGCAGCGG
>NW_008795316.1:418726-419790 GCF_000699145.1 Aptenodytes forsteri
CCCGCCGGGCAGGCTGCCCCTGGGCGGGGCCGGGTGGTCCCGCAGCACCGAGGTCTGCGCCGGGGTAGAGGGTCCTCCCGCCGCCCCTGCGGGTCCTCGCACCGCCCCGGCACCGAGCAGCATGGCCGGCTGCAGCCCCCACCTGCTGCCAGCCCCGCGCGTGACACTGGGAAGGGCCAGGCGGCACCGAGCACCCACCTGGGACCCGGTCCCTCCCCCGCGCCGCGCAGGCAGCTCTGCCGTCCACAGCCCCATGCCAGCCCCACGGGCACCCAGCCCCATGGCACCCCCTCCCATCTATCCCCCCGGGAGGCTGCATCCACAGCCTCGGGGCCATGGAGCAACACGGGGCGTGAATCTGGGCCGCCCTGGGGCTCTCTGGCACACTGCCCAGACCCCTCGGCATGCACCCTGCCATGGCTGCGGCCGACCCACGGTGCAGGGTTGGTCCTGGGGCACCTGCTGGCAGGGCCGGGCAGCTGGCTGTCCTTTGCGAGGGCGCAAGGTCACAGCTCAGCCAGGGAGGGACGCCGCCCCTGCGCCTCCCCTGCCGCGGCCCCTGTGGCATGCCCACCCCAGCTCTCCCATGGCCAGGCCTGCTCCTCGCCTGGCTCGCCTGGCCCCCCGCGACTAGATCAGCTGCCGAGCCGATAAGCCATTCCTGGAGGGCCGCAGGCTCCGGCCACAGCTCCGGCTCAGCACTGGCTGCTCTGCCCCCAGCGCAGCCCATGGACCAGGCCCAGCCACCCTGGGATGCCGTGGGGTGACAAGTGGCCCTGCACCTGCCCACCACCGGGTCCAGCCCTGCGCCGCCCCACCATGGCCAGGGTCCTGGGCAGGGGACCCCAGGGGCCGGAGCCCACTCATGGGGGCACAGCCTGGCCTGGTCATTGCAGCGCCCGTCCGGCTGCTTGCCGCCTCCCACCAGCGCCCTTCGCTGAGGGCGCAAGGTCACAGCTCCGCGCAGCGCGGTGCTGCCGTCGGCTGGGTTTCTGGGATCGATATGGCTCCGGTGACGGTGCAGCCCCGCCGCCACGTCCCCAGGCACTGCGAGGCGATGGCGT
>NW_008795316.1:421155-421696 GCF_000699145.1 Aptenodytes forsteri
ACGGTGCAGCCCCGCCGCCACGTCCCCAGGCACTGCGAGGCGATGGCCTGCCAGCCCCAGTGCCCGCGCCCACTGCAGCCCAGTGGGCCGGCGCCACCGAGGGCTAGTCACAGCCTGTCCTCCCCATGCCCTCGCGCCGGCCCAACTGCAGCCCAACAGCCCACCCTCCTCCACGGCTCCCCGAGGAGCAGCATGTGCCCCACAGCCATCCCCCCACATGCCAGCCATGATCCCGGCTCCGTCCCACTCCTGGTCCCACAGGAGCAGGGCCTTGCTCCTACAGACCCCTGTGACGGGGCATGGGAGCCCCCCAGGTAGTGAGGGCAGCCCCAGGGGAGAACCCGTGGATGAGGTGTCTGGCCCAGGCGGCCAAGCTCCACTCCCCACTCCACACCCCCCGTCCCCCGAGCCCCACAGCCCTGTGCCAGCCCCGCTCCGGGGGTCCCCACCGCCTCTGAGGGGCCCAGCCGATCAACCACCGGCCCAGGGCGACTCTGCATCCCCCCCACGGGGGCCCGACGGCCCCGCCCTGCCCCGCGGG
>NW_008795316.1:422979-437909 GCF_000699145.1 Aptenodytes forsteri
GCATGGGGCTGGTGGCGGGGGATGTTGGGACCTAGGGACGTCCTCCCCGGTGGGACCCAGTGTCCCTTAGGGATCCCAGAGCCCTCAGCAGGAGTGGGGCTTGGCTGCAGACTCCCCCTCCCAGCGCCCCCTTCCCCACCGATGCTGGCACCCCACACCTTCACTCAGAGGCCGTGTCTGAAGGATTGTCTTTATTAAAAACGGGCAGATGAGATTGGCAGAGCCCCACGTCCCCATCCTGGCCAAGTCCCGGGGCACCAGCTCCCAGCGGAGCCCGGCCCAACCCGGCATGGCTGGCTCAGGAAAAAGACAAAGTCGTTAACAAATCCGTGTGCGGTTCGCACCAGGCAAATGCCTCTGCGTGGTGGAGCCGGCGCTGCCAGGGGCAGCACGGTGCCGGCTGCGGTGAGAGTCCTGCTCCTCAGCCGGGGCTCCCCGGGCTGGGCAGCTCCCGAGGGGCGACCCCAGGACTCCCTTCCCCCTCCTGACGGGGAGACAGCAAAGCTCCCACCAAGGTGGGGGCTGCCCCACGGCCGCGAGGCTGCACAGCCCCCAGCGCCCCGGGGGGTCAGGCTGCAAGACGGGAGCCGTGGGGTTGGGAGCAGTGGGCAGGGAGCAGCGTGCTGGCTGGAGCCGGGCGGCCGGTCAGGTCCTCAGTGCTGAGGGCACTGCAAGATGTCGTACTTGACGTAGCCCACCCGGTCCACCTGGTAGCGCGGTGTCATTCTCCAGTAGAAGCTGCCCTGGCAGAAGTGGTACTTGTCTGGGTGAGGAGGGAGGCCGAGAGAAAGGAGGGTCAGCAGGAGGATGGCCATGCGAGGACCCATCCTGGCAGCTGCCTGAGCAGCGCAGGCACACGGGGATCTGGCCCCGGCAGGCAGCCCTCGCCAGGGCCCGGCTAGCCCCACCACAGGGACCTGCTGGGGCTGATGGCATGCCCTGCCCCAGGGCCGTTCCCCATGCCCACGAGAATCCCGAGCCCAGCACCGGGTCGATGCAGCCCCTGCCCGCAGGAGGCTCAGGGCAGCCCAGGGTGATGGCATGGCCCCCACCCACCAGGTCCCCGCTCACCTTGGTAGAGGAAGACATTGTGCGCGTCGAGGGGGACACCAGTGAAGACATCGTCGGTGGCGCGGGGGTAGCCCTTGTCCACCCTCTGGACCTTCACGTCCAGCCTGCGGGGAGAGCAGAGCCATGCTGAGGGCTGCCGGGAGCCCTCCGTCCCAGCCCTTCGCAGGGGGAGCCAGCAGGCGCCGCCGCAGCCATCCAGACCCACTCACCTCCAGTAATTCTCCCCACTGAAGAGCAGCACTTTGCCACGGCCCCGCTGCAGGGCCCCTGAGATGCGGCCAGCTTCCTTCCTGATGCCTAGCTTCTCAATCCCCCGGGGGCCCAGCATACTTTTGCCAGAAAACACCCAGAACTGCCGACCTGCAGCCGGGAGAGAGCACGGGCATCAGCCAGCCCTGAGGGTGCCAGGGCAGGAGTGGGCTCCTCATGCCAGCCGCCGGCACCAGGGCTGAGGGCAACAGGGGCAGAGCTCACCGGCAAAGAAGAAGACCCTCTTGGTGAGCACGTCCTGGAAAGCGGCATCGATGACAGCCGGGAGGCCGGGCCAGGTGTCTGCGACGGAGAAGGCGCCCTGGATGCCCGACTTCCAGAAGGACGAGCGGGTCCAGTATTTCCTGGTGGGGAAGGTCAGCCGTCCTGGTAACCTCAGCCTGGCACAGCCCCATGTCCCCCCACGCCTGCTTGTTGCCCTGGCACTCGCCAGGGCAGGGGGTGCTGGGCACTGCCGCTCACCCATCCTTGAAGAAATGCAGCTCCCCGTTGATCTCTGTGATGGCATCAAAGTTCTTCTCCATGCAGGCATCCCGGCTGGGGTCCACAGGAATGGGCTCGACCGTGGGCTCCAGCGTCTCCTCCTCCTCCTCGGTGGTGGAGGTGCTGCCAGCCTCTGTGGGCATGGGCTGGGGCTCCTCAGTGGTCATGGGCGCAGGGGCAGTGGGCTTGGGGCCAGAGCCATGACCTGAGCAAATACAAGGGAGGGTGTGAGGCTGTGGGCTGGCCCAGTGCCGCAGGACCACCAGCATGCCCAACCGCGGCGCAGCTGCTCACCATAGAGGTACTGGATGCCCCGGACATCATCTGGGTCCAGCTGGAAGTCCTGGACGTAGCTATACATGGGGTACATCAGGGCCTCACGCACGCTAGAGTGGTCCAGCCCCAGCGAGTGCCCGAACTCGTGGGCAGCCACCAGGAAGATGCTGTAACCTGGGGGAAAGCACCGGCCTCAGTGCCTGGCGGGACAGGACACACCAGCTGGGGACTGTGACCCCCATGGGGACCGCAGCAGTGCGGCAGCATGGTGTGGGGCCGGAGGGCACGGGCAGGGGGCTGGTACCTCTGTCCGGGCAGAAGCCCCACTTCTTGTCGGTGTCATAGTTGCTGGTGGTGGCACACCAGAGCTTGCCGTCCTGCCGGCCCTGGCTGGTGCAGGCACTGTAGGACTGCCCCAGGAAGGTGAAGGGGAAGACGCACGGGTCGCCCTGGGAGTTGCCGCCGATCACCGCTGTGTCTGCAGTGCAGTGTCAGTGGGGCTGGCCCTGGCCCCCTGGACGGCCCCGAGACCCCTCAGGTGCCCATCCTGTACACCACAGCTGGGGACCAGCCACCCTGCATGCCCCCTCCCCGCGCGCCCCCTCCCCACTCGCACCTCGGTTGGGGCAGAAGCCATATTTCTTGTCCTGGTCGAAGTTGGCGGTAGTGGCACACCAGCGGTAGCCATCGGAGCGCCCGTCCGTGGTGCAGGTGTCATAGGAGGTGCCGTCAAAGATGAAGGGGAAGACGCAGGGGGACCCGTCACTGTTGCCGCCGTTGGTGTAGAGGACTGCAGGGTGAGGAAGGGTGAGGACGGCCCTGAGCACCCGTGGGGCTGGGCAGGGGCTGCAGCCACCGCTACTCACGTTCGCTGGGGCAGAAGCCATATTTCTTGTCCCGGTCGTAGCTGGCGGTGGTGGCGCACCAGGGCAGCCCGTCCGTGCGCCCTTCCGTGATGCACCGGGAGTAGGAGCGGCCCTCGAAGACGAAGGGGAAGTGGCAGTCGGCCCCGTTGGCATTCCCGTGGCGGGTCTTCACCACTGCTCGGGAGAAGGGCGGCTCAGCGACAGGGCTGGGTTGGGTGCCATCAGTCCCCCCTGACCCACCGGGCCCTGCCCTTACCTAAGCCGGTTCCCAGTGTCCAGAGCTCGTCGTCGTCGAAGTGGGCATCGCCCTGGACCCCTTGGCCTGGGGGAAAGGCATGGGCCAAGAGCCCATCCTTGCCGTCGAAGGGATACCCGTCCCCGTGCTCTGCAGGGGAAAGCACCCTCAGACCCGGCCCTGCTAGAGGAGCCCCCGCATCCACGGCACACGCACGGACCCCAGGCACGTGAGCCCTGCGCGCCCCCTGCGTGCCTGCACACGCAAGTGCCTGTTGGCACATGCAGGAGCAGAGGAACCCTGGACACGCAGGGACACGGCCCGGGGAGATGTGGGCACATTGCCAGCCCTCCCCCCGCAGCTGAGCCGGCTCCCGGCTCCCTGCCTGCCTGCAGGACATCACCTCGGCTGCCGAACATGATCATGATGTCTGCCTCGCCGCTGTATATCTGAGTGAAGGTGAGGGGGGTCACGTCGCTCCACACTTTGAACGCCCTCTTGAAGGCGTCATCTATCACGGCACGGTCCAGGTCAGGGGAGTAGTTCATCACCCTGCCGGGGAAGAAGCAGGGGGGTCAGTGCTGTCAGGTCCTGGCTCGTGCCGCAGGAGTGACCCTGCTCCAGGCGCATGGCGGGGACATGCCCCCACCCTGGGAGGGGACAGCAGTGCTGGCATGGCCAGCCACGGCCCTCAGGACAGGTCTCAGATGCTCTTCCAGGCGCCAGAGAGCAGATGCTGCCGCTGTGCTGGCTTGGCCCTGGCTGCACCGGGACCCAGTGCCGAGGCACGGCCAGTGGGCTGAGCTGAGGCTGCCGCCCTGCCTGGGCCCTCACACCCATCTCCATCCCCCAGGCGATCGTTGCCCCGCAGGCATGAGGCTCCATCTCCTGGGGCAGAGACTCACCGGTATGTCAGGTCCATGTGGTCCCACTTGAGGTCCCCCTCGAAGGTGAGGAAGGTTCCCACGTCGGGGACGCCGCAGCGGGGGGCTCGCATGGCCTCCAGCGTGCCAGCGTCCAGCTCCCCCGTCTCCTCCAGGCCCAGCTGCTTCTGCATCTTGCGCAGCGCCTTGGCCAGGGACACGTGCTTGCTGCCCGTCCTCGCCTCCGCCTCTGTGGCATAGCCGAACCGCAGCAGGTAGCTCTGGGGAGGAAAGGCAGCCAGAGGGGCTGAGTGAGGCGGGAGGGGGCTCAGGCAGTCCCAGGCACTGCACACCCCTGGTGCCGGACCCCAGCCCGGGCACCTCCCAGGGCGCAGGGAGACAGTCAGCCCTTGAGCTTGGCCCACAGCCCCGTACTGCTGCCCCGGGAGTCCCTCGGGGTCCTGGGTGCTGGGAGGGGGCCGTGGGGCTGCGCTCCCCTCACCTCCGCCAGCTCCCGGTCTGACAGGGTGCTGACCAGCTCCCCTGGGAAGGTGACAACCGCCTGTGGCTTGCTCTGGAGAGGGGCAGCACAGCAGGAGAGGGCCAGCAGCCCCATGGCGAGTGGGGCCAGGAGGATGAGTGCCATGGCGTGGCAGTAGCAGGAGGGCTGTGGCTGTGCCGGGTCCCTGCTGCTCACTCTGGGTGCCGCCAGGCTCTCACTCCTATTTATGCAGCAGGGAGGGCAGTGAGTCACCCTCAGACCCCTCAGCTGCCGACTCACACTCCTTTCCCACAGTGACTAAAGGCACACTCAGGTTCCTCCGTTCCCTGCCTTAACTGTTTCATCACCTTGTTTACTAAACACACTCGGTCCCGTGGCCATGCAACTAAACACGCTCGGTCCCGTGGACACGCAAGGCATGAGGACAGGCGCAAGGGAGAGCAGCTGGGCAGCGGTGCTGGGGCATGGCACAGCCTGGCTGCCCGGGGGCTGCCCCGCGGCGGGGCGGCCAGCAGTGAGGGGCATCGCCCTGCTGGCCCCAAGGCCATGGTGGCAGTGGGGACAGCAGGGGGTTGTGGAGGCCGGGGGGCCAGCTGGGCGCTCAGGACCCTGCAACCGTGTTGCCGCACCGGCCGATGCTGAGCTCGGCTGAGGGCCAATGCCACCAGAGCCAGACCTGCAGGGGCCTGGGTGGGCACCGGGGCTGCGTGGGCAGAGCCGGCAGGAGAGCCCCTGCCCAGAGCTCCTGTGCCTGCAGCCCACCTGCCTGGGAGCCGGACGCCAGAGCTCGGACCCTCACCAGCACACAGCATCCGTCTCCATGTCCCCCACCGTGGCTGTGTCACCCAGGTGGGGCAGAGCATTCCCAGCATAGGAGGCCCTCGTGTCTCATCACCCCATGGGTGCCTCTAAGCCCACTCACCGGCAGCCACCCGGCAGAGCCCTGCAGGACCAGGGGCAGTGCCTGCCCAAGAGGTCTGTGCCCAGGGACACTCCGGCGGGGCCCACGGGACATGGGGGTGCCCCGTCCTCGCCACCGGCTGCTCCATAGGGCGCTGCTGACTCAGGTTCCCACCCGGCGCAGCACAAACCTCGCCATGGGACAGTGTTTTCCTGCTTCTCCCAAAGTGCCGACGCTTGTGGGAACGGGAGTGGTGAAGGGGAAAACAAACAGGGACGAGGAGCGAGAGGAAAACAGATGGCAGAGAGGAGGGAAAGGTGCAGTGTCAGCCATGGGAGGCGGGAGGGCTGGTGTAGCCCAGTGATGCTGCCCGAGACACAGGTCCCAGGACGGGTCCCCCTTCTGCAACTCTCGCTAACCCCGGGCTCGTGGGGCCCCGCTGAGCCCTCAGCTGTCCTCGGGAGGATGATCTTCCCGGGCCACCCCATCCCTGTTGGTGCCCTGTGCTCCTGGCTCCCGAACTCCCCAGGCTGTGCCCCTGCAACCACCCCCTCCCTGCATCACCCTGGCTCTGGCTGAGCCAAACAAACAGCTCCTGGCCCAGCCAGAGGACGAACAGGTTACGCTGGCGTCCAGCAAGGCTGGGGGATGGCGAGAGGAGGGGGGCCGCGCTCCTCTGTGCCCTTGCAGAGGAGCCCCGACGCCCAAGGGAGGGCTCATCCCTGGGGGAGCATCACCCGTGCAGGGCAGATGGGCTCACTGAGGGGGGCTGACCCCGGGTGCGGGCTCTGCCCCAGACCCCCTCTCCGCCCAGCCAGGGTCCCGTGGCCCCGCTCCCAGCCCAGCTGCATGCAGGGGAGCCGCCGAGCGGCGGGCACCCAGTGCCGGCAGGATGCAGTGCCGGGGCTGTGGTTGGCCTGGCGCGGGGAGCTCACAGGCAGCATGAGCCCCGCCGGGAGGAAGTGGAGCTGGGAAATCGCAGGGTTGCCTCACTCCCCACCACAGCCCTGCAAGAGCAGCCCTTGTTCCTGGATGGAGGAAGTTGCTCCACAAGCAGCTGCTGTCCTGCGTCCTGGCATGACAAACACGTCCAGCCCACCGTGCCTGCGCACAGCCCTCTCCTGGCAGGACGCAGGCCAGGGACCCCCACAGCCAGGCCACCCCCACTGTCTCCCCTCCCCACGGGGTCCAGCCTGCTGCCCCTCACCCCTGTGCGTGGCCCAGCTCTTTGCAAGGCAGGAGGCAGTGGCTCCCTGTGCTCTCTGCCTAGCCAGCAGCCAGAGCAACAATGGGGCTCTGCCAAGGTGCCCCAAGGCCCCCGCTGCAGCTGACAGCTCCTGGGGTGCGCAGGGAGCAGGCATCACTCCATGTCCTCCACTCTCCAGGCTGCCAGGACCTCAGCCCGCAGCACATGGAGCCAGTGCCGGAGATGGATGCAAAAGCACCGCTGGGAGGACGCACCCCTGGGGCAGCCCGGGCAAGGGGATGTCTGACACCAGCTCCGGGGCGCAGCCATGGAGGCCAGATCTGGCTCTGGCATCCCCACTGGCCTCCCCAGCGCTGTGGCAAATCCCTGGACCTTTCCCATGCTATTCCCATCCCTCATTTCTGCTGCATGCAGGAGCCGCAGCTCCCACAGCCTGAGCACACTGCCACGGCACTGCCTGTACCGCACTGCACCGCCTGCAGCACCCCTGAGGGCAGAGCCATGGCCGAACAGAGCAGAGCAGTGCTGACCGGGACGGGGCTCAGAGGAGAGCGATGGCAGGAGGAGCCGAGAGCCAGGGCCCTGCACACCGCGCAGCCCGTCCTAGCAAGCCCACGCTTGCCCGGCTCCAGCCAGCTCCGGGGTGCACCGGCAGGTCCGTGGCCAATGGCCCCAAGCATCCTTGAGCTGGGCGGCTGGGGTCCCGGCAGGGGGCTGCCAGCCACAGCTCTGCCCCCCCAACCTGGCCTCTCCCACTGACTCACGGCCCCACTCGCCAGCTTCCTCCTGGCACCGGCCCGGGGGATTTTCTGGTGACTCTCTGGAGGCTCTGCAGGGAGCAGGGGCAGGGCTGGGGCAGCAGGGAAACCCCCGTGTCTGGCAACACCAGCAGCCTCAGAGCTGGGCCGGGGAACTCCATGGGGACAGGCTTGGCGCTGCCAGCACAAACCCCGCAGGCAGCCCCAGCCCCGTGCAGGGCCAGGCCAGGGAGCTGGGGCAAGGCACGGGTCCCTCGGCACAGGTATATGCAGAGGGATGCTCAGGGCAGCCGGTGCCGCTGGTGGGAGAGGAGGGCGGTGGTGAGCATGGGCAGCGCAGCAGGCGGGAGAGGGCTTTTGGCTGCCAGGGACCCCAAGAGCATCTGGGTGCTCTGCCCAGCCCATGTCTGCCCAGGGGCACCGTTTACACCCAGAGCCCCTGTAAGGATGAACGATACGGAAAAATCTACGCAGACGTCCTCCATCCCAGCCAGCTGCCCAAGCCACGAGGCTGCCCGTCACCACCACTGAAACGGGAAGAAACAGCCACCGCAGCCCCTTCCCACACCCTTACTCATGGCCACCCTCACACAGGAGGACACCACAGGGACACCCCTGTGGGAAACAGGTCCAGGACCCTGGCTGGGGCTGGATGCCTGCCTGGATCCCTGCCAGCGAGGAGGCAGCCGCCCTGCCCGGGGCAGAGGCTGATAGGACATGGTGGCACCTCGGCCAGGCTGCAGGTCTCCAGCTGGGAGGTGCTGGCTGGGCCAGCAGCAAGGTTTGGGGGGGCCGGACAGAGCCAGGGACCCCCAGAGCTGGGCCTGGGCTCTCCCCAGCTCTGTTCCCCCAGTGCATGTGAGCAGAGTGGGGGCCAGCTGGGGAGGGAGCACAGCACCAACTGGCCAGGGGAGAGGTCCGACAGCTGCGGCCATGGGGTGCATCAGGGTGGCAAAGGTTGTGGGAGAGCTGAGGAGCAGGGGGGCAAGGAGACACCCGGCTGCCACAGTTGCTGCCTCCCACCTGGGGAGCCCAAAGAGCCAGGCAGGGGACAGGGGGGGATGCGGGAGTGAGGGGCAGGCCCAGGCGTGTGGATGGCATCGGATGCCCTCCTGGCACGAGGGGACAGGCAGGAGCGCGGCAGAGCATGGCAGAGGGGAAGCAGGGCGGGAGGGAGTCAGCGTCTTGTGTGGGATGTGTGAGACATTGCTGGGTCGGGGAGAGCACAGCGCCAGCCACCGCAGGGAAGCACAACCTGTGCGGAGGGCAGGGAGCTGCTTGGACCTGTCAGCCGCCACACGCAGTGCCAGTGCCACAGCCACCACGGCAGAGCCAGATTCCCCGTCCGGCGGGCAGGGCACCAGTGCATGCCCCCAGCCATGTTGGGCAGCTGCAGCTGCCAGCCCCACCGCCCCGAGCCCAGCCCTGCTCCCATCCCACGGGCTCCGCAGCACCCCGTGCCCAGGGAGCAGAGCTGCCACCCGCACACCGGCTGCCGTGGCCAGCACCAGCCTGCCATACGGTGCAGTGTGCCGGGCATGGGGACGCTTGGCGCAGGAGCGGAACCAAAGGCACAGGGAGCAGCTCTGCGTCAGGGGCTTGGAAGCCCCACTGCTCCTGCTCAAGGGCTCCAGACAGAAACAACATTCCTGCACACACTTCCCTTATCTGCTGCCCTGATGTCGGGCCGCGCGTGGGCTGGGATCACATCCTCCAGCTGGGCCCAGGACCCTTCTTGGCAAACCACGCCGCATGCCACGGTCCCACAGCGCTCCCGGCACCACCGGTCCCCAGCCCTGCACGCCTTTCCCGCCTGCCCGATGCTCCGTGGATGCACCTGCTCGTCGCCCTGCCCATCCCTGCCAGACCCTGCCTGTCCCTTGCCTCACCTGGGGAACTCCCCACCCCCTCAACACCAGCTTCTTGCGAATTCTTCACCCGTTTGCCTGGACAGGAGGCGACGTCCTGCCCCCCAGCCCTGCTGCCCCCCCAGCCCCAGTGCCGCTGCTCTCCGCAGCCTCTTGTCTGGGTGAGGATGACGCAGCCGGTGTCAGCTGGGCGGATCACCTCTGCCCTGCAGGCACTGAAACCAGCACTGTAGTTTCATCACTCGGCAGCGCCGATCCCAGCTGCAAACCACACATGACGGATCCCCCCCAGCCGTCACACCAGCTCCAGGCACCCAGGTGGGTGGCACAGTCACCTCCCTGCATCGGGCTGGGACATCCCCCCTCCGCGCCTTCCTCGGCCCCTTCACAACCCTGGAACCCCCCCATCTGTTTGGGTCCCACAGGGATGCTGGAGCAGGAATCTCCCACCCAGCGCTCTGCTCCTCCAGGTGCTGGGGCTGGCGGCAGGCACAGCGGCACAGCCTGTGCCAAGGCTGCCGGGCAGCCTCCCTGCTGGACACATCCCTGCCGATGCCGGGAAGGGACCCAGCGCCTCACAGACCCCTGCGCAGAGCCCTCGCCACACGGCACAACCCCTGTGCTCACCTGCACCCTGCTCATCTCCACAAGATGGAGAGGAAACCAGGCTCCTGCCTGCTGGGAAGCCCTCAAGGTGGGAAATCCAGGAAGGGTTTGACGAGACAAGTCAGCCTCTGGCAGAGGCCTCTGAAATCGCCTTGGTGTTCGATCTGGAGGGAAAACAGCCCAGACCATCTCATCTGCTGGAGAGAGGTGTGAAGAGCCCGGCAGCCCCAGGCCATAGGAAGGGGGTATGAGAGCTCCAAACACCGTGGGGCTCTTGTTTTCATGACTTGCTTTGCTGCAAACTCATTCCCATCCCTTGAACCTCATCCCGTCTCAGCTGTTACCTCCAGCTTTGACCAACTTTTGTTCTACCAAACTTTCCCTGCCTGCCAGGAGCAGGACCGCAGCGCGTTCAGGCATGTGAGAGGGGCGCAGGGCCTGGGGCTGCCCCAGCTCCCGCGGGCTGCACGGGGCAGCACCGAGACTTTGTCACCCGTGGTGGCTTTGGGAAGGGGTGTCCATAAGCAGCTCTGCTGCTATCATCCCCTCAGCCACCCTGGGGCCATCCCCTCTGGGGTGACCTGCCGGATCAGGCCCATGGAGGCCATCTCCTGCGCCCCACGGGGGTAAGGCAGGGGCCGTGAGGGGAGCGGGGCAGGATGGAGCTGGGTGGCCGCAGGCTCCTCAAGGCACAGCTGCTATGCTGGACCATCAGCCGGCACGGCACGGCACGGGTGGGCAGCGCTTTGTCCCCAGCGGTGAGACGGGCACGGCAGCTGCCTGCTAAAACGGGAAGAGCAGCAATTGTGACAATGACGGCGAACCTGCCTGCCTGTCCGGCATGTGAAGGGGACAACACGGCGCCAGGAACCTGCCGGCTGTCAGTGACGAAACGGCTCAGGAATAGGAAGCGGGGGTTTGTAGAAGGTGAAATATGGGCAAAACTGGTTGTATTTAATTGTAAACTACAAGAAGCAGAAGGAAGAGCGGTAGATGCAACATGCTCGGATTTCAGTAAAACATTTGACAACTGTTCTAACGCTTGCTGCCAAATTAATTCAGAGCGGCTCAGTTGTCAACACAGGCATATGGACAAAACCCAGGCAGCCCAGGGAATGGCAAACGGCCTGGCTGTCAGCCGGGGAGCTGCTGGGGCTGCATGACCCTTGGGGCCTTTTAAAACCTCTTCTGCAGGCACGGGTGCCGCAGGAGGGGAGGAAGGCAGCCGCCAGGCTGCGGGAGGACTGGGGATGGAGAGAGCTGCCACGCTGCCAGGGGAGAAGGGTTGGAGAGCACCCAGGCAAGAGCCACCAGCCCTTCGGGAGCTGCCGAGCCCTGCAGGTGCCTCTGAACACCACGAGGCAGAGAGCAGCCCTGGAAGCCCACCCGCTCGGCCCCGGGGTCCAGCGACCCGCTTCCATGGGGCAGGAGGGACCAACCAGACCAACACCGCACCCGGTTGCTGCCTGGTGGGGCTCAGGACCGCTGCCATGTGAGAGCCGCAGGGCCCCTCTGGCCTCCGAGGGGGTCCGGCCGCAGGCAGGGCTGCGAGGCCGGCTCAGGCTGGGAGCCCCCGCAGCAGTGCCGGGGTACCGAGCTCCCCTGCTCCACGGGTGCTCGGCAGGGCGAAGCCCTGTGCGGGCGATGCGCGCAGGCAATGGGAACGGCCCGGCACAGCATGTGTTTAAGGCCTCTGGGGCCCTGCTACACACACAGTTCTCCTGCCCACCTTGTTTATTTTACTTATATTTCAGTAATTTGCTGATTACCCTTTTTTAACTAACCAGCAGTGATGAATCAGCAGTGCAGGAGAGGGTGGAAGCCGGCGGCCTTGGACCATGGCTCCGAGGTCTCAGGTTCTGGGAAGGAAGCCACAGGATCCCTCCAGAAGGGAAAAAAAACAACCAGCAGCAGCAGCAGCACTTCTGGCAGGCGAGGAGGGGCCGGGCAGGACCGCAGCCGCAACTGTTTGCATTTCAGCAGCTCCAAACACATCCTGGAAAGGCCGTTGATGGTCCTGAAGCCCTGCAGGAACGGCAGCCATGGCTCTGACCCGGGCGCAGGATGAGACACACGGGACAGGCAGTGTATGGCACGGCTCAGTGCCGCCGTTGCTCCAGCCGGTGTGCAGGACGGTGGGCACCGACGGCCCAGGAGGCAGCGGGACACAAGGAGGGCACCGTGGCCCCCTCCGGCAGGCAGGAGCACCCAGCAGAGCGGTAGTGGGGGCGCCGGCAGGGAGCTGGGCTGCGTGCTCCGTCCGGAGCTCGCCCAGCCCACGCAGTGCCGCATCGCCCCAAGGAGAGCCCCTTCGTGCCCACGGCACAGCCGCCCGCAGCACCTCCTGGCCCGGCTGGGCTGGGCAGAGCCAGGGCCAGCGAGCCGCCTCCTGCCAAGGGGACCTTGCGAGGATATAAGTGGCCTCGCCACAGGCTTTCGTCAGCTCCTCCGAGCCCCTGGAGAGCAGCTGGGAGTGGCTCCTGCCTGTCTCGGGAGCGCCCTGCCTGAGCCCAAGGGTGGCATTACGGCTGAGGCCGCGGGTTCAGCCGCAGCCTCGGTGGCCACAGAAAACGGGGCATTATCCTATGACACTCCCACCCATGCCAGTGCCCTGGGAAGCAGAGATCCCAGCAGGAACGGCCGGCACCAGAGGGAGGCTGCTCACCACAGAAGCACCAGTGGCCCAGCAAGCCCGGGGCACACAGCAGAGGAGCCGGAGCAGTGCCCGGCGGGAAGCTGTCCCGGCTTGCTGCCACCCCAGCACGGAGCAATCCCCTGGGAGAGCCCCAGGCGCCTTCTTCAGGAGCCGCTGTTGCTGGGAAGGAGCTGAGTGGTGAAGCAATCTGGTGTGAAGAAAAACCCATTTCCTGCAGCAAGGGCTGTTTTGCTCAACGTTTTACAAAATGTGCTGATGCAACTGCCCTTCCCAGGTGGGATATAAATACAAGCCTGGTGGATGTGGATTAATGCCCTGCAGCTACACAAACATCACCAGCAATGTTTTCTTTAAAAAGAAAAAAGGAAACAAGGAGGAACAAACAGCACGGACGACAAAACCACTGACTGTGGAAGTCTGGGATCTCCAGTTGCAGGGAGGCTGGAGGGGCGCAGCCCTGGGCACCGTGCTCAGCACAAGCCACCACCTATTCTGGGACACTGACTGGAGCCATTAGCTCATGGAGAAGCTATTGTGGGAGCAGGGCAAGCCCGTGAGGCGGGTCAGCGTGGTGAACAAACCGCCACTGAGGACAGGGCAGACCAGCACGGCTGAGGGGCGCCGGCGAGAGCAGGACCCCGACCAGAGTCGCTCAGTCAGCGTGCTCTCGCCCTGACCCGAGCGGCAGCTTGTCCGGCTGTAGCTCCTTCCAAGCGCCGCATCCAGGCTGGAGAGCGTGGAGCTGGGAAACCTTCTACCTCCTGGGACAGCCTGTCAGTGCAGCTGATCAACCAGCCTGTTAAAAATCAGCTTCATATCCCACTCGAGTCTTATCGCCTTATTCTCCAGGCACAAGCATTTGTGTTGTCTTCTCAGCCTGTTCCCGAAAGGCCTTTAACCTGGCGCTCCCCCTGCTAAGGTATTTGGACACACATCCAATGCGTGCCGCATCCATTTTTGGATTCTCTTAAGCCTCTTGCCGAGCTTTCTTTGTGTTTTCTTTGGCCCTGAAATGCTTTCAGGCACAGGAGCCACAATGGCACAGCATTATCAGAGAGGAGCTGTGCCTCCAGAGCAGAGCATGGGAGCTGTGCTTTGCCTGGCTTGGAAATTCTCCGCTCACCCCTGCTCGGGGGCACGCAGCATTTTTAAAAATAGCAGGTTATCCATCTCAGCAAAGCTCCCGCTGGTACAATCCTTTGAGACAGAGGACATGGGGTGTCTCTGCAGGGTAACAGGGAAGCTTTAAGAAACTTTCTATCAGTTGAGCCAGCATCAGGAGGGTCTGCACTAGCCCCTGAGGCTCCCAGAGGTCAGGCTGCTTTGCCCTGGAACTGTCATCTGTTGGGAAAATCCTTTGCTTGTCTCAGACAGCAGCTGACTGAAGGCAAAAAGAGAGGCAACCTGCTAGTCCGACACAAATCCATCCCGTTTCCTCTACCTGGGAGGCAGCTTTTCCCAGGGGTTCCTCTAACCCACCCCCCCTGACAGAAACGTGGAGCTTCCCCTGACAGGGAGCACAGGGACACCCCAAACCCACAGACGGAGCTGGCCCCGCGGCTGGTCACGGACAGCGCCAGGCTCCTCCAGCGTGAGCTACAGAGCTACAGAGAGAGGACGTTGCCCACAGGAGCCCCCCGTGTCCTCCCCAGCTCCACTTCCCGCCCAGCAACTGCAGAGCTATGCAGGGTTGCTTTAAAGAGGAACAATGGGGGGAAAAAAACCCCAACCCCTTGGTCTCTCTCGGCTTCTGGCACAAATGGTGATCGCAGCAGCTGGCTGCGCGCACAGACTCGGTACCCGAGTCACTGGCAGGCAGCGCTGCTGCAGCAGGAGCACTCGTGCAGCCAGCCCCTCCTCAGCTCCCGCCAGCCCAGGGATGGGCTTCACTGATGCTGTCACTTCGTGATAGGCATAAACCTTTCAAGGATGTATTTAATTAGCTTGAAAAAGAGCCGGAAGGTGCACGCGCACCAGGCTGGCAGTTCAGCGGCAGCTCCTCTGCTGCCTCAGCCTGGCAGGCAGCGGCAGCTCCTCTGCTGGCTCTACCGGGTACACGGCGCCTCCGGGAAGCCCGGGGCAGGAGGCGCTGCGCTGACAGACACAAGGGACCCGCAGAACCCCACAGAGGAGCCCTGGGCTGAGGGGGGGGTGAATCCAGCCACCGCCCTCCTCGCCCTGGACCAGAAGCACCACCGCCAAATGACGCAGAGCGCTGATCCAGCCCACCCTGCTCGTCCAACACCCGCCCACTCGGATTTCTGGCAGGCTAACTCCACGCTCGCAGACTCTGCCAGATGAGACACTGTCTGTCCTTCTGCAGCTGGCACCACGTCAGCACCAGCTCCGTACCGGGCGGGGTGGGGAG
>NW_008795316.1:442659-443884 GCF_000699145.1 Aptenodytes forsteri
CCCTCTCCCGGACACCCGGCGCCTCCGGGAAGTCTCGCCCGGGGCAGGAGGCGCTGGACAGACACAAGGGACCCGCAGAACCCCACAGAGGAGCCCTGGGCTGAGGGGGGGGTGAATCCAGCCACCGCCCTCCTCGCCCTGGACCAGAAGCACCACCGCCAAATGACGCAGAGCGCTGATCCAGCCCACCCTGCTCGTCCAACACCCGCCCACTCGGATTTCTGGCAGGCTAACTCCACGCTCGCAGACTCTGCCAGATGAGACACTGTCTGTCCTTCTGCAGCTGGCACCACCTCAGCACCAGCCCCCGACCCGCGCGAGACAGTGCAACCGCCCGCCCAGACCTGCTCTGGACGGAGCCGCACTGCGGGCTGACTCAGTCCTAGTGGCCCCGGGACCTGGGACCACAGCCGGGATGCGGAGCCTTGGCCCCCTCACTCAGCGAGCACGTCCCTTCCACAGGGACTGAGCAGCCAGGTTCAGCCCAAACATGTCCCAGCCTCGGAAGAGTGCAGGCACAACACGGCTGCCGTTCTTCCAGAAAAAAAACAGGATAGAGATGTTCTCAGTAGAGCACTGCAACATGAGAAAACATCGGTGAGAGCAAGGAGCCACCCAAGCCAGGCATTCATTAAAGACGTCAGTGCAAGCAGGGGGCGGCTGGGCCAGCCAGGCCCTCTGTCCACAGCTGAACTCGGCTGGAGACGGCACGCCACCGCGCTCGACAGCGCTGCCAGAGAGCTGGGGCAGCGGCAGGCTCCAGAACGCATCCCTGCAGGGATGCCGCGGCATCAGGAGGTGCTGGCAAAGCCCCACCGCCCACGGCGTGCTGGGAGCCCCCGGCCAAGCCCAGAGCAGCCCCCCAGCTTGCGCATCTCGAGCACGGGCGCTGGAGGTGCTGCCAGCAGCCAGCGCAGCTGACCCAGGCCTGCCAAACCGGGCGCCCATCACCACCTGTGGTAGGGGGTGAACCAACCCTGATGACAGTTTGGTTAGTGAGAGAACAGAGGGAGATGGCTATTGTCCAGCTGCACAACTGCCATCAAAGAGGCAAGTTTGGCTGCTGTAAGACAGAGCAAACCTACAGCACCTGTCAGGCGCCATTCCCGCACCGGAGAACGAGGGGGAAAGTGCTTAACAGTCTGAGACACTGCGGCCACCGGGGCTGAACACGGTAAGGCCCCCGGGCCGCTGCAGGAAAGGGCACGGCAGAGGCCGCCGCAGC
>NW_008795316.1:445108-457539 GCF_000699145.1 Aptenodytes forsteri
TCGGAGGCCGTATCGGCAGACAGCAGCGACGCCGCCTCGGCCCCCGGCCCCCTCTCCCGAACAGATGACTCCGGTGTGGGCCAGAGCTCCGACAGCAGCGGGGTCTCCTTGGTAGGAGCTAACGGGGAAGGTGGAGCGGCAGTCTGCTTGGGGAAGGGAGGGCAGCTGTGGTTCTGGTTCCTGAGAATTTCTCTAGACGTTTCTGGCAAACTGAACTTCAGGAGCCAGCTCTGTAGCTCAGCAGCCTTGGCAGGTGCTGTTACGCTACCGGTCGGGTGTCTGCTTGCTGTTCTGAGAAGGAGAGCTCTCCCTGGTAGCAAGAGCAGCCCTGGAGATCCAGGGTCCTTGGCAATACCGAAGGAATTGCTCTGATGCCTTTCCTGGCAGTTCTGCAGTGATACGCCGGTGTCGTTTGCATATGCTGGCTCCCCCAAGGGCCTGGCCTGGCAAAGGTCTCTCAGCTGAGCTCTTTTGGCCTCTTTTTTTTCTGCCAGGAAGAGGTGTCGGAGAGCAGCTCCAGCACAGATGCCATTCCCCGGATTTACCTGCCAGATTCATCCTCCATTGCCCAGTCCACCTTGGTCTCCAGTGTCTCTACTGTGAGCCAGTCCATCATGGTGTCAGAGTCCCCACAAGTCCTGGTCCACTCCAGCGTCATCACTGATGGAGCCACGATCGTGTCAGACTCCACCGCATCCACTTCCTCGGACCTAGGCTCTGCTATCGACAAAATCATCGAGTCCACGATTGGGCCTGACATCATCCAGAGTGAGTGTGTGCTCCCAGCTGCTCGCGCACGCAGCAGACCTGCCCGCTCTCCCTCTGGAGTGCCCCACGTGCAAATGGCTCAGGGTGCTGGGGTTGGGGAAGGGAGCTGCTGCTGTGCCAGACACTGGGAGGTGAGGGGGAAATGTGTACGTGCATACGTATGCATCTCGATCAGTGGGCGTTTCTTTTCTTGCCTTGCTGCAGTAGCTGGGCGGTTTGATGAGGAGCTTGTGGCTGCTGTGGCTGCCGGACAGACGTCCCTCTGTCTGGCTGCTCCTTCAGCCGCGGTGCCAGCAGCCCAGGGCAGGCTCTGTCCCTGGAGCCAGACCTTCCTCGCCCCTTCCCGCTTGTGTCTGAACATGGGAGAGCCCCAGTGAGCCCAGGTGACTCTACAGGCCCCGTGTCTGGCAGTAACCACTCTGCTCTCCTCTTCCTCCCAGGCTGCATCGCCGTGACCAGTGCGGAGGATGGTGGGGCAGAGACTACGCAGTACCTCATTCTGCAGGGCCCCGATGACGGTAAGGGTGTGCCCTGGGGCGTCCAGTGGTGGCTGTCTCTGCCTCTGAGCCTGTTCCACAAGAGTGGGGCCTGGAGCAGGTATCCCAGCTACATCGGCCGCAGTGCCTGTACCGGAGTCCCTGTGGATGTGCTGACTGTTGGGAGCTTGTTACTGAGCTCGTGTTCAGCCCTGTGCCCCAGGTGTGGGTGCAGCCTGGATGCAGGTGAGGGACTGCTCCTTGGCTGAGCTGGTTTTGGTGTTTCAGGTGCCCCCATGGTGTCCCAGATGGCCACCTCTGCTCTGGCCAATAGCTTGGCAATAGAAGCTGTTGCTGATGGACCTACCTCCACATGCCTTGACCAGCCTGGCCCTTCAGACCCTTCTGAGCAGTTGGAAGTGCTGGAGCTGCCCACACGGCCAGATCAGGCCCGAGAGGCAGATGGTGGGGAGGAGCTGGACCAGCCAGACATGGAGACCCTGGAAGAGATGATGGAGGTGGTGGTGGTGCAGCAGTTCAAGTGCAAGATGTGTCAGTACAAGAGTGTCTCCAAGAAAACGCTAATTAACCACATGAAAGAGCGGCACTTCCAGCCAGGTGTGTGCTAAGGGCTGAGGAAAATTTATCTTACTGCGGATGGGCTCTGCTCTCTCCGGGGAAGAAACAAGGGGAGGAGTATGAGTGTAAGGACGTGTTCTGTCATACAGTCTGGTAAAGTTTTTGTTCTGTTCTCTGTGGCAGTGGGTTCAGCTCTGGCTTTGAAGAAAGGACGTCCACGAAAGGGGGGATCTGCTCCAAAGACTGCAGAGGAGGAGGTCCCAGAAGAAGAAGAAGATGACGATATCATGGATGCTGGTGCTATTGATGACCCTGAAGGTAGGACTCATCCTCCCCACATCTTATGTAGCTTAGTCTTTTCCCAGTCTCTGTCTGACGTTTTGGGCCACTTACTTCCAGAGGACAGTGACTATAACCCAGCTGAGGATGAGCCCCGTGGGCGACAGCCCAAGTACAGCCGCACTGTCCCCACATCCAGCGAGGAGAGGCCGCGTCGACGCCCGGGGAGACCCCGCAAGTTTCCTCAGGACACGCTCAGGACGTGCCTGAAGGTGAGGGAAGTGGGAGGCAGCAGCCCCATGCTGGGCTGGAGCAGGAAGCAGTACGCGAGCTCCCGGGAGCCCGCAGGGAGGGTGTGTGACAGAGCTGTGCTGTGTTCTGTCGAGCAGGAGGGGAGGTGGAGCCCTTGGTGACGTCCATCCAGCGAGGAGAGGCCGCGTCGACGCCCGGGGAGACCCCGCAAGTTTCCTCGTCTGGAGGACATGCCCCAGGACGTGCCTGAAGGTGAGGGAAGTGGGAGGCAGCAGCCCCATGCTGGGCTGGAGCAGGAAGCAGTACGCGAGCTCCCGGGAGCCCGCAGGGAGGGTGTGTGACAGAGCTGTGCTGTGTTCTGTCGAGCAGGAGGGGAGGTGGAGCCCTTGGTGACGTCCCAAAGCACACTGAGCCGTGAGCTGCAGAACTCAGAAGCAGCCAGTTCCTCTGGCCTGGAGAACGGGACCAGCGAGAGCCTGGCGGAGCCCAGCATCAGCCAGTCTGACTCTGAGAACAAGGACCCTTCCTCCAACACCGGCCCCGAGGAGGCAGACGTCATCCCCAGGAGGCGAGGGCGGCCCTCCCGCCGCTTCCTGGGCAAGAAATACCGCAAGTACATGGGGCGCAGGTGAGGGGTGTGTGCCGAGCCGGTGCTGGGCCCTCTGGCCTGTGCCCAGGGCCGGTCCAGCCCCTGTTTGCCACCACAGCTCTGAGCCCCGGTCCTGTTTCCGCAGGTACTACTACAAGTCACCCAAGCCCCTGATGAGGCCCTACCTGTGTCGTATCTGCGGCTCACGTTTCCTCACGCACGATGATCTGCGTTTCCACGTCAACTCGCACGAGGCCAATGACCCGCAGCTCTTCAAGTGTCTTCAGTGCAGCTACCGCTCCCGGCGCTGGTCCTCCCTCAAGGTGAGCACCGTCTGTCCTGCTCCTGTACACACGAGGGTGGCTGGTAGCCCCAGGTCTCACAGCCCCCACTCTGCTTCTCGCAGGAACACATGTTCAACCACGTGGGCAGCAAGCCCTACAAGTGCGAGGAGTGCAATTACACCAGCGTGTACAAGAAGGACGTCATCCGGCACTCCACAGTGCACAGCCGGGACAGGTAAGGGAAGTGCAGTCCTAGAGACTGTCTTGCAGCCTGGCTGAACGGCACTAACACTGTTCCTCCTGCCCTGGGAGGGCAGCCACGGCTGCCCCTTCCCCTGACGTCTGGCCCTTTCCAAAACGGGTAGTTTTGGTGTCTGGGTACAAGGGAGCTCGGACTTGGGATGTAGCTGACACCAAGGGGGTTTTCTTCTTTCTTTTTCAGGAAAAAGAGAGCTGATCCGGTGAGTTTGAGTAGCCTGTTGGCTTGTCTCTCGGCACTGTTATATGGGAAGAGGCATGTCTGGGTCTCCCACAAATTCTTGGTGCCTCGTTGAAGGCAGTGTTTCTGAATCACCTGAGGAAAGGCAGCCCAGGTCCTGCAGTGGGGAGAGGGTAAGGAAACTGGTGAGCCCCTCCCAGGTGAGCTCATCTTCGTGCTCTCCCTCCAGCCCCCAAAGCTGAACTCCTTCCCGTGCCCTGTATGCAACCGTATCTACCCCATGCAGAAGAGGCTTACGCAGCACATGAAGACACACAGCACGGAGAAACCACACATGTGTGACAAGGTGAGGGGGGGACACAGGCTGGGGAAGGGCTGGCAGCGAGTGAGGCTGGATGGGAGGTGAATGCTGCTTTGCTTTGTTTCGCTGCAGTGTGGGAAGTCCTTTAAGAAGCGCTACACCTTCAAGATGCACCTGCTGACGCACATCCAGGCTATTGCCAACCGCAGGTAGGAGCCTGGCAACAGCCTGCGGTGTGCCCTGGTAGAGCCCGTGTCCCGGCTCCCCCTCAGAGGGGAAGACAGAAGGTCCCTGCTGCCCGTGTGACGGGCGGCGTTGTCCTGGCAGGTTCAAGTGTGAGTTCTGTGACTACGTCTGCGAGGACAAAAAGGTCCTGCTGAACCACCAGCTGTCGCACATGAATGACAAGCCCTACAAGTGCAGCTTCTGCAAGTACTCCACCTTCCGGGAGGACTTCCTGGTCTCCCACATGGCTGTCAAGCACACGGGTGAGAGGAGCTGTCTGCCTGCCCCATGCCCCAACGTCCTACACCCCCGCTTCTCCAGGAGGCGGTCAGAGCTTGTCTGCTCTCCCTGCCGTCCCTCGGGGACCCCCTGCTTGACTCCTGTGTCCCGCAGGAGGGAAGCCGTTCGCTTGCGAGTTCTGTCACTTCACCACCAAGCACAAGAAGAACCTGCGCCTCCATGTGCACTGCCGCCACGCTGACTCCTTCGAGGAGTGGGCACAGAGGCACCCCGAGGAGCCGCCCTGCCGCCGCCGCCCCTTCTTCACCCTGCAGCAGATCGAGGAGCTGAAGCAGCAGCACAGCCAGGTGCAAGCCTCAGCTGAGCCAGAGGCCAGTCCACCGGTGAGTGCCGTTGCCCACGCCCCAGCTCCTCCTGGTGCTCACCGGTCCCGGCCACGCTGTCAGCTCTCTCTCACGCAGGCGCCTCTTGGCCCTGTCACCTACCATGCGGTCCAGGCCGTCCCAGGAGCAGAGCCCCCCATCCTCTCGCAGGATTCCCTGGGAGGGGCCACCATCATTTACGAACAAGGCAAGTGAGCTCTCAGGGAAGGGGGCGAGGATTCGGGAGGAGGTGGGCGAACACGTGCCTGATTCTCTCCTTCTGACCCTGACAGATGTGGCTGGATCAGCAGAACTGGCCACACAGACCGCCCTGGATCTTCTGCTGAACATGAGCACTCAGCGAGAGCTGGCCACGGGTTCGCTGCAGGTGAGGGGGGGCTGTGCCTGCCGGGGTGTGGCAGGGGGAGGCTTCCCGGCCCTCCACAGTCTCTCCACAGTGCCCAGCCCTGTTCCGCTTCAGGGGGTGTCTTGCAGAGCCTTGCCTTCCTCTGGCTGAGCTGCTGTCCCCCCCGCAGGTGGCAGTGGTGAAGCCGGGTGATTCAGGAGAGGCACAGGCCCCCTGTGAGCCGCAGGCACAGGAGGAGGGGGCAGAGATGGACTCTGAGGAGCAGCAGCAGCAGAAGTTGGTAACGCTGCACATGGCAGAGCCTGGGGAGACGTTGGTGCAAGAGGCTTATGAGGAGGCGACGCTGGGGGGTTCAGAGCTGCAGCAGATCACTATCCCCTTTGGCGGGACGACAGAATACAGCATCATCACACCCATCAGTGAGGAGATTCAGGCTCCGGGCACGCTGTACAGGTCAGCTGTATGGGAGGAGTGGGGAGACAGAGGCAATTCTGACCTGAAGTGAGGAGGCTTTAGTGGTGAGGAGGACGAGGCAGATCCTCCCTGACCCTGTCCTCTCCAGCAGTGAGGAGGAGAGCCCTGCAGAGACCTCCCATGCGGTTGTGGTGAGTGAAGCTGTGATGACAGAGGAGGCCCTGAAGGACCATAACAATCACTATATCATGTCATCCGGCATACCGGGGAGCCAATTCCATCACATTGAGGTAAGGAGCTGAGCTTTCTCCCCATCTTGGGCAGCAGCGTGAGCAGGTGTGACTGGGTGTTTCTCTCTCAGCCCCTCAGCGGGGATGCTGCCTTTCCCTCGCCTGCGGAGGGCCAGGAGGCACAGCCCACCAGCGTCAAGTGGCCCCTGGTGCAGTGTGTCACCAGGCAGCTCCAGAAGGACTCGTCTTTATCCCCAGCCTCCGAGGGGCAAGAAATCTCATCCCCAAAGGTCAAGTGGCCTGCGCTCCAAGGCATGGCCAAGAAGCTCTCATGCAAGGTTTCCACAGCCAAGAAGCTCTCATGCAAGATTTCCACAGCCAAAAAGTTTTCATGCAAGATTTGCACAGCCATGTTCACAGGGAGAGCAGAAATGGAGAGTCACAAGAGAGCCCACATTGGGCCCAGCACCTTCAAGTGTCCCGACTGTCCATTCACTGCAGCCCTCTGGCCAGAGGTTCGGGTAGGTTCCGTGGCACAGAGCAGCCCTGGGAACAAGAGCTTTGTGGAAACGAGGGCTTTCTGACCCTGTGCTTGTCCTTCTGCCCCCAGAGCCACATGGTCCAGCATGCCAGCCTTCGGCCACACAAGTGCACCCACTGCAGCTTCGCCTCCAAGAACAAGAAGGACCTGCGCAGGCACATGCTGACACACACCAACGAGAAGCCCTTTGCCTGCCAGATCTGTGGGCAGAGGTGAGTGAAGCCTGCTAGATTGTTGCCGCTTCGAGAGATCCTGTAGAGCTCTCCAAGGCTCAAGAGGGGATAGGATGTTGGCAAAGAGCTGGCTGCCCCGACCCTACCCTGGGGAGCAGTCCCCTGTTAGAGGGGACTCTGCCCTTGAGAACAGTTCCTGCTGCAGGTGGACCCAGCTTCGTCTCCAAGGAACTTCTGCGTGGGGAGGTTCAGTACTTGGGCAGTGATGGAAATGTTTTGGGAGCTGAGACAGGCCATGTCATAGGACGTGCTCGTGGTGCCCGTGGCCTGGGTCCCTGCAGAGAGCACGGAGGCCCTGTGCTGCCCATGGCAAACTCCACCTCACTCTGTTCCTCCCGTAGGTTCAACCGTAATGGGCACCTCAAGTTCCACATGCAGCGTTTGCACAGCTCAGAGGGGAAGAGGCCAGGGGTGCCTGCAGCTGCTGCCCAGCAGACCATCATACTGAACAGCGACGAGGACACGCTGGCCACGCTGCAGAGTAAGATGTGTCCCTGTGACCAGGGGCGACCTGCGGGTTTCCTGTGGCCAGAGCCCCATGTGGGGATTCACCCAGCCTGTGGGCCAAGCAGGGCTGAGAAGGGTCGGGGCCAGGAGATTCCTGCTGAAGGTTGGGATTGCCAGCGGCGGCAGGACTCGGTGCAGAGACGAGGGTGCCTGGTGAGGCACTGACTGTTGCGGTTCTGTGCAGAGCTAGGGGTCCCGTGTTTCCTCCAAGCAGGTCCCAGTAGATCAGTGCGTTGCGGGAGCAGTGGTGCTGTGAGCAGCTTATGGCTGAAATGGGAAGCAGAGTTTGCGGTCTTATGTGGAGGTTGTGTTTTGCCCACAGTGACCTCTAGCTTCTTTCATGTTGGGAGAGTTTGGTTTAGCTTCTGACCTTCTGTGAGCAGAGCTAAGAGACTGTCCTGTGCTCCTCGTTGGGGCAGGCACCTGGCAGGGGCTGCCTGGGAGCAGGGCCGGTCGGCAGCCCCAGCAGTGTCCGCACCGGCTTTCTCTGCATTCCAGCGGCTCTGCAGTCCGGCCAGGCAGTGCTGGCTCCCGAGCGGCTGCAGCAGGCCCTGGGGCAGGAACACATCATCGTTGCTCAGGAGCAGAGTGTCACGAGCCAGGTGAGTCGGGCCTGTCGGTCTCATCCTCCCGCCCTGTGCAGCTGCTCCCCGCAAGCTGTGCGGGTTCCCTCCTCGGAGGGCTTGTGGTCAGGTCCACCCCCACTGACAGCGCTGGGCTCTTGCTGACCTGCAGGAGGAGGCTACGTACATCCAGGAGATCACAACTGCCGACGGACAGACAGTACAGCACTTAGTGACCTCTGACAACCAGGTGACAGGGGGGGCCACATCCCAGGAACCAAAAGATTCTGCGCAGCTGGAGTGGGGAGAGCTGGGGGCAGTGGGGCAAGGTGGGGTGGAAACAGGCACAGAAGACAGACAAGAACCAGCCCTGTTGCGGTGTGGGAGGTGGGCAGTGGTGACCTCTTTTTTGGGTCTGAATCTCTGTGTTTGCAGGTTCAGTACATCATTGCCCAGGATGGTGTACAGCACTTGCTTCCCCATGAGTATGTTGTTGTCCCGGAGGGACATCACATCCAGGTAAGCTTCAGGCTGTCTGCTCCCTTTGCGTGGTGGATGGGGCTCGTGAGGGTGCTGTGTGCGGGGCTCAGCCTCCTCCTGCTCCCTGTGGCTTGTTCCATTCAAGTCACAGTTTTGTTCAGGGGCTGGGATGCCCACTAGCCCTAACGCAGCCTCACTGCGGCTCTTGTCCCCAGGTACAGGATGGTCAGATCACCCACATCCAGTACGAGCAGGGCAGCCAGTTCCTCCAGGAGCCGCAGGTAAGGGGCTGGGCATGGTGGCTGAAGCTGACAGGGCTGCCATGAGATGGGCTCTGAGCACACAGCTGGAGAGGGAGGGGTGTGAAATAGAAGGTGCATGTGAGTTGGTGACTCACTGCAGCAGCTGTGGCCAGAGCAGCACTCCAGGGGGGACCCTGCCCCTCCCAGACTCTCCTGTTCTCTCCTCCCTGCAGATCCAGTACATGCCTGTCTCGCCTGAGCAGCAGCTTGTCACCCAGGCGCAGCTGGAAGCAGCTGCACACTCAGCGGTCTCAGGTAGGACCAGGGCCGAGCTCTGGCGTAGCTCTGGCAGTCCCGTCTCCCCCTGGGTCTCAGGTTGCCAGTCCTGCCGGGCAGTTCGCGATGCCTGTTAGCAGCCAGAGATGCCGTGGTCTCGGCCCAGCTCTGCCTGCGGAGGCTGCTCATTTGCTGTAGCTGGCAGGGGTGGCAGGGCAGCAGTGCAGCAGCCGTTGGCGGAAGGGCCAGGGTAGGCGAGGCTAGATTGCCACCTTGCTGCCTGTGTCCCTGTAGATCTGGGAAGCAGCCAGCCTTGGTGTCTGAGGGGATATCTTTGCTGCTCCTAGCGTGTCAGTTCTGGAACGGTACCAGCTCTCTTCCCCTGGAGATGAGTTGCCGTGCTGGGAGGTGCAGCAGCTTCCACAGGGTGGAGACACCCTGATGTGTGTTTGCAGAGTTAACCGGAGCCAGGCTCCCCGCTGGAGCCCCGCGTGAGCGTGGTGGCCCTTGCGCTCACATCGTACGCCTGCCCGTTCCCCTGGAGGCAGGTGGCAAACGTGGAGGGGGCCCTGGGCAGCCACCTGCTTTCCCCCGCCCTCGGATGCGAGGAGGCGCTGACCTCCCTCTCCTCTGCAGCAGTGGCTGATGCTGCGATGGCCCAGGCACAGGGCGTGTTCACCGCCGAGGCAACGGCCGAGCAGATCCAGCAGCTGCAGCAGGGGATCCACTACGACGTCATCACGCTGGCAGACTAGCACCGGGGCCGGGCCCGGCTGGTGCTGGGACACCCGTGCTGAGCAGGACAGCTGCACCAGGCAGGAGCCTCCTCAGCCAGCAGTTGCCTTATTGCTTCGGGGCTACGAGGGACGTGCCTGAGCGCGCCGTGGCAGGGGCATGCTGCTGCTCGGCCGTGCACCAAGGGTCCTGCGCATCTTCCCCGGCATGGGCAGCTGTCTCCAGCAGCGACTGCTCTGCAGCCGAGGCAGGCTGAGCGGTGGCAGCGCTCTCGTGTGGCCGGTCTCTTTGCCTGTTGCACTTGATGGTCTGAAATCCCTTTTCCTGAATCATGTCTGTGTGGGCCAAACTTGGATCGGTGTCTGCCTGGTACACGAGGATCCTGGGAGAGAGCCATGGGGCTGAGCACCGCCACGCGGTACAGTGTGAGAGGTGTGTGTGCAGCCGCAGCCATGCACTCCCCGCTCCGCAGTTGTGGGGCGTGCGGTCCCGGCGTGAGGGCAGCCGTCCCTCCCTTGGCTTCTCCGGCCTGCAGGCAGGCAGCAGTAGGGCTTTGGACTGGAGGAACCCAGAGTAGGAAGAAGCAGGGGTGGAAGATGTTCTATTTTTCTTCTGAAGAGGGATGGACTCTGGAGTTGGTTCGTAGGTGGTTGCGGGAGGGGTTCAATTCTGACATTCTCAAGCTTTGACTATGCTTATGAATAAAAAGGGACTGAAACCTGCGTGTGCACCTGCCTGGAGGGTCCGTGGTCCTGCACCAGCGCCTGCCCAGCATCCAGCGTGTCCCGCTGGGGCGCAGGGGTCCCAGAGCCTGGCACTGGGGCTGGGCAGGTCGCTGCTGGCAGATGCGGCTGCCCTGTGCTGTGAGCTTCCTCCGGCCCGAGTGACCTTGACTTCTGGGAAGTGAGCCGGGCATCTGGTATGACGGTGGGTCTGGGGCTGGAGTCATGAAATTAATCGAGTGGTAAACAGCCTAAATCCCATGTAACTGTCCCAAACTACACATGCCGCCCCTCCCTGAGCGGATTGTCTGGAAGTATTTACATGTGATTATAACAGCTAATCTCAGAGTTTTAGTTCTATGCTTTTGCATTAAACTGATTATCTGTGGAGGGGAAAAAGGCCTGGAACCACCCAACTTCGGCAAGAGCTTCCGTGAGGCCGGAGCCCTGCAGCTGCAGGACTGGTGCGGTGTGATCACCGGGCTCGCAGCCGGGCTCCCAGTCCAGCTGGTGCAGGGGAAGGGGGTGGCACTGGGGCTTGTGCTGCGAACGTAGAGCCTGTGTTCTGCCCAAAATGACAGCAGTACGCTCCCTCCCTGGCTGCTGGGGCTGCCTGCTGTCCCCAGGGAGCCCACCGCTCATCCCCTGCCTCAGGGCTGCAGGCAACAGCCTGCCTGCACACTGGACACCTGGGCCGGCGCGGGCTGGACCCCCTGACCTTCCTGCCCAGCTGGGGAAGCGGGTGGGGGGGGCCCTGCACCTCCCCTGGGCGAGCAGCCTTGGCCACAGTCGGTTGTCGCTCTGTCCCGGACGTGGCTGTGTCCCCCCCGCTGGCTCAGCCCTGTCTGCCCAGCTGTGCCGGTGTGTGGCTGTGCCGGTGTGTGGCTGTGCCTGTCCGGCCGTGGCTCAGTCACCGTCCAGCTGTATCCATCCGCCATGTTGGTGGCTGGCCGTGGCCCTCCCTCTCCAGCTGTGCTGCACAGGGTTAAGGCACGCCGCAGCAATCCACAGGCGCTTTCCTAGATTACAGCCCCATTATCTAATAAAGTGGATCCGCAGCGCTGCCCGTGGCGCTGATTAGGGCTGGAGGAGTCCTGTGGGGACAAGGTTACGGGGCCACTGTGGGGCCATGGCCAGGGCTGGTCCCAGCTGTCCAGCCTGGCCGTCCCCTCCCGGCTGGCAGCACAGGCTCCTGGCTGCCCTGCGGCTTCCACGCCTGGGGCTGCCGAGAGCACAGGACCAGCCCAGGGTGGGGACGGTGCTGGGACGGATGGGACCGGGGCTCCCGGCTGCTGCACGTGGGGAGCTCCGGGTGCTGCTGGGGCTCTGGCCATGGGGCACAGTGGGGCCGCGGGAGCTCAGGGCCCCTCAGCACTGGCACCTCGGCCCTAGGACCTTCTGCTGTCACCAGGATCCTGTGCGGAGCCTGGGGATGCAGCAAGGCTCATTAGCACCAGTGACCTTCCCCTTCCCGTCCCTGGTCAGCGCTAAGCGGGTTTGTTACATATTTAATATCCTGAGAGCGTTATTAGTCGGTATTTAATGACGGATACAACCTGTGGGATAATCCCAGTCTGAGCAGAGGCGCAGCGGCAGGAGCCGGGCGGCTTGGGGCATCAGAGGCTCTCAGGGCCCCTTGCACAGCTGCCCACTGCTGCCCTGCCTGCCCGCTGCCCCTGCTCCGCCAGCAGGCAGGAATGCCCCGGTGCCTGTGGGGCCGGGTCCCCACCCAGGCAAAGGGTCCCCGGCCGTCCCTGGGGGTGCAGAGCCCCTTCCCCTTCGTCCTTTGCAGCCAGGAATCCAGCTGCAGGCATGGCAGCACTGGGGCTTGGGCGAGGACCTGGCCAAGCCAGAGGAGGAGCGGGCTCCGGGGCAGCACCTCACGCCACTTGCGTCCTACTGGGCCATGCACAAGTTCTCCTGCCAGCCCCTGGCCCTCCGACCCGGCCTGCCGTAACATGGGGGGCTCTGCCGACCCCTGCCCCGGGGCCAGGTCAGGGCTGGGGTCAAGGACGGGGACTGATGGCTCTTGGCACTGCAGTAGAGCCCCGCGTGTGGTGTGTCCCATGTGTGTCCCTGTGGGTACTGCATCCCTGTGGCCATGGGTTGCTATGGGACTCACGTGGGCCCCGTGTACCAGCCCCCCGTGCCGCTGCACCCCATCCCTGGGGGCTGCGTGGGCTGTGCTGGGGCTGTGCAGGGTTGGGGGGCTGGGCAGGGCCGGGGTCCTGGTGTGGGTCCTGGACACGTCCTGGCTGGTGGCGATCAGGCGAGGCTGCTCCCTGCCAGTCCCTGCCCAACAATAGCCGGGGAGGGGGCGGTATCGG
>NW_008795316.1:457625-457855 GCF_000699145.1 Aptenodytes forsteri
GCCGGGGTGTGGGCCCCCTCCCAGGACCGGGCTGGGGCTGTGTAGGGTGGTTGGGGATCTGCTGTCCCAGGTTCCCTGCACCCCCAAGACATCCCCCTGCCCCTCCCCCCGCACCCTCCTGCACCCCTGCACTTGGGGCACGCAGTGCCGGGCACAGGAAAGGACGAGGACGGGCAGGACCCAGCTCCTCGGGGGGAGGGGAGCACAGGCCGGGAGCCACGGGGCTGCAG
>NW_008795316.1:458070-461130 GCF_000699145.1 Aptenodytes forsteri
CCCCCCGTCCCCCGGCCCCTCTCCCTGGGCCGCGGGTGCCCCCTGCCCCATCCTGCCCTGACACCCCTGTGCCCCCTCCAGGTCTCACCAGCCTACGAGGTGCCGCCAGGGCTGCTGCCCAGCACCGGGCTCTGCCCGCCCTCCCGCCGGCAGCCCCTGCCCGTGGAGCCGGGGCGGGTGAAGGCAGCAGCAGCACGGGAGAGCACCGGGGCGCTGAAGGCCTGGCTGGCGCGACACTCCAGAAACCCCTATCCCAGCAAGGGGGAGAAGGTGATGCTGGCTGTGGTCAGCCAGATGAGCCTCACCCAGGTCTCCACATGGTTTGCCAACGCCCGCCGGCGCCTCAAGAAGGAGAACAAGGCAGGCTGGGCACCGCGTGGCGCTTCGGACGGTGAGGCCAGTGAGGGCGAGGGGGCACCACCGGATGCCCCCCCCGGCCCTGACCCCAGCCTCAGCCCCATGCAGGATGGGTGCGGGGGCAGCCCCGAGGGGGGGCCAGGCCCTGGGCAGGGCAAGCAGCCCCAGAAACCCAAGATCTGGAGTGTGGCAGCGATGCTGGCATCTCCCCCCAGCGAGAGCAGGTGCCCCCCGGGGGTTCCAGAAGTGCCAGAGCAGGGATAGGGCTGGGGCAGTCGTGCCCTGTCCCCAACAGCCTGGTGGGGGTCAAGACTGTGGCTGGGGGGGGGGGACAGCCCCCCGGCCGTGGACAGCCAGCCACAGGACCCAGAGGCTGCCCAGATGAGGAGAGCGGGAGGTCTGGGCAGGGAGGGATGCGGGGCACTAATAAACGTGATTCTGTCTTGGACCTCCTGGTGTTGCTTGTCTGCGGCGGGGATGCCGGCGAGGATGCTGGCGGGGATGCGGGAAACTGCCAGCGCTGCTGTGGGCAGCTCCACTGCCCCCGGGGAGCAGGGCAGGTCCTGCCTCAAGCCCCTTGGGCTGCCCCTTGCCCGGCCCCCCCTGCCCCCCGGTGACGTCCCAGCGCTGTCCAAAGTGGGACCTGCTTGCGCGCCTGGCCAGGCTGCCAGGGGTTCGCCGGCCCCACTGCTGGCTGCGGTCCCTGAGGGCCCGTCGTTCGGCAGAGGAAGAGCTGCAGCATTTCCAGGTGATTCGGTGCCTTCCTGACGCCTCCTCCCCTTTCCCCTCCCTGGATGTCCGGGGTCATCCGTGGGGTGAGCTCACGCGTGGGGTGCAGGGCTGGGGTGGCTGTCACAGCGCTGCACCATGGGGCAGCACAGGGAGGGACACACATTGACTGGGACACGCAGGTGGCACCGCACACGAAGGGGGCGGGGAGGGAACAGCAGCACCCGTCCGCTTGCTGAATGGGACATTGGCTGCCAGGACCGGGCTCAGACCCACCAGGCTCCCCCAGTCCCCCGGAGCCAGACTCACAACGGGCGGCTCCATGCAGCCCCAGGGGAGCTGGCCAGGGAGGGGAGAGGGGACGAGGAGCCCTGGGAAGGCACAGACACAGGGCAGAGCTGTATGCCAGCTTTTAATGTGCCTAAGAACTAGGAAACAGAAATCAAAACCAGACTTTGCTCTTCTTGATAAAAGTAATAAAATGGTTAGCGGTGTTAAATTAATCCTTACAAAACAAAACCCAAGGAGGTTAAATAAAGCCCAGAGGCTCCGCATAAAAACCACGATGACTACAAAACAGCTGCAAAGACGTCTTTACACACCAAAGAAAACTCCTCTTCTCCGCTCCTCCCCTATACGGTACACAGTGTCGGCGAACACGGGACTCACACATGTGGGAAAGAAACACGGATGCAATGGGAGCAGCCCTGCGAGGAGCACGGGCGCCGTGGACAGAACTATTTACACTATGGACACGGAGCTGTGCTGGTGCCAGTCCGGCCGCAGGAGCCCCCGGGCTCTGCCCGCCCTTCTCCTGCCGGCGCCGGGCTGTGGCCAGCTGCTGGGGCCCCTCCAGCCGCGGCGCTAGGCGCCGAGCACTCACGCTTCCTTAGTTGGGATTAGTCTCCCGGCTGCTGCTTTGCTCTCGGCCCAGCTCCTGCTTTTTGTCTGCTGTGGAGGAGGAGGATGAGGACAAGGAACTGAGGGTCCGGCCTGAATGCTTGTAGGCTGCAACGAGCTCCTGCAGCCGCTCTGGCATGAGCTCCCACTTGGCAAAGCCTGCACTGTTCTGCAAGGGAAGGCAACAGGCGCTGAGCATCTCCCCATGGTCCAGGCACACCACCACGCTGTGGGTTGGGGAACACCTGTACCCCAAAGGACAACACTCCAAGGTGCCCAAAGCCTCCCTGTATGGGCACAGGGCTTGGCTGTGCAGGGTCAGGAGTGGGGGAACCCGAAGACCTCCCGGCACAGACACTGGCAGAGGCTGTAGACAATGCAGAGGAGTAGGGTGGAGGGCACAAGGCTGACCAGGATGATGCCCAGGCTGTGGTGCTCGATGAGCAGGAGGTAGATGCCGAAGGGCAGGGAGCTGAAGTACAGGAGGCAGAGGACACCCAGCATGAAGCGGGGGACGGCTCGCCACCCCCAGGAGCGGCACTTCCCAGGGCCATGGCAGGGCAGTGCGTCCAGGCTGGCGGGGGGGGCACCACCTCCAGCCTGCCCAGGCCCTCCGGCGGGGCCACGTCCTCTGGCACCTCCAGGATGGTGACAACCAGGCAGTCGGGCCCGGGCGCAGGCTCCAGCACGCTGGGGCAGAGGAGGACCTCAGGGGACCTGGGGGGACCCTGCTTCTTGGCCCACTCACGGCCTGTCAGCAGGGCCAGCACCTCGCCATCATCCTGCAGGTGCTGCACGTCCCCACCGGGCACGGGGCTGTGCTGGCGGCAGAAGGGGCAGCGGAGCTGACGGGGCGACGCGTCCCCCAGCACCACCATCTTGCGCAGGCACTTGGTGCAGAGGCGGTGGCCGCAGCAGAGCAGCTTGGGTCTGCGGGTGCGGGCGTCGTAGCGGCTGTAGCAGATCTTGCACTCCAGCCCGGGGGCTGCGAGTGCCATCGTCTGAGGCCCCTGCTTGCCGTCCTGCTGGGCCATGCTCCCGGAGGGCTGGCTGGGGGCTGTCGGGGCTGGGGGG
>NW_008795316.1:461935-477688 GCF_000699145.1 Aptenodytes forsteri
GGTGCGGCTCTATGCAGCCCTGCTGCCCCTTCGCTCCCAGGCAGCCCTGAGGATGCTCCTTCCCTGCCTGGGGGCCCCCAGGCAGTGGCCCCTGGGGCCCTGCAGATGCCGCCCCAGGGGAGAGGGCGGCCGCAGAGCAGGGTCCTGAGGGCTCCCGCAGCACGGGCAGACCCTCTCCCCTTCCCTGGCCTGGGAACGGGCGGCTCCTGCTCGGCCCCAGGGAAAGAAGCGGCTTCAGGCATGAAGTGTCCAGCGGGGAGGGCTCTGCACACCCGTCCCAGGGCCCAGCACGTCACCTGCAGGATGAGGATCCTGGGGCACAGAGAAACGCCCAGCACTGCCAGCGTGTGCCCGGCCTCCTCGCCCCACTCCTGCGCCCCAGGGAGCCAGGGCCAGGGGCACTTGGGGGCCGCAGCACTTGCCAGAGCCAGGCTGGGCACAGCCGAACCCTTGGCACATCCCTCTCCACGCCTGGGCCTCCCCAGCCCATGCCAAATGCAACCCCCCCAGCTGCAGACCTTGCAGGGGTGTTTCCAGCAGCCCCGAGGGGCAGCAGCTGTCAGAGACCCCCCCCCGCTGCCCAGGGCTGAAGGCAGGTTGGCAGCGCTGATTCCTCCCCAGCGCAGACAGGGCAAACCTCCCTCCCGCTGCGCTGCCGGCGAGGAGAGCAGCAGCAACCGCCCACTACAGGCGGCAGCGCTTGTGGGGGTGATGGCAGGGACCCCACGCAGTGACGGCCGACCCGGGACACGCCTGAGCCCAGGCGCTGCTGGGGGTTTCCAGCTCCTTGTCAGTGACAGGGTCACGCCTTGCTGCTCTCAGCCCCCTCGGGGCATAGGACAGGGTGTCTATGCTGGTTAACAAGAAAATTACTTTTTTTTTTTTTCCTCCATGCAGGGCTCTACCCTGGTCGCTGAGCTCCATGAACTGCCCAGGTAATTACTGTCCACATCCTGACAAGCGCAGTGCTGGGCTGCAGCTCTGGCCCACGCCAGAGCAGCTGCTTGGGCTGGAGCTGCCCGAAGCCGCATTAGTGAGGGGCCCTTTAGTTCAAATCGTCAAAGTTTGGCAGAATCTGAAAGAATTTACTCCAGGGGACCAGGCAACGTCCAGCTCCCAGTGTGACAGCTGACCTCGTCCCTCCCAGTCCTGCTTGTACCCCCCACCGTTCCCAGCTGCATCTCCCGGCTGCCCGCACCACCACAGCCTCTCGCACAGCCCTTGCTGGCCCGGCCTTGGTCACCTGCCCTTGGCTTCACCCTTGGTACAGGCTCGGCTGGGCAGCGAGCAGTTCTGAGCGCTGCGGGACGGCCACCGCCGAGTGTCTTGGTGGGAAGTGTCACGTCTCATCTTGGCATCGGGCTGGTGGGGGTGCCCCGTGCCGGCCCGTCTGGCTGCCTCGAGGATTGGGCAGCTCATTTCCTGCAAGCAGAACCTGCTCCTTGTCCCAGGCACGCACCCCTGGCCCCTCCACACTCACTGGACCCTCCACCCGCTGTCACTTCGTCCCTGCGCTTCTCCGGAGCCAGAGCCCACCAGCCTCTGCCGCTGGGACTTGGCTCCCGGCACGCTCCTGCAACTAAGTTCCTAACAAGGTAATTGGCCGTCACCCGAGGGAGCAAGACAAAGGACTCGGTGAGGACAGACTGACCAAGGAGTAGGTTTGCTGAACTTCCCAGCACCAGTGTGTGGCTCCGGTCACCTGCACTTCAGGAGCAGGCTGCCTTGGCTCAAAATAATGAAGGAAAAAAAGACTTTACAAACTGCTGCTTTCACTGACGGAGTTCCCAGCTGTCCTGAGTGTCATTAAAGGAGGTCAATGATCTCCTCATCTCTGTATTTGAAAGCATCCCTGGAGAGCTGTGGAGATACTGGGAGCAGGCTGAGCAGGCAGCACGTGGGGCTGGGCTGTGCCCACCGCAGAGCAGTGGGCCACTGCTGGCCACAGAGCGCCATGTGCGTGGCACAGACCCAGGATTCATGGCGCTTCCTCATCTCCCGCCTTTTAACTAATAAACCTCGTGACCTGTTTGATCTGTGCCGAGAAACGCAGCCCCACAAGGCTGCAGGATTACAGGCTTCCAGGCAATGCTAACCCACCCCGGAGCCATTTTCCTTTGGGACAGCAAAACCCAGCCGGGGAGGACTGGCTTCCAGGGCCCGCAGCCCATCCAGAGGCAGCGGGGGCTCTAGAGGTAAAGCCAGGAAATTCCCAAAGCTGGGTCAGAGAACTACCACGGCTTTTAACCCCCAGAGCCGCCCTCACCTCGTTAGGCCAGAAGAGACTGGGGGTAGTAAACGATTCTTTAACACAACAGCCGGGGACAGGGCGAGATTGATGGCTGGAAGCTGAAGCAAGACCAGTCCAGCCAGGGAAGGCCTGTGCTTTGAGAGCGTGGTGCATCGACCCCCAGGCCGCTCTACCCGGGAAATCTCCCCACTCACCGCGGGCATCCCCCCCCGCAGATCAGCGTTAGGGACTGCCTGCGGGAAAGCCCAGCCAAGCGCTCTCAACACCACGCCGGTCGCCAGTCCGTGCCAGTGAGGCTGTGCCTGCAACACGGCTCAGCCTGCGCCTCCCCGATCGGGGGGCAAAGGGCTACCGAAGCGCTGAGAGCCCTGGAGCAGAGGCCACGCAAGAAGAAGCGGGGTGGTTCTGCCCTGAAGAGCCTGAGGGCGATTACAGCTGCCTGCACTTCTTGGAGGGCCGTTACAGGGAAGGGAAAGCCAAACTCTTCACAGTAGCGGCAGACAATGAACCAAGAGGGTAGTGGTCAGGTTGCTGTAGGGGGTTCACGCTGGTCATTAGGAAAAAAAATTCACCAGGAGGGCACCACAGCACAGAATGGGTCACAGATGCCAGATAGTTCTGCAAAAAAACCCAACGTTTTTCTGCCTTTCAGCCACAGTGAGACAGAGGCGAGGGCAGGGGGTGACCACAGGCCCCTGGCCGACAGAGAAGAGGCACGGACACGGGGCAGAGCTGTATGCTGGTTTTTAATGTTCCTAAGAACTAGGAAACAGAAATCAAAAATAGACTTTGCTCTTCTTGATAAAAGTAATAAAATGGTTAGCGGTGTTAAATTAATCCTTACAAAACAAAACCCAAGGAGGTTAAATAAAGCCCAGAGGCTCCGCATAAAAACCACGATGACTACAAAACAGCTGCAAAGACGTCTTTACACACCAAAGAAAACTCCTCTTCTCCGCTCCTCCCCTATACGGTACACAGTGTCGGCGAACACGGGACTCACACATGTGGGAAAGAAACACGGATGCAATGGGAGCAGCCCTGCGAGGAGCACGGGCGCCGTGGACAGAACTATTTACACTATGGACACGGAGCTGTGCTGGTGCCAGTCCGGCCGCAGGAGCCCCCGGGCTCTGCCCGCCCTTCTCCTGCCGGCGCCGGGCTGTGGCCAGCTGCTGGGGCCCCTCCAGCCGCGGCGCTAGGCGCCGAGCACTCGCATTTGCTGTCCGTCCCTCCATCTGTCCCGCCATCCTTCCGCCCATGTGTGCGTCCCAGCTCCGGCTGCCCCTTCCCTCGGCGCTCTGGCGTCGAAGGGACTGCCTGCTCCTCCTGCCGCACCACGCTGGGTTCCCTTGCCCTCCGGTGAGGGCCACAGCCGAGCCTCCTCTCCCCACCGGTGGCCGGGTGCTCCCCGGTGCTCGTGGGCGGGGGCGGCGTGCAGTTCGCAGAGGAAAGCAGGTGCCGTGGAGCTGCTGCACAAGAGTCCCCCGGGCCGGTGCTACGTAGCCAGCAGTCTCTCCACTGCCCCGGCAAGCCTCCTTGTGGCCGCCGGCACCTCCCCTGCTGCCTCGCACCTCTGCGCCTTAGTTGGGATTAGTCTCCCGGCTGCTGCTTTGCTCTCGGCCCAGCTCCCGCTCTTTGTCTGCTGTGGAGGAGGAGGAGGAGGAGGACGACGACGAGGAGGAAGATGAGGAGCTCAGGGTCCGGCCTGAATGCTTGTAGGCTGCAACGAGCTCCTGCAGCCGCTCCGGCGTGGGCTCCCACTTGGCAAAGCCCGCACTGTTCTGCAGGAAGAGGACGGCTGTGTTGTGCACGGCCTTGTAGTACATCTCCTCTCTGCAGGGGAAGACAACAGGCACTTAGCATCTCCCCTGGCCCACCTGTCCAGAAGTCACACAACTGCCACCCAGATCTAATTCCTAGCACCCGCCCCTCCCCTTCCTGCGTGTCACGTTTAGGACAAGTATTCGTCTCTGTCCTTTTCTCTCATTATTCTGAGGAAAAGAGCAAGCAGAGTGCAGCGTCAGGCATTTCTGAGTAAAGGTAGAGGCTCACTAACTTTCAGAGGAGAAGCACCGATGCTGCGTAGCCACCTAGCTCTCTACCAGCACATGAACCGGGACATCACTGTCCCTGCAGAAGGAGTCTCATCGCGGTAAGGCATCAATCATAACCAGGTACAGAGAACTTAGTCTTTAAGCACTTGTTGCTTAAACAAGTTGTTGCTTGAACTTGTTGCTTAAACAGCAGACCAACGGCCAGCTTGCTCCGTTGAGGACTAAGATCCTACCCGCCCCTTGCTTCTGCTTCCCCCCGGGTGACACCGAATTGCTGCGGCATTTGGCAGCCCAGGAAATGCTGCTCAGCTCGCTCACCAGATCAGAGGGCTGGCAGAGGAGCACAGATGATCACCACAGCACCACATGTATGACCTGTTCAGACTGGACTTGTACCCAGGGAATACACCACTCACAAGCTTTTTGTTAGTGAAATACCTCAGTAGTCATTAAACGAACGTGAAATTCACAACACTCTGTATGCCTATCTTAAAAATCCAGGGTGATTATGTACTGCGTTCTTCCTTGCCTGCTCCCTACTTCCCATTGATTTCAACCTGGGATAGGATATTTCTGTCATACGGCTTCAGAAACGCATTCCCAGAAGGACCCGAGAAAAAGGCCTACTTTTTGCAGACATGCTGAGACCCGCTGCGGTATTCATGATCAAAGGCTGGCAGGATAAGCTGGTGCCGCTTGAACTTGCTCTGCTCCATGCGGGTCAGGGCTGGTGTAGGAGGGTCCCGCCACTCGGGGATGAAGACGATAAAGGAGAGAGGCTCACTGGAGTTCTCCAGCAGTTTCTAGTTCAACAAGAAAATGAACAATCTCAGCCCTGGCTGAGCAATGACATGTCTAATGAGTTCTACTGAAAGGAAACATTCCTGCTTCTGGAGCGGTGCCGCAGCAGTCACCGTCCTTTGCCTTCCGCACTACAGCCCTGCTGTAAGGATGCGGGAGCAGTGGGGAGAAGAGGACTGACTGCACAGCTCCATTCAGAACAACTCCATAGGTGAGTGAACATACCTCAAAGTGAGAGACCATGGCATCCATCAGCTCCTCACAGAACGGAGGATTTGCCTCAAAAGAGCCACTTATAGGGAAGAAATCCAGGCACGGGCTGGAGGAAAAAGGCAAAGATCCCTATCAGAGAGGCTAGAATTCTAATTTTCACACCTTAAAAAGCATCTGTTTCCTCAGAAAAGGCAGTCGCGCTCTCAGAAAGCCTGAATCCCCAGCAGTACAGGGCCTGCTGCTTCCAACAGCAGGACTGGTCACTGGGGACACACTCCACCTGTAGTCACTGAAGGTGACTGCTGATTCAAGCAGACTGCCTGAGGGCCCAGGTCTCTCATTCTTCAGAACAAGGGCAAGCGCTGGCAAACCTATGAACTGCATTACTCCAGGGACCAGAGCCCTCTAACTAGACTAACAGCACACTCCTGACGGTTTCACAGCGTGTCTGTGCCCACTCATTGCCTTTAGGCAGGCCTGAAGTACACATCCTTCTGAGCAGACATCACACAACCAGCTACCGCCCTGAACACACAGACACGTCAGCCTGTCTTGAGTCATCACACGTGCACGCACCCACACAGAAACACGGCAAGGGCACCGGAACGTAAGACTCACCCCCTGGATCCAAAATACCCGTCTGTATCCAAGAAGGCCGAACAGTACTGTTTAAAATAGCAATTCAGGGGCGAGGCAAAGCATTCAAAACTCACTCCAAAGAGCTTATGGAGGGCTTCGAAGACGTGCACGGGAAGTGCCCCCTGCAGACCAGTTCCTTCGTACAGACCCACACCGAACATCATCTGAGGAGAGCAAACCCCGGTGAGCCGTGCCTGCACTCGCTGTTCCTGCTGCTCCCTTCACTGACCACGGACCCAGGGCCACACGTCCATGCACCCACTTCTCTAGGTATGCAGGGCCCCCTCGTCCTTTCTCAAATTCGTGTAGGTCCCCTGCATGTACCCAAGAATGCTCTTTAGATATTTCATCCAACTCAGGCCCCACAAACCAACTGTCAATTTTCACATATATCCCCCATGAACCTTTAGCTGGCTCTCAGAGTCAAGTTTCTTTCATAAAAATTTATCTTTACCCACCCTGAGGTCTCCTGTCAAGATCACAATTGCTCCCCAGACCGCAGTCCTATCTCAAAACACCGGGAGCAGACAACAGACCCAGTTTAAGCCCTATTTTGCATCAGGCTCCCAGAGCTGTGGACCTCCCCCAGAGCAAAGATAACAAGTTCAGTTCCCCACTATTACTAAGGCTTTCTGATGTACAACAACTGTGATGAGACAGTACCTGATATCGACGGAGAAGGCACCAAACCCTGGGCAGAAACTTTTCAAAGCCAGAGTCGTCAATGCAACTGTACCGATAGAGAAGCCACTGGAAGAGAAAGCCCAGCCATTAAACACAGAATCAACAAAGGTAAGACAGTACACAAACATACCATGATATGGAGAGGAACACTGACGAACAACAGGAGCAGGTGGGGCTCTGCATGGAGGCTTGTCAGCACATCTGCTTTTACCGTGCGAGTGAACTGCAAGCTCTTTACTGGCATGAATGAATGTACCACATCAGCAAGTGTCTCTCAGCAAGGGCTGCCTTGCTGCAAGTACGACCATTCTTGCAGCACAGTACTCTCCTGGTTTCGGCTGGGATAGAGTTAATTTTCTTCCTAGTAGCCGGTACAGTGCTGCGTTTTGGATTTAGGATGAGAATAATGTTGATAACACCCCGATGTTTTCGTTGTTGCTAGGTAGTGCTTACACTGGTCAAAGACTTTTCAGCTTCCCATGCCCTGCCAGCGAGAAGCTGGGAGGGGGCACAGCCAGGAGAGCTGACCCAAACTGGCCAAAGGGATATTCCATACCATGTGACGTCATGCTCAGTATATAAACTGGGGGGAGTTGGCTGGGGGGCAGGGACCACTGCTCGGGAACTGGCTGGGCATCGGTCAGCGGTTGGTGAGCAATTGCATTGTGCATCACTTATTTTGTATATTCTTTTATCATTATTATTATTTTCCCTTCCTTTTCTGTCCTATTAAACTGTCTTTATTTCAACCCATGAATTTTACTTTTTTTTCCCCGATTCTCTCCCCCATCCCACTGCAGGGGGGCATTTAGCTGCCTGCTGGGTTAAACCACAACAAGTATGCATCCAAAGCATACACGCAACACCTTGAAAGTATTCCCAGCAGAAGCCTGACCCTGACTAAGGTGAAAGTAGCTGTCCTCGTTTCTGCTACTATTAGGGCAGTGTCTGACAGCCTCCGCCAGGTCAGCGCTCCATCCCTCTGCACAGTCGCTCCTCTCGGAGGACAAGGAGAAATGAAACCTCTCACCAAAGAGCAGTTTGTGACAAGTCACGCAGGACTGGCAGTCAGCCCTTACCAGCTTGCTGAAGTAGTTGCGGCTTACTTTCACCATCTCCCCCTTGTACCGCACACATGCCACATTGTTTTCCATATGCATTTCCACACTGGGGAGTGGTGGGGAGGGGATGGCCAGTCTCACTGGGTAACAGTATACGAGCCTGTCCTGGACTTCAGGAGCTTCTATCTCAGCTACGGAGAATAAAGAGAAAGGCAGCCCATTACAATTCCATCTCAAAACATGCAGCAACAGGAATAGGGCTAAAGAGCAGACCGGTCACCCCAAAAACACCATGGTGGTCCTTCATAGATCTTGTAGGCAGCTACCTAGGTTCAGAGCCAATTCCCCAAATTAATTCCATCACCCGCTGCCAGAACATAGAGAGGACCCATTTCACAGTACTTTTCCATCTCTGACACAGCACACCTGTAGACTGTACACAACCATTCCAGCATCGTGAGGCACATTCCAGACGAGTAAAACACTTTCCTTGTCCCTACCGTTGTTATTTCAGTTTGCCCCAAATTCATCCAAAGCACAATAAATATTCCCAGGCTGCCAAGTGCAGGAGGCAAAGGAATCTTCCTGCCACCTTGTGGTTACCCATCACAGACAGCAGCTAAGCCTCGGCTTCAGCAGGAAAAAAGAGAGCTCACGGGAAAGATCACTCAAAAGGAATCACGGATTCAATCGGGTGGGAAGACAAGCAGCAAAAACAAGCAGCAAAAGGCAGACAATAGGATCTGAAGGGAGCCTGAGGAGAGCTAGGACCCAAAAAGGAAAAGGACTACAGAACGGTGGTGATGAAACAGGGACCATGGAAGAAGGAAAAGGTGACTAGAGGCACAAGTACAGACCTAAACTAGGAAGAAAGAACAAAGATCAAGGAACATCAATCCTCTGCTGGGAAAGGAAGAAGGGTGCACAGTGACGCACTGGGAGGCAGAGGAGTGCAGAAGGTGCTCAGAACCCAAGAAATGTGGCAAAGGAGAATATAGGCAGGAGAGCGTGCTCAGCATTAGGAAGGAGAGTGTCAGCTGTCCCCAGGAATTCATGAAGAAGCAGAGCAAAAAAACACGGTCCAGGGAAATGAACTAATACCCTGTTCAGTGTGGTCAGCTCCTAACAAGCTACTTAATCCTGACAAATCATACATTTATGGTATTTGATATTACAGCCGGTAACAGTACCTGATGGAAAACACCTTGCCACTGCATAGGCACTGTGTGACTCTGTCAGCTAAGAACTATGCTGGACTGGCTATTTCTGACTCTATTAAATTCAATCCCAGGGACTCAGAGCAGCCCTCCCAACAGATAACGCTATTTGAATGGGGACAGGCCAGAGTGCATTGCCTTTATGCTGCAGTGCTGTAGCCCTATAGCTCTTCAGAGCTGACTGCGTACCAGATATATTGTTCTCTTTGAGGATGGCAAGATGCTTCTCCCGGATCCGCTTGACGTATTCAAGGGATATGTAGTAAATCTTACTGCAGATGCCTTCAACGGAGTCCTTTGCTGCAGCAGACACATGGGGCCCACATTGTTTGCGTAAGTGCTCCAGGCGGTCCTGCAGAACCAGAGAACCAGAGAGTCCCTTACACAACCCACCATCGGACTCCCCAGAGGTATGCAGAGTCTGCATGCCACTGTCACTCCCATTTCACAAAGCAAAGGAAAGCAATCGCAGCCTTCTCCAGGAGGACCTCTATCTGGCCCCAAACACGCACCCCCCCTCTTTCCCAGGCTCCCTGCGCTCAGCTGCACGAGCAGAGGGATACTGACCATGTAGTCCTCCTTAGAGGCAGAATGGTCCCGTCGCAGCCAGCTGAAGGTGTCCTCCACGTTCCACTTCACCACCTTCCTGCTGTCTGGTGAAGCACTCCTGCACAAAATGGAGAAGCAAAATTTAACCCACGGCTGCACGGCAATATATTCCATCCCACCACAATGGTCTTCTATCAGCGGGGGAACACAGCTGCCAACACTTCCTCAAGGCCCTACCCTGTCACTCCCCTCCAGGCCTCCTCTGGAAAGTGTTTCCAGACATTTATATGACTAGGGACTGCCATGCTCTCTCCAAAACACAGCGTAGCTGTCTGCTGTCCTCTCCGCAACAGGAGAGGCAGATAAAGCATTGATCTATCATGGAAATGGTCCATTTTGATCTTGCCTCTCATTTTCAAATGCAGCCACTGCTAGGAGCTTGTGACTCTGAGAAAACTACACCGTCAACAAGCTTTTTATTTTCCCCACACGGCTATCTTCCTCAATTCTGTCCTGTGGCAGATCTTGTCAGAGAAGTCATACATGGTATAATAAAATACCGCCCTAAGCTTGCTGCTCTTTAATAGCAGCAAGTGCCCAAGCACTCTTGTTTTTTTCTCAGGGATAAATGACAGAAGGCATTCTATGTCCAGTATTTCAAAGATTCTCACTTGTCTCTGCATACGATCAGCTTCCCAACATTACATTTTACTGTAACATTACTATCAAAAGAGGCCTCCAGCACTGTCTTTTTTCTTCTGTACCTTCCTAACCTTGCTCTTCCTCAGTAAGATGATGACCAACGCTGAATAAGGTGGGATGCAGCAGCCCCTATAACCTTTTTCTCTTTTCTGAATGTGACAGCACTGTAAGAAGAACTCCCACCTGGATTCAATCAGCCGTTTCGCAGCCTCGGCATACTTGAAGAGCAGTCTCTTGGCTTCCTCCCGGAACTTGATTCTGGATAACCTGAGGTAAGTTTAAATTCACATGCATCAGTTCCAAAGCTGCCACGAAGGCATGGAGGCCAGGTCCAGTTCCCAAGCTTTACATCACCAGCACCCTACCGCTTCATCAGTGAAAGTAAAACACAAAAGCACAGAACCGCAGCAGCTAAATCACTGGACCAGACCAATGCAAAAACATCCCAGTAAGGTGCTCTGTCTTTGAACAGTACCTGATGGGAATGTCATTCATGATCTCTCTGAACATGGAAGGAGACACTACTGGCTCGCAGTCACTCGGTAAAAGAGGATCTGTCCCTTTATCAACGACCTTCCTCTCCAACATCCAACGATTAAAGGACTCCCTTGGGGGGTCAATCCCTGGAGAAGCACAGAAAAAGGATCTAATCAATACAATAAAGAGGTGCCCAGAAGCTCTGATAAGGATCATCACATTGGAATTCTGCCTAATGAGTTTGCAACCAACAATGTCACAGAGAGTATAACCATCACAAAAAGAGATCACAAGGACAAGACAGACATAAACTAGAAGGAAGAACCCCACAGTACTGCAGGATTGATAAGACAAATAAGGGGGGCCCAACAGAAACTTACCTTCTCGCTGCTGGCAGAGCTCACGATAATGTTGCCGCAGCTTGAGAATGAGCTGGGATCGAAGCAGCTCCACCTCGGGGTGTGGAGAAAGCACTTCAGACGGTGCTCTCTGCTTAATCACTGCATTTGTCTGAATATCCAGGTCCCAATATACTCTATGGCAGAAGCAAATGTCATCAGGATGGCCAAATCATTGGCTAATTATCAAATATTACTTCTAAAGATGCTTCCTTGGGCTGTTTCACCAGCCAAGTGAGAGTCTTGAACTATCAAGACTCCTTGCAAAGATATAGGGGGGTGTTACATCCCTCAGGTTCTTCTTCAAAGGTGTCTGGAAAACCAGGTGTCTCTAATCTACCACCGAGAAAAGAACAGAAGACAAATGGAGACAACTCACTCAGTTGGTCGTAAAAGAGCTGCCTGCTGTTTATCTTCAGGTGAAACACACCATGCCTTCAAAACAGAGGTTCCTGGAATACTGGGAGAGCTGGGGACTGGCTGAGCAGCTGGGTTCCCTGGGACATCCGCCTGGGCATGTAAAAGATGAATTACTGGCCCACAGAGACAGGTAAAGGGAAAGCAGTCCAGAACACCTAACAATCCTGCACCAGTACACCACTCAGGATACCCCCATGAATTGCTAGAGCACATCTGGCCTGCTGTTGGCCTAAGTTAAATGGACATGCAAGCTACCATATTTCTCAGTCATAATCTGTTATCTCCCAACTCCCATACTCCACCTCAGGCTGTAAGAGAGAAATGGCAACTAGGCAGGACCCGAGTCTGCTTTCACTTTTGTACTTTCTGAGCGTCAGCTGTCACAGCTTGAGTTGTACTATGGTGGCCTGACCTTGCACAGTTCAAAAAAACCAGGTCCAAGCTCCAGACCCCCTAGGTTTCAGTTTGAACATCCTCAAGCGTATTTGTCTCACAGCACCAGACCCACCTTGGGCTTTTTCACACTGTTGCCGCTCGGTGGAACCTCTTCAGAGAATCTCCTCTTCCTTTGCTTGCTCTCCACAGAGGTATCTATCATCCCACCTTCCAGTGGCATCGGAGCCGCATTCAATCCCAGAGGGTCTGACTATGAGTGTCCAAACAACAACAGCACGTCAGTTCATCAGCTGCCACTGCAGAGTCCCAAACAAAGGCACTAAGCCCTCTTAATTTCCCATTTCACTGCCCCAGGCTCCCACGTGGATGGAAATAAGGACACTAATACTCACACCTGCAGAAAGCTAAAAAAAAATCTCTTCTAGACCTGTGCCCGTATGCTTTTTTTTAAGACTTAGATGAGAAAAATGCAACAGGTTGAGTGTTCTTTGAGCAGTGCACTACACCTGGAACAGCACTACCTGAGCGTGCACCTGAAGGAGGAACATTTCATCAGAACCAAGCCAAACACTGGACTCAGCAAGGAGTTCTGAAGGTAGAGAAGACCCTCCCACACGTGCAATCTGAAGTCCACAAGACCACGGCATCTGTCCCTGCAGAGTATCCCAGTATTGGCATGGCCCCTTGGGATGAGCGCATACTTACAATGACATCGTGCTGTCCCAGAACAGGCATTTCCCACAGAGATTGGTTAGTGAAGCGATTGAAGTAGTAAGGACGATTCTCCCGCTTGCTCCAGCACTTCTCCCAGCCAGCCTGCACCAGCTCATCTGAGAAGACAGTGAGATAGAGTCAGAAGAGGAGCAGTCCTGAGTAACAGCCCTGCCCTTCAGGTCCCCATTACCGCCACAGCACACTCTGAAATACGCATCATTCCTAGCCTCCCTTAGCAGCCTCGCTTCACCTTCTCTCCCCTGCTAGCAGGGCCCTGCAGAACCCTATGCTGGCGCCTTCCCAAAAGCAGAGTCACTACCTGGCAGGTCCTGTACCAGTCGCATAGGTTTGGGGGAGCTGGGCTGGTTCTGGTTGGAGGTGCCAGGTGAGTGACTCATGAGAGACGCTTCCTCCGCAGGGCTTCCGTGATTCTCATTGGCCATTTCTCAGCAACCACACTAGGAAAAAATACACAGAAAATCCATGTTACAGCAGGAAAGATCCCAGATTCACTTGGCCCACTCAGCTGTAGCACTACAAGTTCATTCTGACAATAAAACAGGGTTTGAACCAGTACACACAAAACGGCACCCAAGTCCTAAAAAACACCTGTTACCCTAGATACAACTAGCTATGAGGAATGCTGAGCTTTAAATGGTGTCAACCAGGGAGTTCTTAAGGCCAGTATTATTCAAAATACTCACTTTTCAGCTAGATCCCTCCTAAGAGTGCAGTGCCTGGTCCCATACATCAGGACTGAGAGCATAAAAAATAAAATACACTCCTCTGTGAACATGTACCACCTGCCACACTAATACTACTAGCCATATCTGATCTGTTATCGTCAGAGACACTTTAAATCAACATTTACACACACATAACTGCACATAATTTAAACAAAAGGCTTTTATTAAAAAACTTCTGCTATATGAAATAGCCCTAGTACTTCACTAATAACAACTTCTGCGGTTCAGAGAACCACAGGCTAGGAGTCAGGAACTCCTGAATTATTTTCCTCAGTGTGTCCCAGGCCCAGACTAGCTGTGAGGCCTCAGCCAGGCTATTTTAGCCTTTGGTACCTTTTCATCTTCGTAACAACAGTTATGCAAAAAAAGGTCTGTTGAAACAATAAAACTCATCTTAATCATAATTTAATGTTGCCAGCTGGAGAGAAACAGCCAGGCTTTTCCCCTCTTAGTCACCATTCTTCCCCCTGGGGAAGTTTCTGAGACAGCACTATAGATTGCTCCCCTCTGGCAGCCCTAAATACAGTGGCAATGAACTGGGGGAAACAAGGCATTTTAAATAATTACCATCTACCTCAGTTACTTAACTCTATTCAGGCCTTTGGAGACACCCTACACAACACCGAAGTTAGGGCCGCAGTAGCACAACCTTGTATACAGAAGTGTGTTTTTTAACTGAACACCACAGTAGCCCCAGCAGTAGGCTCCCTTGTATATCATCTCTGACAACTCTGGTTTGGTTTGCACGCTAAGTTATTTTGGATTTATTCACCCTTGCTCCCCTTCCTGTCCATAAAAACTGTGCTGGCTATTTCAGAAGACCAGAATGGTAGGAGCTGACAACGGTCAAGAATTAGCAGGCACTAGCTAAGTTGTCTATAGTACCGGTTGTGGAATCAGTATGATGCAGGCCAGGGCTGAGGAACACTTGACCCTTCCAGCATCTCGGAAGATGTTTCCGTTTTTCCAGCAAGGGTAAGCAAGGAAAGGTGTGGGACACTGCAGAAACCTGGAGTTTCGGTCTCTGCTCAGAACTAGGCAGATAACAATAACCAAGCCCACAGGCGAAAGTGTCTGCTACAGAGCGTACCAATGCAATCATGGACATTTAATCACCCCAGCAGGTGAGTGTTGCGCAATATTTGTTTACCCACACTTCCTCCTGAACTCCAACCCCACCGTGCCCTCTACAGTTACTTCACTTCAGCTAGCTGCCAGAAAGGCAGCAAGGTTAGCCCAGCCGTCTCGAAGAGACACGGCAGGAGCTCAGGCTCACGTCAGGGCTGTCAGTGCAAGGAAGCACACCGGAACCCGAGGGGTCCTAGGGCTGCAAGGCATGAGCCTCATCAGGCAGTGCTGCAGGTGCAGTAACTTTTGAAGGATGTGTTTAGCCCCTCCTCCTTAAACTAAAAACATATTTGCACATGCAGTTGCTGATGTGTCCTGCACATTACACAGCCAACACGTTATAATGGACTGGTACGTACTGACAGGACCAGACCTCCCAAAGTGATCCAGATAGCGCTGGATATCAAGATCTTCCTAGACTGGCTAGCACACACCACCTGCGGTAACTTGCTGGTGTTTTGCACCACTGATCGCTCAAAACAGCTCTCAAATAGGGTTCGCTGCTTTTGCCTTCTCCCATTTATGGATAAACTAGAATGGTGGAAGCAGACAAGAAGCTTTATCACTTGATCAGTGTTGATGAGTATTAAATCCAAGTACCCTTAAGATCTGGGAAAAGGAAAAAAGCAAACTAACAGGAATCCTGACAGAAGCAACTCTACTTTTATGTAACTAGTATTGGGACTTAGACAGTGAAAGGGATCCAGAGTAAGCATTTTATGGTGATTACGGTATTGTTTTTATACACCATGGCAATGCATACAGTACTTCACAGACACCGTAGAACGCTGTCCCTGCCCAGAGAGCTTACAACCTAGGAGCAGCAGCACAACCAGAGAGACCACAGCAAGGTAGAAGAAGACACAGAGTAAAGAAGTACAGCAAACAGCATCATTATTTGTTTCCATTTCACCGAGGTAGGATTTTACACAAGACAACAGCAAATGCAGACAAAGGAGAGCAGTGACAGCCCCCTGGGACTCAGCAAGGTTCTCCCTCATCCCAGAACCACAGCTGCTTCAGGAGGCTGGAAGTCAGGCCACCGCCTCCTTCCATCAGTACTTCTCCCTTTCCTGAGAGCCAGCCCTTGCGCCTGGCTAGGCGGGACAGGGGCTGAGCAGAGCACAGAGCTCCCAAGGCAGCACGCACAAGTGTGGTGAGCGCGCTGGGGACCAAGGGACCGTGTCTGCCGAGGGAAAGCATGCTGCCAGGCAGTGCGGAGGCAGCTCCCGGGGCTGCCCTCCCGGAGGCGGTGACGGGACGGAGCTCCTCGGTGCGGCGGGCCGGGACCGGCGGGCAG
>NW_008795316.1:478901-484757 GCF_000699145.1 Aptenodytes forsteri
CGGCCGCTTCCTGACGATGCCTCAGCCCGCGGGCCAGCCCCTGGCAGCCGGCCGCCCCGAGCGTTGTTCGTGCCCGTGTGCCTGCCGACGGGAATCCCTCTGTTCAGGAGCATCCCCGTACACGTTCCTGCCTGCACGCCCGCTCGTTTAGTTGTTAATTTGGCCCACAAGGTCAGGTTTCAGAAAGGCGGCGGTGGCGCACACGCCCTGGCTGCCGTGGCCGGTGGCGGCCAATGGCTGTGTGTGAGGGGATGGTTGTGCAGGTGTGTGCCCAGCCGTGCGCCTGCCCCATGCCCGGTGCGGCGCTTTGCAGGTGGAGCTGGGCGCTGGCGCCGAGATGGGTGGCTGCGCTCCTCCGCCGGCCCTTGGGATTGCTCCCTTGCCCTGGGACCGGCAGCTGCTGCTGCAGGAGCCGTGGCGTGGCTGCCTTCCCGCGTGGCCCATTGGGGCGCATGCCTGGCCGTGCTCCCCGGCGTGGCTGGTTCCTCTGTGCCCACCGGTTGCATCCTCCCGGAGCCCCAGGCTGCACGCTTGCGGGGACAGATGTGCCTCTGCCACCTGTGGCACGGGAGCCCAGACCCCACGAGAGAGCGTGGTACTTGCAGCACGATGGGAGCAGTCTGCATCCAGCGCAACGCGTGCTGGAGGATGACGTGGGGTGGGGAAGGGGGACACGGCAGTTACTGGGTCCTGCCTGGCTGGGCCAGTTTCTGGAGGGGGCTGCAGGAGCCTCCACTGTCCCCTCACAGCCCTGGATGCACCGACCCAGCAGAGCAGCCGTTCTGCACGGTGGGGCACAGCCACCTCTCTCCTGCTGCAGGCCCGCGGGCTCGGCTCGCTGGGCAGACGGTGGGCGGGGCTGGCTCACGGCCCCCGTGGAGGAGCTGTCACCCCCAGCTGCAGGGCCCTTTCCTGCCCTTTGCCTCTGGAGCTGTCGCCGCTGCCCAGTTTTCTGAGGGGCTTTCTGTCTTCCTGGGCAGCAGCCTGACCTGCTCGCTCTCCCAGAAGTCCTGCCCTCTGCTCTGAGAGCACTGGGGTCAGTTTAATGAGTTAGTGCTGGCAAAGCAATTCTGGAGGGATAAGTGCTGTGTAAGCACTAAGTCTCCCAAGTCTCCCTGTGTTCGGCGCACGAGCCCCACACAGCCTGGCTCTGCTGCCCTACAGCACAGATAATTGCCCGGAGCGCAAAGTGCTGGCTCAGACCAACCCCTTGTCGCACGGCCTGTGGGGGGAGAGGAGACTCTGAAGGGACAGTGTGAAGCCTCGATCCTTGGAGCTTGGGGATGGTGAGGGCAGGGGCAGCCCCTCAGCTGCGCCCCTGCAGCTCACTCAGGCAGGGCCCTCGGGGCCCTGGGGAGGACGCCCCGGCCTGAGAAGCTGCCCGTTCTCCCTGTGACGGGTGCTTGCAGGGGCGGGATGGAGCAGGATGGCGGCATGGGTGCTGCTGGGGCCGCTTCGGCAGCGCCTCTCACAGTGCTACGAGCCCCAGTGCCTGCCAGGCTGCCAGCAACAAGCTGGGCAAGTCCATGCAGGGGCACGTCCTGCAGACCCCAAGCTGCCCAGTTCGTGCCAGGGGCCTGGGCAGCGGCTGTCAGAGCAGCACTGAGGGTCCGGGCAGCCTCGGCATCTTCTCCACCTGGGGCTCGCATCACAGATGGGCACAAACCAGCCTCCGTCGGCACCCCCGGCCCAGGGCCAGGGGGCCTGTGTTGGGCTCTGGCCCTGGTGCAGACCCTGCCAGGCAGGGCTGGAGCTGGCAGAGGGCGGCTGGGAGAGCTTGGCACCGGTGGAGGCTTCATGATGCAGACTGTGGGGGGGGTGAGGTGTCCCCAACACGACGAACCCCGCGTGCCCCTTGCGGGGCTGAGCATTGCCGGGGAGGCCCAGGGATGTGGTGCGTGGCTGCACGCGAGGGACGCGGGGAGCTGTGTTTGCTGTGGGGGAGGAAGGCTGCGCACCCAGCCCGCAGCCTGGGTGTCTGAGCAACCCGCTGTCTTTCTGCCTGTGCTGGCAGGCAGCTGGGGCTCAGCGTGCCGGAGACCTGCATCCTCCCCGTCCCGCTGTCTCCTCCCAGCTGTGGGCTTGCAAGGAGTGGCAGCTGGTGGGATATATAAAGGCAGGGGAACCTCAGCCAGCTCAAAAGAAACTCCTGGAGCTACTGGTGTTCTCCCTCCCTCCCTTCGCGTGATTCAGCTTCCCCACACCAGGGGAGCCGAGGACAAGCCTCACTGTAAGTACCCGAACTGAGCCGGCATTGTGTAGGCGAACCCCTGGGTCCGTGTGCACAGCCTCGGGGAAGGATGGCAGCTCCGGGCCCTGGACAGGAGGGTCCCCTGTCCTCTCCCGTGCAGAGAACTGGGGGAGAATGCTGTGGGGGGAAGCCCTGGACTGTCCCCACAGTCTTGCAGGGAGCTCTGCCTGTTGCTGCTGGATGGACAGGCTCCGGCTCCCTCCTCAGCCTAGCGTGTGGACAGGCAGCGCATCTCCATGGGGGGAGGGCAGCCAGGACTGCCCCGCGGGGCTGGGAGGGCTGTGGGGTGGCCCCACAGGAGAGGGCTCCCTTCTCTGTGGGGTGCTGGTGTTCCCTGCTGCAGCAGCACATGCTGGGCTTGCACCTCGCCGTGCAGTTTTGGGAGCTGGGAGTGTTCAGGGCAGGGTGGGGCGCGGCTGGGGCCAGCAGGAGCCCTCTGGGGCGAGCGTTCCCAGGGGACGTGAGACCCTGCGGGCCTCGCAGGGTCTGTGCTGGGGGCTTGTGCGCAGCACCCTAGGGTGGGGGCTGTGCCACTCGTGGGCTGCTGGTCCATGGGGGTTCAGGCAATGGGGACCTGGGCAGAACTCGAGGGGGATTGGGGGGGAGCAGCAGAGCCTTGGGGCGTTCCTCGGGGCCATCCCCTGCTCTGGGGCTGCGAGCAGATTGGGCAGCAGCCATCTCCCAGGGTGGCCGGGTATCCCCCGTGTGCCCCACTGGGCCAGCCCGTGCTGACCCTGCTCTCTGCCTCCAGGTGTGAGATGGCTGCCGGCAGCCACCTCCTCCTCCTCCTCCTGCCCTGGCTGGTCATGGCCTCGCACAGCCCACCTGGCTGCAAGATCCGGATTACCTCCAAGGGGCTGGACCTGGGTAAGGGGCTGGATGGGACCCTGCTCCTGGGGCCTGGGTAAGAGGCAGGTTGGGATGCTGCTCCTGGGGTCTGCACCTGGGTAAGGCTCTGCCTGCACGTGGGGCGGCTGGAGAGGAGCTGGGGGACTGGCTGGGGGGGGGCGATGCTGCTGGGAGGGCAGCACAGCCTGGCTGTGGCCAGCCCAGGCTTGCTTTGCTTTGCAGTTAAGCAGGAGGGGCTGCGCTTCGTGGAGCAGGAGCTACAGAACATCACGGTGTCAGACCTGCACGGGAAGGAGGGGCAGTTCCACTACAACATCAGCCAGTGAGTGCTGCCTGCTCCCCACGCACACGGCTCCCCATGTCCATCTGTCCATCCAACCATCTATATCCCTTCCCCTGCAGGGTCAAGGTGGAAGACCTGCAGCTGGCATTTTCCGACCTGCACTTCCAGCCTCAGCAGCACCTTGTCTTCAACATCAACAATGCCTCCATCAGCATGCGCTTCCGGAGACAGCTGCTCTACTGGTTCTTGTGAGCTACCTCCCCCTCCTGCTCCCCCAGGCACCAGCCTACCCCACGGCTGGGCCACAGCCACTGCTTGGCCATGCCCGCTGGGTGCCTTGCTGTCCTGCCCTGCAGCTGGTAGGAGCTGTGTGCTCCTCTCATCTGCTCTCCTCGCTTCCAGCTATGACATCGGGTCCATCAATGCCTCTGCGGATGGTGTCCACATCCACACAGTGCTGCAGCTGGCCAAGGATGATGCTGGGCGCCTGAAGATCTCTAACATCACCTGCAACGCCTCCATTGCCAGAATGCATGCAGGCTTCTCCGGCACGCTCAGGTACACCCAACCCCACCGCAGCAGCCCTGTCCCTCCGCCGGGCCAGCTCCACCTGTGCCTGGCTCCTTGGCCCCCCTTTCTGCACCCTCGGGACTTCCCCAGCCCAGGCTGTGTGCTGGCATGGGGCTGGAGGGGCAGGGCTGGAGCTGCAGGGGAAGGCAGGCAGCCACAGAGCTGCTCTTGTGTCCTGCAGGAAGGTCTACGAGTTCCTGAGCACCTTCATTGTCACAGGGATGCGCTTCCTCCTCAGCCAGCAGGTACGACAGGCAATGGAGCACAGGGGAGCCTGGCCTTGCCCTGCCCCACAGCAGGAGGGGAGGGTCCAGGTCCTCATCTGCACCTGGAGCAATCCTCCTCTTAGCTCAGCCCCTTGCCTTTCAGATCTGCCCATCCCTGGAGCATGCCAGCCTGGTGCTGCTGAACTCGGTGCTGGACACGGTGCCGGGTGAGTGGTGCCCTGGGGGAAGGGACCGGACCCCACGCACTGTGGGGAGGGCAGAGCTGGGCATCGGGCTGCCAGGCAGCCCACAAGCTTGGTCATGACAGCACATCTTCCCTGGCAGTGAGGAACTATGTGGATGAGCACATCGGGATTGACTACTCCCTCCTGCGGGATCCGGCTGTCTCCATGGACACCCTTGACCTAGACTTCAAGGTGAACACTGGATCCTGCCCTGCCGACCCTCCCACAGTCCACATGGGAACAGCTGTGCCAGCCTGCATGCTGGGCACCACAGAGCGAGCAGGGTGGGCTGCGCTACGGCTGCAGAAACGTCTCCTGTTCTTGGCCCAGGGCACGTTCTTCCCCCGTGCAAGAGAGAACCAGGAGCTGGAGAACCACGCGGTGGAGCCGGTGATCAAGGAGACCGAGCGCATGGTCTACGTCGCCTTCTCCGAGTACTTCTTTGACTCGGCCATGCACGCGTACTTCCAAGCGGGTGTGCTGGCCATAGAGCTCCAGGGGGAGAAGGTAGGCAGTGCCAGTCACCCGGCTATGCACAGGCAGCTCTCTGTGGGCAGGGGCCTGCTGCCAGGCAGGAGGGAGGGCTGGGCTCTGCCCACAGAACAGAGGAGGTGCCATCCAGGGAGCAGCTCTGCTGGGATCAACAGCAACTGTTCGCTTATCGTCCGGTGGTTTGTCCTCCCTGCAGGTGCCCAAGGACCTAGAGGTTTTGCTGAGAGCCACCTTCTTCGGGACCATCTTCATGCTGGTGAGAGAAGCACCTGGCCGGGGCGGGAGGCACAGGGGAGCCCCTGGGGCAGAGCACAGCCCTGCCCAGCTCTGTGCCTCCGGCTCACCTGCCCTCCCCAGAGTCCTGCTGTGGACGCTCCCCTGCGGCTGGTGCTGCAGGTGTCGGCTCCCCCCCGCTGCATCATCAAACCCTCAGGCACCTCCGTCTCTGTCTCTGCCTTCCTCAACATCTCACTGGTGGCCCCGGGCCGCCCCCCCGTCCAGCTCTCCAGCATGGCCATGGTGAGTGGGGGGCTGGCCAGGAGGGGTGCACGTGGCCAGGGCTCCCTGTGCAGCTACCCCAGCGCACAGGGGAAGAGCGTTTCCCACCTCACAGGGGAAGGCTCTGGCGTCCCAGAGCAGAGGGACAGCTGGGCCTATGGAACAAGAGGAGCAGCCAGCCTGGCTAGCTACCTGCTTGCAGTGGGCACAGCAGGGCTGTGATTCAGCCTTCTCTCTCCCTAGGAAACAAAGCTGAGCGCCAAGGTGTTTCTGCAAGGAAAGGCGCTGCGCGTGCAGCTGGACCTGCGACGGTACGGCCTGTGCTGGGGTCCCGTGGAGGCTGCGGGGAAGGTCCCCTCTGCGCCCCACTCACGGCTGCTTTCTCCCCTGCAGGTTTCGCATCTACTCCAAGCAGTCTGCGCTGGAGTCGCTAGCGGTGAGCAGACCCGTGCCAGCGCGGAG
>NW_008795316.1:484932-490436 GCF_000699145.1 Aptenodytes forsteri
GCCGGGGGGGGGGGGTCCGGCCTCCCTTGCTAGCACCCAGCCACAGCACGGGGCAGGCTTGGGGAGGGGCTGTGCATTGCAGGACACTCCTTCTAGCCCACCCAGTGCTAAGTGCAGGCATGCCCTGCCCAGGCAGGCAGGTCTGCCGCTGCTGCTGGTGTGCTCACCCACATTCCTCTCTCCCCAGCTGTTCTCACTGCAGGCCCCACTGAAGACCCTGCTGCAGCTGACAATCATGCCCATCATTAATGGTAGGCACCACCGCTGCCCGCACGCACCTGGGCTTGGGGCAGGGGCACAGTGGGACTCTGTTTCACTGCATCTCTCCCTCCCTGCAGAGAGGACTAAAAAGGGGGTGCAGATCCCACTGCCAGAAGGCATGGACTTCACCAAGGAGGTGGTCACCAACCATGCGGTACGTGGCAGGATGGGGACAGCCTGGGCACCCCCAGCGGGGGCAGGGACCATGTCCTGCTGGGGCAGGGCACAATTACACCCAGCCTTGCGCTAATCCTCTTTGCCTTCGCAGGGATTCCTCACGGTGGGAGCTGATCTCCACTTCTCCAAGGGGCTGCGGGAGGTGATTGAGAAATACCGCCCCCCCTCCCCCCCCCGCCTACCCCAGCTCAAGGCCTGCAGAGCCCAGCATGGACCCCCGCCAGCTCTAGCTCTTCTCCCCACTCGCTCCTTCACCCCGGACCGAGGGCAGATCCCGGGCTGGACCCGTAGACTGTAGGTAGGAAGCAGCTTCCCCGGTACCACCGGCACATTCTGCAGGGCACCCATGCCCTGGTGGGTAGCAGCAAGGCGGAGACAGCCGCTCTGGGAACCCCTGCTGCACCCCATCTTGTTACACTAATAAACCACTTGACTCCAACCCACGCGGCCTCATTGCTTGGAGATGTGCCCACGCCGGACTGCACGGCTGCCAGCACGTGGGGAGAGATGGGGAAGGAGGCAGACAGCGCTGCTCCCCCGGCCAAGGTACTTGGGAGGCAGACACAGCTCAGAACAGTGGCAGAGGGGCTCAGAGCAACTGCACTTCCCCTGCTTTTGCGGGTGGCTTGTTTCCAGGCCGCAGTGACCCCCTACGGAGAGGGGGGCACAGACCACAGACCCTGGCTCCCCAGCACAGCGTGTCAGCACTCACCTCTGCTAGATCCTTGGTGCATACTGGTACTCCTCAAAGGAAAGCAAAGCGGGGGGTTGCAGGGTGGTGCGAGGAGCTGGGCAGTGAGGAGCAGAACCACCTTGTTCAGAGAGTTTATTGCGAGTTCCCAGAAGCGCTGCGTGCCCCAGGCAGTGAGCAGGTGGTGGGATTGTCTTTGTGGTAAGCCTCCTTCACCGGGATCAGATGTGGGAGTGGGTTGGAGGGGAGCAGAAAGTCCCTGCAGGAGCAGCGCCCAGCTGCCCACAGCCGCCACGTGAACTGCATTCCTAGCAGGGGGCAGCTGCCTCGGAGCCTGCCCAGGGCTGTGTGCATGCAGGGGCCGCAGGGCAGAGGGGAAGTGGTGAGGACTGCTCCCTTCCCAGGAGGGAAGTAACTGCCTCCCCAGACAGGGAGGAGGCGAGACAGGAAGCCACAAGTGAGGAGGCGGCTGCAGCAGGGGCACAACTCCTCACCCAGCAAGGACAGAGCCCCTGGGACTCCTTGCCCCCCAGCCCGTGCCCCCCACCCACCGCAGGCAGCCCCATCCTCCACCCTGTCCAGCTGGGCACCATTCTCAGGGCTGGGCAGAGCCCCTGGGCTGGAGCAGGGAGCCCCACCGGCTGCAGGAGTGACTCGTTTCATGGCGCAGGGAGCCTGGGCGCAGCTGAGCAGCACCAAGGACGAGCTGTGCAGGAGGTGCCGGGTGGAGAGGGCAGCCGGGGCGCCAGGCGCTGCCTCCACAGCTCCTAGTAAGGCTCGTTCTTAATGAAGCGGCTGAACATGGTGAAGGCAGCGAGCGGCCGGTCCGTGGGCACCATGTGGCCAGCTCCCTGTGGGAAACAGGCGGCAGCAGGTCAGTGCCAGCTGTGGGGCTGCCACTGCCCCGCAAGCACCTTCAGCCCCAGGCTGCCCGCAGCCCAGCCAGCACTGCCCCACTCTGACCGCAGCACTGGTGTCTGGCACGCCTGCCTGCGCTGCGGCCAGCGGCCCTGTCCCCGTCTCCCGGAGCCCCCTCAGCCCTACCTTGACAGTGAGGAAGGCGATGTTGGTAAATTCCTTCACGAAGCCCCCGATTTGGTTCTCGCCTCCTTCAGTGTAGAGCCAGGGCCGGCGAGCCACCTGCACCTGGGACCGGCAGCAGCGCCCTCAGTGCCCCGGCTGCCCGAGGCAGGGGGCCAGCCCTGCCCACGCTCTGCCGCAGCCAGCCCCGGCGCGCAGCCAACTGCACAGCCTGGAGCTGGTGACCGGCCTGGCCCAGGCCCCGCCCTGCCCATTTACCTTCTGGCACAGGGAGTCCACAAACCACTCGTCCCCGAGGAAGTTGCAGGCCATGTCGACGTCCCCGTTGTACACCAGGATCCGGTATTTCTGCAGAGCAGGAGGAGGGTGAGCGTTTCGCAGGGCAGCAGCCCCGGCCAGGCAGGAGGCCGGTTTGCAGAGCCGGTCTCAGGGCCCGGTGGCTTCCCCCACACGCACCATGGCTCCGAGCAGCTTCAGGTACTGGTTGTTCATCTGCATGTACAGGCGCTTGTAGCTGTGGTTCACCTCGAAGCTGCAGAGGAAGCATGGGCATCACGCGGCTGCTCAGGCTCATGGTGGTCCCTCCCAGCCCAGAGCTTGCTCACCTGCACACCTGCCACTCTGGGGCGTCGGGGGAGATGTGAAGAGCCTTCCTCACCTCCGGAGAGTTCAGATACACGCGGAGGGCTGTGGAGTTCGTGCAGGGAGGGTCCATCCGGACCTTCTTCCGGGCTACCGGCATCCGGAACAGGTTCTGGGAGAGAGTTGGGAAGAGTCCCTGCCACAGCAGCACCTGGTGCTGCCCCATGGGAGCAGCTGCTCTTTGCCCCCTCCTGCCTACAGGCAGCACCGCTGGCCAGGCAGAGGATGCTCGCAGCCTGGTGGCACGAGCACCCAGGCTCACCTGCCGCCAGGAGAACCTCATCGGCATCTGGATGAAGGAGTTGCCCAGGTCATGTGTGATGAGATAGTCACCCTCGTACCTGCAGCCGGAACGAGCACAGGGACAGGCTGAAAGCTCTGGAGGAAAAAGGACTCGGGGTCCTCCCTCGGGGAAGTCCTCGACAGCAGCCAGACACAGTCCACCTGTCCCAGAGGGACCCCTCTGCCAGCCAGGACCCCACGCGCTGCAAACCAAAGCAAGACCCATCTCCCCTGGGGCCAGTCTCACCTCATGCTCCCAGGGACACCACCATCGCACGGGGCATAGAGGTTGTAGATGTTGAGGCCGGACTCCTCTACGATCTGAATCATCTCCGCCATCTGCAACGAGCCGCAAGAAGGGTTTGGGATTCAGCAGGATGCTTGAGGGACCGTGGGCCCATCCAGAGCCAGGCGGGTAGGTGCTGCTCACAGACACCGGCGCTGGGCACGCACTCGGGGGCTCCGGCTCCCCTCACCTTGAGTGTGCAGTTCAGGTTGGAATTGTCGTGGAAGTTGCACTTCCCTTGGGAGCAGCAGAAGGCCTGCAAGTCCCTCCACAGCCTGCGGGCAGAGACCAGGGGATTGGACCGCGCTGCCCAGATGGCAACACCGACACAAAGCCAGCGGCCACGGCCACAGCTGCGCTGCAGGCTCCCTGCCTAGCAGCTGCACAGCACGCGGCTCAGCCCGGTGCCCTGCGCGCCCCACAAACAAATGTGCCCAAGGGAGCTGCCCAGGACAAGGGGCCATCTCCACAGCCCGGCTGCTGGCCCAAGTCAGGCCAGGAGCATCCCCTGTCCCACACACCATTGACCCAGCCAGCCCCGTCCCATGCCGTGTCCCCGTCCTGCTCATGCAGGGACAGTGCATCTAGCAGCAGCGCTCCCCCTCCTCTTACTCGGTCCCCAGCAGGCCGTGGTAATAGGCAAAGTAAACCAGGGAGTTGTCATTGATCTCGTAGGAGGAGAGGCCATTTCCCACGGCAATTCCCTGCGAGGCAAGAAGAAAACAACTCTGTTGTGTTCCAGCTCCCCACAGGGCAGCTGCAGTGGCAGCAGCGGCAGGCAGGAAGCAGATGCGGCACTGTTTACTCCACAGAGGGAACAGGAAGGGTTGGGGGTGCCTGAGAACGCTCCCCTGGTCCCACTCGGCAGGGACGGACACGTCCACCAGCAGCTGCTGCCAGCACCCCAGGAGAAGATGAAAGGCCACAGGGCCAGACCTGCCCTACGTCCCAGAGGGGGCTCTGCACGCCGGCTGCGCAGCCAGTCCCCACCCCGGTACTGCTCGAGAGCCCCAGCGAGGCCGTGCCAAGCCCTCCGCTCCCCGGCTCAGCCCAGGCTGGCGTCAGAGCCCAGCCGCTCACCTTCAGGTTGAGGCTGGGGTCCTGCATCACCCACTCCGCCAGCGTGGGGATGTAGACCCCCCCGTAGCTCTCCCCCGTGAGGAAGAGATCGTTCTTGGAGTACTCGGGAAAGAGCCGGAGGAAATCCTTCAGCGCCAGGTAGTTGTTGTGAGCAACCTGCAGGCAGGAGGAGACAGGGGTCAGGCAGCAAGGCAGGACCCCCAAGCGCCCAGGCTGGGACAGGCAGGAGGCAGGTCCCTCCCAGCAGCCCGGGTCACTCGCCTCGGTGTCGTTTGTGGCATACTTCTTGTCCTCGGAGTAGGAGAAGCCGACGCCAGCGGGGGACTCCACGTAGAGCACGTTGGCAATCTGCAGGGACAGCAGAGGAGCTGGAGATCAGAGGAGACCCCCCTCCTGGCTCAGTGAGGCAGAGGGCTGCTGGCCTCGCCGGTGGCAGCACCCGTGGATGCCCGGCCTGCCCCAGGGCTGCGCTGGGGGGGATGGCATTCCTGCTCTGCTCGACAGCAGACTTGAGAGGAGGGTGTGTTGGGCAGGGCGGGGGGAGCCTGTGGGAGGCTCGGCTCCATGGAGAGCGCAGGAGGAACTGGCTCGGGGCCACCCTCTCCCCACAGCTGTTGGAGGGCTGCAGCGCCCACACCCGTACCTTGTTCCAGGCATAGTCATTGTACTTCAGCGTGACCCCGTCGGGCTGGATCTGGGGAAGCAGAAGGCAGTGACTGATGGGCACAACCAGGCTGGCCCCAGCGGGATGGCTCGTGCCATGCAGCCTGCCAACCCCCGGCGGCCCCGAGCCGTGGGACGGCTGCGACTACTGACCAGGAAGGGGCCATGCTCCTTCAGGAAGCCCTCCATGGAGCTGCAGCCGGGGCCCCCGTTCAGCCACAGCACCAGGGGGCTGCTCTGGGGGTTGCTCTGGGCCTCCACAAACCTGCAGACACACGGCCGTCAGTTGGGGGTTGTCTCCACAACCCTGCAGACACACGGCCGTCAGCGCCCGGCCAGACCCCCGCCCCCCGCTCGCTCGGGGCGCAGCCCGGCACGGCA
>NW_008795316.1:491578-499129 GCF_000699145.1 Aptenodytes forsteri
GCACGCTTCCACCGCGTCCACGGCGCCAACGTCCGCCTGAACGCCTCGCGCACGCGGGCCACCCGGGTGGAGAGCTTCGCCAACGGGCTCTGCTTCAGCCAGGAGCCGCTGGCGCCCGGGCAGATCTTCCTGGTGGAGATCGAGGAGAAGGAGCTGGGCTGGTGCGGGCACCTGCGCGTGGGGCTGACGGCCCACGACCCCCAGAGCCTGGAGGTGGTGCCCGAGTACTCGCTCCCGGACCTGGTCAACATGGGGGACACCTGGGTGTTCGCCATCACCCGGAGCCACAACCGTGTCGCGGCGGACGGGGAGGAGGCGCCGGCGCGGGCGCGGGGCCCCCACTGGGAGCCCTTCCTGCTGATCGAGCAGGTGAGGATCCCCCGTGACACGCTGGTGGGGCGCAGCAGGCCCGGGCGCTACAGCCACATCCTGGATGACCTGTACAAGATGAACGTGCTGCCTGCGACCGCCCGGCGCAGCCGGATCGGCGTGCTGTACGCCCCGCAGCCCGACGGCACCGCCGACATGCACATCGTCATCAACGGGGAGGACATGGGGCCGAGCGCCAGGCACCTGCCCACCGCCCGCCCGCTCTACGCCGTGGTCGACGTCTTCGCCTCCACCAAGAGCGTCCGGGTCATCCCGGTGGAATATGGCTGTAGGTACCTGCCCCCTCCCTGGGGCATGTCCTGCAAGGGCCAGGAGCCGGGGCGCGAGGGGGCTCCGGTGGGGTCACCCCATAGTCCCCAACAGTGGGAGCGTCAGAGCGTGCCACGGGGCAGAGGGACGCGGGGTAGAGGGCACAGGAGAGCCCCCGGCCCCTGCGGAGCACGGGCGAGACCCCACACTGCCACTGACAGGTGGTGTCTCCCAAAAGCTCTGCCACGCGGGGCTGCACCCGGGCTGGGGGAGAGCTCGCACCAGCTCCCAGCAGTGGCGGTCGGGGCAGAGCCCAGCCTGGTCGCCCTTCCCGAGCGGAGCGATGGGGGCGGGTGTTCTGGGCTGCCCCGGACCGGGGGCTGCGGCACCGCGGAGCTGTGCCCCCGCAGTGCCACGCTCATCCCCAGCCAGACGGATGGGGATCCCATCCCCCCGACCGGAGCCCAATGCCGGTGCTCACGGAGCTGCTTCTTGGGGGCTGGCGAGCCCTCACCGTGCCCAGCCTCGCCCCACGGGCACGCAGCAGCCCGGAGCCAAGCAACGTCCTGCCTTGGCATCAAAACATCCGGCTGTGCCCCGCTGCCCACCTCGGCACGTACGCCGCGCCCCCGCGCCTGCCGCGTGCCCCGGCTGCGGGGTGCCCTGGGCAGGCGCTCCGTGATGCCATCGGAGGTTGGGCAATATCCGGCATCCCACAGCCGGCTGGGGAGGGGCCAGGAAGGCTGGCGCTGGTCGCTGGCTCTTGCGTGGAGTCAGGCTAATAAGTGCTAATTAGCACCATACTGGAAAAATCAGCAGATGCCGAGGATCAGGTGAGAGGAGAGCCAGGAGGAGAGCTAGCGCCTGGGTGACGGTGGCTAGCCGTGAGCTGTCATGCTGCCGTGCCACCTTTGCTTTACATCAGCAGGATAATTCGCTGTCTGCACCCTGGGTGCAAGGCCGCAGACAGAAACAAGCCCAGACCTGACGGCCGAGGGGCCGGCTGCCCCCGACCGCCGGGAGCCACCGCTTCTCTCGTTGGCACAAAGTTCAGCCGCTTCTGTCTCAAGGCTGAAATCCAGGATTCTCCCTGCCAGCTGCTGCGAGCCGGGTTATCCAAACAGGGAGGTTAAATGTGCCCGGCCACCCAGGCCCCCCTGCCCCGGGAGTGTGCTGAGGGCGACCGGCCGGAGCACGCTGCAGGAGGCCGCTGAGCCGCCTCAGAGGGCCCGTCCCCGGCCGCTCGGGATAGACTGGCGCTGGTAGCACGTACCTCTGGGAGAGCTGCCCCCTTCCCACCGCACCGCAGGCCGTGGGTCCCCGCGAGCACCGGGGCTGGCGCAGGCACTGCTGCAGAGGTGCAATCTAGCTTCCCGCCCTCAACAAAGATCTCAGTAGCTCCGGTTTCTGCAACACTTCCGTAGGGTTTAAAAATCGGTCTCAGTGCAGTTCTATTCCTGGCCGGGGTCCGGCTGGTGAAGTGAAAACCAGAAGTGAGCAGCTGAGCCGCCGGCAACATGCGATGCGGCATGGGGGGGCAGGGAGCAGGAGAGGCAAAGGGCATCTGCCACTAGTCACCCAGCACTCAGCATTACGCAGCCCTGCGCCGCCGAGGTGAAGATAAGCACTCCAGCCATCCGAAAACAGCCCCAAGGTCAGGAGCCGGCTGGGCACAGCGCGGTTGTGCTTGGCAGAGCTCTGCTCTGCCCGGTGCCGGCACGAGCCCCTGGAGGCACCGGCCCCGCAGCCAGAGAGGTGCTCAGCCACGTGCAGGCGAAATGGCCAGGTCCCACCCGTGGCTCCGCTCCGGCCGAGCACGATGCCCTGGGGTGCTCTCCTCCGGTTCGGCTCTTGGAGGCAGCGGATGAACCAAGGCCCACGGGCTGCGCCCGAGTCAGCTCTTGTTTAAAATCTGAGGAAAGCACTGGCCGCAGCTAATTGCACCCACGCCGCTGAGCCACCAAGGGCTCCTGAAAGAGGAATCCCACAGGGGCGCGTGTCACAGGAGCAGGAACCGGGCAGAGCCCGCGCAGGTGGCCACGGGAACGGCTCAGAAGATGGTTGTCTCAAAGGCATCGCCGGAGCTGTCTCTGCAGGCAGCACAGCCCCGGCCTGCGGGCGCCCACCCGGCAGCCTGGCGCCGGCGCCAGTGGAAGCGGACCAGCGGAGCAGGTTGGAAGGAAAGCACAGTGTGGGCGTGTGAGACCCCAGGGAGCCGCTCGACAGCCCCCAGGGAAAACAAATGCAAACCAGCCATGGTAACGCACGGCTTGGGCATATAACTGTCCCCCAACCTTCCTCCCGGTAACGGGAAGAGCTTCACAGCCCAGGGCCCTCAGGCTCCTGTCCCAGCCGGAGTACCTTGGCGCCGGCTCTCCCGCACAGCTGGCTCGAGCCCAGGGCAGGACGATGCCTGCTTCTGCCGCAGAGCAAGCTCACCCACCGCTGCCCTAAAACACAGTGCCTCCGGGGAGCCTCGGGGCCCATCTCCTCCGCACCCCTCTGCTCTCGGCCTTGCCGGTGACTCGGCCAACTCAGCTGCTTCTTTCTGTTCTCTTCCAGTCCCCTCCCTGCAGACCCTCTGCCGGCTGGTCATCCAGAAGCACATCGTCCACCGCCTGGCCATCGATGGCCTGGACCTGCCCCCGCCGCTGAAGAGCTTCTGCAAACACGAGTGAGGCATTGAGGGCGCTGCCCCGGGCCGTCCCCCGTGCCAACAGTCCCCCCAGCAACGGCCGGCAGGCTGCCCGGGCAGTATCTGTGCCCCCCGCTGCCCCCTCCACCTCCCGGGGCCCACCGGCACGCAGCCCCCCTTGCCCCCAGGGCGCCTGTGCGCAGGGCACGTGCTACCAAAGGGCCAACGCAAGAGCCCGGGCAGCGCGGCAGAGCATCGGAGGGACTTTCCTCCGTGCAGACAGGTGCGGCAGGGCTGGCGCGGGGGCAGGAGGGTGGCACAGGGCAGAGCGAGCAATAAAGCGCTTCCAGCCAGAAAGCGAGCGTGCTGTGGGGAGTGCTGGCGCATGCAGCAACGCAGGGGGAGTGGCGATTGCTGCCGGACCCGCGCCAGGCCCGCTGCCGTCGGGGCCGTGCTGACAGCTGGCACTGCCCGCAGCAGGAGGCCCCGTGCACCAGGATGCCGGTCGAGCCGGTACCGAAGGACCCGCAGAGCCCCTGCAGCCAGGAGACCCAGCCCCGCCCGTGGGATCCCCACGGGATGAGGCCTTGGCGTGTGCCCAGCACCAGACCAGTTCTCGATGGGGCAAGGCCAGCGCTGGGCAGCTCTGGGGGCTCCCATCTGGGGGAGGAAGCTGCGGCTTTGGGTATTTTAGTCCCCAGCCAAGGGGACCTTCTTCCCCTTCCACGTCAGGGCATTTCGTGTGGCTGTAGGGGGTGCTTCAGGGGAGCTGCCTTCCAGTAAGGTGGGAAGAGTTCTGTCAAAGGAGGGCTCGGGGGGCTGGCACCCTCCCGCGCTTCAGCAGCCACTCGTAGGAGCGGTTCACCCTCCAGCGAGGAACAAAGCTGGGCCCGTGAGCCTGCGAGCACGGCCCTCAACGCTGCTGGGCTCGGGACCTGTCCGTGGCCCGGGAATGAAGCTAGGATTGCCCTAGGATCAGAGCAAGGGTCAGGCCGAGTGGAGCGTGGGAGGGCACGGCCCAACGCTCAGGCAGAGGGTAAATTACAGCTGGGCACTTGTCCCAGCCAGGCAGTTTCGCTCTTGGGAAAGATGTTTACCCCGAGAGCGGGGATGAGTTATTTCCTGTGCTCCCAGCAGGGAGGTGGACGGGGCGGATGCTGGAGGGAAACCCGCAGTGCCCAGGGAGCCGCGCTGGCAGCAGCCGTTGCTCAAGCACGTGTCTGTGGCCATGGAGCTGGTCACAGCGACCCGGCGCAGGGTCCAGCTACCCCGCCTCGCCAGCTGGGGAGGGGAGCCCAGCGCTCCCCAGCTCCGGGAGCCGGCACTGGGCCCTCCTCCAGACACCTCATCCTCCGGCTGGTGGGGATGGCAGCTGGCGTTCCCGCAGTGCCTGTGCCGGGCTGGGAGGGGAGGCAGGGTCGGAGCTGCACAGAGCAAGAGGCAGAGGAAAGAGCCCTCCGAAAATCAGAGGGGTGCCCACACACGCCAGGAAGAGAGATGGCAAGGGGGCCAGCAGGCAGGGCCTTCCAGGCCTCTCGAACAGCACGGCTGAGGGGTGAAATGAGCAGCTCCAAGTTTACAGAAAGGTGTTTTAGGAAACACTACACTATATTTAGTCAGAGAGATTCGATAGTATCAGATAATGTTACAAAACCCTCGATCGAGAGGAAATCCCGAACCACGCAGCAGTCCTATTCCTGCGACGGGCCAACTCTACCAAAACCAAAGCATTAATGAAGGAAGCGCTGATCGGGTAAAACGCCGACGGTGACTGAACCACAGCAATGAGTGAGGACTCCCGACGCCCCCCCGTGCCACGTCCCGCAGGACGCAGCCTGCCGCGTCCCAGCACGATGGGCTTTGGAGCTGCTGGTGTTGGAGTTGCTCTTGCTGGCGAGGGGGGGACAGGGAGCTCACCCAGCCCAAGAGCAACGCCCAAGGGCTGGAGCTTGTTTGCTCTTCTTGGTATTTTTTCCTCCCCCACCCCATCTCATGCGTTTAAAGCCTTTGCTCTCCACCTCACCGCAGCTTTGTTTGCACTGCTGTGACCCCCAGCATCCCTCCCACCTCCCCCAGCACACGAGCTGTTGACGAGGGAGGGCGGGTTCCCCTTTCTGAGGAATTGAGAGCAGCTGCCGTAACCAAACAACTCCTCTGCTCCAGACCGCGGGCTGCGCGGCCGGCAGCGGAGATTGCCACCCTCCGGATCTGCTGCCTCCTAACAAGCAGGCTCGCTCCATTAACTGGAGGGCACCGCAACGAGGCAAGACCACCAAGAAGCGCCCTTCAAAGCCCTGCCTGATCTCATGAGCCGAGCGAGCCCCACCGTCCCCTCCTGCCAGCAGGGAGGGGCGGCCGCAGCTGGCGCAGAGACAAGACACAGCTCCTGAGCGATACAAGGCCGATTTATTGGCTTTGTTGCACAACACATCGCAGCAGGATGCTGGAAAGACCTGCAGGCACTGGCCACAGATCAAGTAATTTTGTCACATGTTATTATACCATCATCTCCCACGCCGCACCACCCATGGCTGGCTCCCAGCCACATCTCCTGTTAGCCAGGTCAGCGGCTGGTTACCCATTCCAGCGCGGTCTGGAGTTCCCAATCCGGTTCCTCAGCTGCCCCGTGCAAGAGGCGATGCTTGCTCGGCAGATAAAGGACCCAAACTGCCCCTTCCATGCCGAGCCCCGAGGGAGTGACAGGCTGAGGGGAGTAAAGGGGGAAGCTGGGACACCGGTGGAGTGATGAACAGGCCTCCTGCACATCTGCTGCCCTGCTGCTCCCGAGGACCCGCACACAGAGCGGCCAGCTCGGCTCCCACTCGGCGCTACAGCTTCACCTCGACGTAGGGCCCGATCCAGCTGTCAGCCAGCTCCCGGAGGGTCCTGTACCTGCACTCAAACTCCTCCCTGCTGCAGTGGGTGAGAAGCCGGCTGATCTCCGCCGTGAGGAAGGACACCACCAGGGATTTATCCAAGGACTTGTTCCAGGAGCTCTTCAGGACCTCCAAGAGGCCATCAGCACTGTCTCGCCCGGCCTGATGGGCATCGCGTCCCTTCTGCCGCTGTCTGCTGAGCATCTCTGGCTGCAAGGTCTTCCTGTCCGAATTCAGCACGGCCAAGATGTGCCGGCAGGGCAGCTGGAAGACCTGGTTGAAGTGGCAAGTGCAGCTACTCAGGCCTTTCAGGTCCACCCTGTGGGCATCCTCCAGGACCTGTATGCTGAGAGCGTCCTCCCCGGCGCCTATCAGCTGCACGGACTTCTGAACCACCGCAAACTCGCTCAGGCACAGCCTGGCAGCAGGCTCCGCGCAAATATCCCTCAAAGACTGCTTGATGAGCTCTTCAGTCCTTCGGTTAATTTCCTCCTCGCTGTCACCCTCCGGGTTTTCCGTGGCCTCCAGTTTGGCCACAGGAGATGAAGGATCTAATGAGGACTGAGGGCTCGCGGGCTCGTTCCGGAGGAGGAGGAGAGCCTGGGGGATTTCAGGATGACGCTGAAGAGCCGTGGGGAGCCGAGGAGCTGCCGGTGGACTCTGGAGAACAATCACGGGGCTCTTAGCAGCTGTGAGAGAGGCCGCCACCGGCTGCTGCTGCTGAGCTGCTGCCGTGGTGGGGCAGGCCTGGACAGAGCTCTGAGATGGCTTCCCCTGGCATGCCAGAGGGGCGAGAGGCAGACCCAAGGCAGGCAGGCTTTGGGGAGCTGCCTGAGCAGCACGGTGATCAGGACGGGTAGTGGAGCACGTCGCGGTATCAGGAGGGCTCTTAGAAACACACTTTTGGTAGTGCTGGGCTAAGGAGGTGATGCAGCTCTCCAGAGAGAGCCCAGTGCTGAAAACCTGGCTTAACCCCTGGGTGACCACCTCCAGGTCCCTAAAGTAGTTACTGCTGTCCCCCCACGTCCTCTCCCTGTGCACGGCCCAGATCTCATCATCAAGCAGCCAGTGAATATGGAGCTGAGGCAGCAAGTCCGGTGTCACGAGGTCCCCCAGGAGGGCGTGCATCTTCCTGCGGCTGCTCTCGGTGGCTGCGCACATGGTGTCGCTCAGGGCGGCCAGGATCAGGCGCTCGGCGCGGCCCTCCAAGGCCAGCCGGCTGCAGGCGCTTGCAGAGGTGGAAGACGGAGAGGTGCACCTCTGCTGCGGGAAAGGCCTGGGCGAGCGCCGGCGGCTGGGGGAGGCCGGGGCCCACCAGGAGGAGCCGGGTCTCGGCCCAGGCGGGGTTGAAGGCCCTGAACGCCCCGTACATGCGGGACAGGCTTCCCGCCGACTCGTCCC
>NW_008795316.1:500102-508482 GCF_000699145.1 Aptenodytes forsteri
TGGGTGCGGGCGGGGGAAGCAGCGGCTGCAGCTCCGGCAGTCCCGGCTCACCCGGTGCACGTCTTCCAGCAGCTGAACCGCGAGGCTGCCCGGCGCGGGGCTGAGCAGCTGGGTGGACGCCTGCACCACCTCCCACTCCTTCAGGCACAGCCAGGAGCCCAGGTCCGTACAGCTCTCCCGGAGCGTGGCCAGCACACAGCCCGTCCCCGCTGCGGCAGCCTGCCCAGCGGGCTTGGGGCACTCGGCATCACCCGGTGCACGTCTTCCAGCAGCTGAACCGCGAGGCTGCCCGGCGCGGGGCTGAGCAGCTGGGTGGACGCCTGCACCACCTCCCACTCCTTCAGGCACAGCCAGGAGCCCAGGTCCGTACAGCTCTCCCGGAGCGTGGCCAGCACACAGCCCGTCCCCGCTGCGGCAGCCTGCCCAGCGGGCTTGGGGCACTCGGCAAGAGCCAGAGAGCCAGAAACGGGACCTGGTTCTGCTGCTGCAGCACCGGCACGTGCGTCAGGCTCCTCCTGGAGGCTGCTCCGACTGTCCTCCTCAGTGCTTGAGAAACCCTGGTTCAGGCTTTCCAAGCCTGTGGAATCAAGGCAGTCTGCACACTCCAGAAAACAAAGAACGCTCGCCTCCAAGGATGGCTGCTGGCCAAAGAGACTGGATATTCGGTGCGTGATGAGGTCCAGGCTGTCCATGTGCGTGCTGCAGGAGTGCAGCCCTTTCTCCGCGTGCATGCACCACAGCAGCTCGCAGGAGAACCAGTTGGCTTGCAGGTAGTCGTACAGCTCCGGGCTGACCACACGCTTCACCAGCTGGGACAGGGCATCCAGGCTTGCAGCCGAAGGGGAAAACACGGCCTTCTGCAAGGCCAGCGTCAAGTTCTGCTTGAAGGAAGAGGAGATTTCTGCTTCCCTCACGTTCTTCTCAAGGAGTCGGACAGTGTGATAGACAGAAAGGAGCACCTGGGCAGAGGGAAAGAGCTCGTGGAGGATGGCTTTGTGAAAGAAGGACACGTCCACGAAAACAGCCTGGACCTTTTGCCACTCGGGGTTGAACTCCTTGAAGACGGTCAGCATTTTCCTGACGCTGTGTCCTGCGTCGTACTTCAGCAGTGACAAGTGTACCACTTTCCCCACTCGCTCCTTACTCTCTACAAGGAAAGCGTAGAGGACGTGTCTCCCCTCGCTCGGCACCCTGTGCAGCAGGAGGCTCTCGGGGAACTGCATAAACGAGCTCTTCATCTTGCTGGTCTGGAAGCTGAGTCTGTCCAGGCCGTGGTCGCTGTCTGCGCTAATTGAGGCCAGCGAGCCCCTGTCTACCCTCAGGAAGGTTTTCATGACCTCAGCAACCCTGACGAGCACCGAGGCCGAGGCATTTTCCTTCGCTGCCTCAGGGAGTGTGGGAGCCCTGTACAGAGCAGGCGCCCCGTCCACCGGTTGTCCCGCAACCACGTGCGAGTCCTCATCCGCCGCAGCACCGCTGTCGGTCCCACCCGCCTGCTGCTGCTTACGCAGTTTTGTAGCAGGGCCCTCACGTGCCGCGGCGCTTGCCGTCACAGCGGTGGCTCTGGTCAGGGAAAACACCGGGTCCGCATGGACGTGGTTGCTGTTCAGTTCGCTGATCACGAGCCGGTCTATGTCCTCCTTATATTGCAACACAAAATAAGCCGGACACAAGCTGGGCTGCTGCTTTCTCTTCTTGCTGTATTTTTGGGTCCGGGCACAACCAAACTTCACCCGCATGAACCTGCAAGCGTTAAGAAAGCGTTAACGGGGGCAGCAATGGTGGTGTAGGCTGCCAGCATTTAGTTTTGACTTTTCTTGCATGCCAACTCTATACTCAGTTAGTGAGCACAAAAAACCCACACACACATGCCAGTCAGACATGTGGGCTGGCTTCCTGCTCAGCAAAGCCTGGGGTAAGCTCAAACACAGGAGAAACAGAGGAACCGAGAGTTACAACAGCCACGACCGGACACTACAAAGCAGCCCCAGCTCTTGTTCCCAACAGCGCCTCTATTTCTGCTCTCCAGAAACAGCAAAGCCGTCAATGAAAACTTGATACCTGCGTGTTTGTGCCTTGCTCTCTTACAGCACGTATCATTTCTGCAACTCCTCTGCATCTGGAGGAGCAGGCTAGAACATAGCAAGAAAGGCTTCAAGGCATGAGATTAAATTATATTTTAAGAAGGCAAGGGGAGCAGTTGTGTAACTGGAGAACGGCCTTGCAGCCTTTGCACACACAAGCAGATCCACCGACTGGGACGGAAACGAGACAGTGTCACGGCACCACTAGACCCGTTCAGATAAGCAAAGGCTGCGGAATCGAGTACTGCGAGAGGGGAACCTGACAACACCTTTCCCTTGCAGTGCGGTAAAGGCAGCTAGGGAATGCTAGCGGACGCCAATATTTAGCGTCCTGCTACTTGAGTGGAAAAAGGCGGGAGCTATAGTTTGTCAGCAGTTTCAAAGATCAAAGCTACAGGTTTTGCTACAAGAGGCAAAGAGAATCGTCGAGCCAAAAGGCAGAGTAAACCAGAGCTAAGCAGCAGACAGAGGACGGCGGAGCGCCAGCCGGGGAGCGAGGGGGCAGCGAGAGGGCCGGGACACAGCTATATGCAGCGAGGGGGGAGGCAGGAGCGGCACAAGAACAGCCGAGACCACGAAAACGGCAAGCGCGTGACATAACCAACCGTGCCCCCCTCTACGGGTGCGTTACGCTACCGGGATCATCCCTCCCGCAATCAGAGAGCCCGGCCGCAACAGCGTTCAGCCGGGCGCGGACGAGAGCTTGCGCCCTGCGGAAGGGCACGGTTCCTTTCCCCCCCCCCCCCCCCCCCCCCCCCCCCCCCCAGTTGAGGGGAAGAAAAAATACAGAGATTATTTCAAGTGTTTTGTGATCATAACGCTCTATTTCTTTAGGCCATATCTGCTAGGAGGTTATGTTTTGTAAGTGTGGCTCTTCACTGACATATAACGTACCCAGATAAATACACAGGAAAAGAGTTAATCCTAGATTTTGTTTTTCCAGGAAGTTGCCAGTAACACTGAAAAAGCAACACAAGCTGTGCCAAAACTGTGTCTATACTGCCTAATGCAATTGTTCGAAAGTGAAATAGTTGTCTTGTCTGTATGGTTCATCTTCTCTCAGCACCTGTAGGAATATTTTACAGTGAGACACCTGTTCTGTATAAAAGTAAGGCAAAATTGATAACATTTCGTTGCACTTGTGCCCACTGAAATCTCCACTGAGGTCCAGAGGGATTCCACTCCTTTTAACGGCTGCTTGGAGCTATAAAGCTGTATGCCTTTAGTATTGCATGACTGGCTTCTTTTAACAGAATCTGGTACTATAAAAAATTAAAGTGATCATTTAGACAAGACATAATTAAGTGAACAGAAGTAATGAAACACTGCAGGAGTACCATCAAATATGAAATTCCAAATGCCCCCCAACGGGCACTTGCTCGATGAATGACTACCCAAAAGCACTGGCCCCATCTTTTGAGAACATGTATTAATTTATTTTATATTTCTCTGGATAATGGGGCATCCATGATACCTTTATATATTTCATTAGCATACATTTCAAGCTCAGAGTTGTTCACTAAGGAATCAAAAGTGGAGTCATTTTAGTACAGACATGATTTGTTCAGTAACTGAAAATCTGCTCTACTATTACAGGCTATTGTAAAAGCTTTATTTCTGAGTTATGTAAGCTCCTTTTGTTCATGTCATTCTACAGGACAAAGTTATTGTCATGCACTGTTAGTAGCTGACTAATCCTCATCTTCTGGAAAAGGACCACTGGAAAGTACTCCCCTCACTTATGCTTCTTGTGGAAATTAGTCTTTACTGGTATGCTACGGCTCTGTTTCTGAGGAGACCTGGGAACAAGTAACATTTAGATGATTCTGGGCTTTGCTCCACTTACATGAACTGTACCATGTCACAGTCAAGGTCTGTTGAGTTACATGCGAATAACTATGGCCCAGCATTGCAGTGAAGCTGGGGAATACATTTTTCAGTATTATTGTGATGGCTAAGTTTTCTGGGGGGTTTTGCTTAGAGATTTTCTGCTAATTTACACAGAAAACTAAAAAACAAACTCAAAAGGGGAACAAATGCAAACCCAAGCAAGTTTCGGCTCATACGAGCCCCTTCATAACACTGTGATTATTTCACTCAGCCATTCATCTTTGGTAAAGCTGCTGCCATCCTTATACTTCGCTCCAGCACAGCAGAGAGAGGGTGGCACTGCCAGCTCAGGGCACAGCGGGCTCAGCCCGCCTGGCCCCAGTGCTTGGCCTCTGTAGGTCAGGTCCCCTCTGTGGTGCGTGGTGGCCCAATGGCAGAACGTCCCTTTTCTGTCCCAGGGGACCCCCAGGTGCCGGTGCTGTACGAGGTGGAGCGGACCCGTACAGGGAAGAGCTTCTCTGTTCGTTCTGTAAAGGCCATCCAGCACGGAAAGCCGATCTTCATCTGCCAGGCCTCCTTCCAGCTCTCCCAGGGGAGCCCAGTGCAGCACCAGTTCACCATGCCTGCCGTGCCGCCCCCTGAGGAGCTGCTGACGCAAGAGGAGCTCATCCAGAAGTTCCTGCAGTGAGTGGGGTGGAAGGGGCACGCCGGGGATGCCCTTCTCTGCGGCTGGGGCTTAGGGAGGTGCAGGGATTGGGGCGACTGCCTGAGGAGTTCCCAAATATGCCTGGGAGGGGAGTAGAGAAGCAGGACAGGACAGGGCAGGAGCCGTGCCCCTCCTGCCTTTCTGTGTGGCCCTGGGTCCCTGGGCTGAAGCCGCTGCCAGCAGGACGTGCCCCTGGCCTGCCTGGAATTAACCTCAACTTCTCCGTGTTGGTCTACAGGAATCCTAACTTGGCGGAGAGATACAGAAAGCATCTCAACAAGATTCAAGCCGAAGATGTGCCGATTGATATCAAACCCGTGAACCCGCCAGATATATTCTGCTCGGAGCTGCAGGAGCCAAAGCAGCTCTTCTGGGTGCGAGCACGAGGCTACATAGGTGGGTCCTGCTGGGAGGGTGGTCCAGCTGCCTCACGAGCCGAGGGCTCAGGCTCAAGCTCAAGCTCACACTGTGGAGCATCCTCGTGATGGAGTGGGCCAAGAGGGTTGTGATTCAGAGGCTGTCTGCACCCTAAGCCTGCGGGGAAGCCTGGGGATTTCAAGGCTGGAATACGGGTGTGGGTGCCTGAGCGTGAAGCGATGCCTGTGTGCCGTGCTCAGCCACAGCGGGCTTTCCCCAGGGGGCACGGCAAGGGGAGCGCGTCTGAAAGAGCATCTCGGCTCTGCTTGGCCAGCAGCTGAGCCTCGGGGAAGCAGAGCTCCTGGGGCTTTGCCTCGCGCTACGTGCCCATGCTTGTCCCATGGCCACCCTGTGGGGGACGGGCAGTGCCGGTTGCTTTGCAGGAGAGACTGACATGAAGGTGCACTGCTGTGTGGCTGCCTACATCTCCGACTACGCCTTCCTGGGCACGGCCCTGCTCCCGCACCGGCAGTACCGCATCAAGTTCATGGTGTCCCTCGACCATTCCATGTGGTTCCATGCGCCCTTCCGAGCGGACCACTGGATGCTGTACGAGTGCGAGAGCCCCTGGGCTGGTGAGTCCTCACCGCATTCCCTGGGACCCACGCGGCAAAGGCCAGCCCTGCCTGTGCTGGGGGGCGGCGGGCCGCGGTCTGACAGGCGCTCTCTGCAGGCGGGTGCCGGGGACTGGTGCAGGGACGGCTGTGGCGCAGGGACGGGGTCCTGGCGGTCACCTGCGCGCAGGAAGGAGTCATCAGGGTGGAGCAAACGCCAAACCAGAGCAAGCTCTAGCTGAGGAATTCCCCGCGGGCTGGGGCTCAGGCACGCCGAGGGAGGGATCCCAGGACCAAAACAGATGCGGGCAAGGCGCGACCTGGGTGGCAGCGGGAAGGAGCCTTGAAAGAGACTGGGCTGGATCCAGCACTGCGGAGAATGCTGGTGCCAGAGGCCCTCTGCGACGGGTGGGGACGAGCAGAGGCCCTGTGACCGACTGCCAGCTGCATAGCACGTAACCGCACACTACGATCGGCCACCCTTCACCTGCCTTAAATAAAGCCGTCATGTGAACAGCTGGGCTCCGTCCCCTGGAGTTTGTCCCCTTGGCCCCCGTGATTGTGCTTGCCCGAGGCAGCCTCTCCTGGCAGGGGGAGGGCGGGCAGCGCCGGGGGCACTGGGGGCCGGCTCTGACCCCGCAGCAGGCTGGGTCGCAGGAGGGGAAAGTGCTACTACGGCACATGTAGCTTCCCCTTCTCACTTCTCCTGCCCTCCTCGTGCCCCTGGTGCATCAGTTGCTGCTTCTGCTTGCCCTCGGTCTCCTCCCCAGGGCCGGGCTCGGGCCCAGCCACTGGGAGCCGGGGAAAGGGCACGAGTCAGCTCCCACCTCAGCGTGGGGGGCTTGAGGCTTCCCGCTGATGGTGCCCTGGGGGAAGCGAAGCTGAACAGACACAGAAGGCGCCTTGCTCTTCTTCCTACCAAGACTTTATTAAATAAAGTCCTTTTTATTATATAAGTTTTATGGGAAGCTCCTGGCAAGAGCCCCAGACCCTGCCAGAAGCCTTCCTGTTCCCTTACGCAGTGCCAGTATGTCCCAGCTAAAGTCCCGTCCACTCTAGAAGTCCCCCCGCAGAGGGAGAGCCGGCTCCCGGCAGTGCCGGTGTGGGTGGCGAGCGCCCATGAGCACACGTGAGCACCCGGCCCCGTGGGACGGACTAACCACAGAGAAAGTGCATTTTTGAGGCAGCTCCCGGGCGTGGGCCGTGCTGCCCGCGGGAGCGCAGCGCTGCCTCCCTGCCCCATCCCCGCCCGTGGCATCGCCCTCGCTGCTCCCGGCCACCCCGGGCACGAGCCCCACGTGGCCCTCTGCCTTCCTGCCAGCGCTGCCGCCGGCGGTGGGACGCTCACTCCAGAGGCTCCTTGATCAGGCACTCCTTCAGGGTGGGCTGCTGCTGCAGGGGCGGCCCGGCCTCCCGCAGGTCCTGCAGCCGGGCCTCCGAGCGCCGCTTGTCCTTGCCCACCTTCCAGGCCAGGTGGACGTGGGCCTGCAGGAAGGGCCCCAGCAGCGGGTGGCTGCCTTGGGCCTCCAGCAGCTGCAGCGCCTGCTCGCAGCAGCTGTGGGCCTCGCCGAGCTCATCCAGCTCCTGGTGGCAGACAGCCAGCCCGGCCAGCGTCAGGAGGAAGCGGCCGGAGCCACAGACCCCCAGCCGGTCCTGCAGCCGGTAGGCGTTGGCCCAGGTGGCCAGGGCCTCGCGGTACATGCCGGTGCAGGTCAGGCGCTGTGCAGCCCGCAGGTCCTGCAGGAAGAAGAACTCGAGGAACTCGGGGGAGCGGCGTATCTCGGCGATGGAGTGCAGGTGGGACAGGAACTGCTCGAAGGCTCGGCTCCGCTTGGCAATGGTCTCGGCGGTGAAGTTCCGGCGCAGCCTCTTCCTGGGGAAGGCGATGCCAGCCATGTCGCAGCCGAAGCGGCAGCGCAGGCGGCGGTTCAGCCGCTCGAAGTCCGAGTAGCGCCGGGCGATGGCGGCAGGGGCCTTGTCGAACCGGCCGGAGCGGATCAGGTAGATGGTGTAGAGCTGCGGGGGGAGCCGGGTGTCAGGGCGGTGCCATGGGCGCGCTGCTCCCGCGGGGCCGGGCAGAGCCGGGTGTGCGGCCGCAGAGGGGCCACGGGGCGGTTTGCCCAGGCAGGAGGGAGCAGGCTGGGCTGCCGCAGCTGCAGCACCCATTGGCGATAGTTACCTGAGGCTCATCTGAGCCGCCAGCACCGTCCGAGCCGCACGGGGAAAGACAGAGAGAAATAAGCGCCAGCCCCGTGGGACCCCCGCCCCGGGAGGGAGCAGGACCCGCGGCCACCTCTGCGCCCACCCCACACCCACCCCGCGCTCACCCAGCCCCGCCGGGCTCACTCACCACGTACTTGGAGGAGCGCTCGCTGACCACACTGGCGCTGGTGACCTCGAAGAGCAGCCGCTGCGGTGCCAGGCTGCCCCGCGACTTCCTCCACAGCTCCTGCAGCTGCCGGGTCAGCAGGCTGCCGCCGGGGCGCTCTGCCCCGGGAGAGGGGTATCAGCCCGACCGCTGCGGGGACGGGGCTCTCCCAGCGCCCCGACGTCTCTGGGCCGCTGGCCCCCACCCTCACTTGGGTCCCCCCCAGGGTGCTGCTGCCCCGGGGAGCGGGGCTGCCCCAGCCCCCCCAGCACACCAGCCCCAGCACCTGCCTCCATCCTCTGCACCCGCTGCCGCGCCTGTCGGCTGCGGCGGCTCCCCCAGCTCCACTCCAGCACCGTCCTCCTCCTCCTCTTCCTCGTCCTCCTCCTCCTCGTGGCTGGTGAAGCTCAGGGTGCCGCTG